>NC_086449.1:213224293-213824293 GCF_028390025.1 Pseudophryne corroboree | reverse complement strand
CAATATAGGGGGGATGTATCAAAGCTTGGTGAGAGATAAAGTACAAACTTATCAGTTCATAATACCCCTTTCCTAGATTTCCTACATGCCGGAATTTGCTGGTTCTAACAAGCCAGCAAGTTCACGGGTCTTAAGGGGGGTACACACGGAGAGATCAGTGTTTAAAATCTAAGCAATCTGACTAGATTGTTTAGACTTTAAGAACGGATCTGTTGTGTGTATGCCCCCCAGCGATAACGATGCGCGGCCCCGTGCATCGCTATCGCCGGTGCTAGGTTGAGCCTGCATGCAGGCTCAATCTAGCGGGTCGCTCACTTCACCGCTGTGTGAAGTGAGCGGCCCCCAGTCCGTCCGTCCCCACCTCGCTCAGCACATCGCGCTGGGCTGAGTGGGGGGAGAGATGTGTGCTGAGCGGTCTGTGTTAAGATCGCTCAGCACACATCTCTCCCGTCAGTACCCCCGTTTAGCCCAGACTTTTGCTTCTAGTGTGAAAGGGGTAGAACTGTCTTTTTTCCAACACAGGGACAGATGTAGTAAGCCTGCAGAAGTGATAATGCAGTGATAAGTGGAATCTGATAATGCACTAGCCAATCATTATGGGTTTGAAAAATGACAGGAGCTAATTGGCTGATGCGTTATCAACTTCCACTTATTACTTCTTTATCACTGCTTTATCACTTCTCCAGGCTTAATACATCTACCCCAATGCCTGTAATATGGAAGTTTGAAGCTGATTGATTGGTACTTTATCTCTCTTCACTTTATTTCTCTGAAACTTTTGATACACAGTGGTGTAATTAGAGTCTTGGAAGTCCTTGGCAATCTCAAGTTGGTCCTCTTATTTAATTTTTATAAACCTGTGTGTCTGCTACATATAATCAGAAAAAAAATGTTCAACCCTTTAGAGCCACAGTAATGACCACAGAACATTAGGTAGCAGCAATTGTACTCCATCACTGATGAGGATACTATGAAAATAGGATGAGTATATGTAGGAAGCAGAGGTGTAAGTTCATAGTAGGGTACTTGGAGGCCAGAGGTGAGACAGGGGTAGATGCTAAATCCTAGTGGGCTAAGGGACCTGTGACATCAGGGGACAGAGCAAGGATGGCAGGATACTACTTTCAGTATCCACGCCACCAACTATTACCTTTAGTAATCAGGTGGCGAGCAAAGCGGAGTGGAGCGAGCCACCATGCCCGAAACGTGGCGATCGAAGCAAACCTGTGAGGGTCCATTTCTGGGCCCTTTGCCGAACTTGCTCCTCCTCTTCTCTTGCGTGTCACGTGGGTCAAATGTGCCTTAGCCCACTAGGAAATAGACACAACCGTGAGATAGGTGTTGGTGCCCCACCTCCTGTGCTCGTATTCACTACCAACACACCATCCCGGCAGCACCCAGACACACACTCTTTCCTGAGCCCGGGGATGTTAGATGGAAGTTAGATGGAAGTGGTCTGGCTCCTCTGCTAAGGTGGTCCCACTGTGCATCTGCTTGTTCCCCCTGTACAGCTGCATTGAGGAGGGGATGTCAGAGTGGGGGAAGTCTGCATTCAACAGGAAGTCTCTTCACATAGGTGCTGTCTGCTGTGGGAGGGGCCCTGCCTGCTGCCAATCATATTCCCCTTCTTTCCTCCACATTCACTTTCACCACCCCAGCAGCACCCAGACAGGGAGAGGGAGGACCATGGCACATGCCCCCTGAGCTCCCAGCTAATTCCTGTCTGGGGCACATAAAGCAGAACCTGGAGCAATGGAGGAGGTTAGTGTGCCCCTTCAGGGCTGGTGAATGGAGGTGACTGCCTTCCATTGTCTCCTATATTATGCCCCTGACAGGAAGGCAACTTGGATTTGATTTCTAAGTGATACATCTTTGTTTAATGTTTAACACTCTCTTTAAGCCAGACTTTGCCCTGGACAGCTTTGCTACACTATTACTTTCATTTTATTGGATCCTTGCTACAAGCAGCTCAAAACACAGTAATTAGAGGTGAAGGGATGCATATGTTTAACAAAACTCTGAATTTGATTTGATCCTCTTTGAACCATAGTTGTGCACCCATGTTTTCTGAGGAGGACCTGCTTCAGCATTGCTGCTATTTACTGCACATTGCTTAGCTGCATGTCCCTCTTATCAGCAACCATGTCATTCTATAAAATCTATTCGGTACCAAAGGAGGGTTGTTTTGTTAAAACTATTTTGAGCTATTGAACTGGTTGTTTAATAAAACTGCTCTAAGTATACCCATTACTCCATTACTAGGTACAGACTAATTCACTTTGAAAACCATTTAGCATCTTCTAGGTTACACTACGACCCAGCTTGTGAGGTGTTATGTGGCATCCCTGAGTCCTGGTTGTTCTCCCATGTAATGACAGGTACAATCCACTACTACTGTGTGACATATCTACTTAGTTACATTTTGTCTATTATGTGTACTTGGCTGCATCATATTTAGATTCCATCAGATCCATTCTATTCTCTCCAGATGTCTCTCCTTCAATGTATCAGTTCTCGTTTTCGGCAAACATTATCAGACCCTGCTCATTTCTAAAGTTATCCCTCTTTTGGATCTTAGATTGAGCCTCTTATTTGGAGCAAAATATAGACCCTCCTAACTTTATTATGCTTCTACCTTACTAAAACTGACTGCACTTAGGCGGATCCTCTCACACAACAAGTGTGATATGGGCAGGATCACCTTGGCCGAACATATAGATGGCAAGATTGAATGACATCCCACCAATCAGTGCTTGGGCTGACTTTCAGTAGAGACTGTAGCCTTCCTTATATAGCTGGTGATATTGTAAGGCCTAGCTATCTTGAAAATGGCCAAGACCTACATATCGAGTAAATAGGCAAGTTTAGATACATTTTTGAGCTGTATTCACTTAGCAGTGATGCGTGTTTGGGATGTGCGCATCTCCGCTTTTTACAGTAGCCCAACATTTCTTTTAGTGTGCTCCTCTATGAGGCGCAAGAAAAAATCTGCAATTTTGGTTGTTGTGAGGAGGTGGCAAATTACTAGAATGCTGGCAACTTGCAGCCATCACCGTTAATTGAATCTTTGTATCTAAGGGATCTATTTATCAATCAGTGAAAACTTCTTACTCCAACTTTTACTCTAAAGCAAAAAGTTATCACTGCTTCTTCCTATTTAGCAAGATCTCTACTGCAGATAAACCTGAAAACCTCAGTGGGTCCTTATATAATACCCACTAAACATCAGCATTAGACAACTGGCCAACAATTTTATGTTTTTAGATACTCAAATCCTGGATTACTACCTCCCTGTCCTTATCTGCGGGGTGAATAATAATATCATCATAAGAAGACAAATCATGAAATGATTTAAATTAATCAATAGACAAATTATTATACGTAGAGTGTTTGGCACTAACCACCTCTTTATTAATGTCTTGATCAAGCATACGTGAAAAAGTCTTGATAGACATGTTGTTGGTGAACGGTTCGAAAGTAGATTTACATTGCAGTTTCCTTAATTTGCTAGGCAACACCTTAGTTTGTTGAGAAGAAGACATACTTTTACTTCCCTTAAAATGGCTATGTAATCTTAATTGACAGTTGATACAATATTTTTCAACCATTTTGAAAAATGGCTTTTGGGTTCCGCCCCTCAAATGCCACAATATGTCAATCAAGCTGTAAGCGACCTCGCAAAACCCATTCTACACATGCACAGACCCTCAAACATTGCATTTGTACTCAAACCATAGGGTTTTCATACAAATATGAATTAAGCACTTTAGCTCTTTCCTTTTTATCTCTCTTCAAGGGGTTCACTACGGCTGGCCGGCGGTCGGGCTCCCGGCGACCAGCATACCGGCGCCGGGAGGCCGACCGCCGGCTTACCGACAGTGTGGCGAGCGCAAATGAGCCCTTTGCGGGCTCGCTGCGCTCGCCACGCTACGGGCAAGGTGGCGCGCTACGTGCGCCACACTATTTTATTCTCCCTCTATGGGGGTCGTGGACCCCCACGAGGGAAAATAAGTGTCGGTATGCCGGCTGTCGGGCTCCCGGCGCCGGTATACTGAGCGCCGGGAGCCCGACCGCCGGCATACAGAAGACCACCCTCTTCAAGCATTGATAAATCTCTCCCTTAACATTGCTGTGCTGCAGTGTTTTATCTCTGTACCTCTCTCTTTTGAGCCAGCAGATGTCTCTTGTCCATATGTCAGTGACATTTCACTAAATTACTTGTGCTTAGGCAAAACTGCACTGTAAAACCAGATGGAACACACTCAGTTTCACACATTCAATTTAGTAACATTCTAAAGCTATAGGAAAAAGCATGGGGTCCTTGCTAAATAGCACTGGACTTTTAAATAATATAAAGGTCTTTATTAAATTATATATATATATATATATATATATATATATATATATACAATGCAAGCTTGCCCAGCACTCCCAGTATTGGCAGGTATCCCGGGTTCCCTCCGCGGCAGAATAGTACAGAGATGAACAAAGGAAGCAGCGGCACTCCGGTTTAGATCACACAGAAAAGTGTATTATATCAAAGGCATAGAAAACTGGTCACATACGGCCAACGTTTCGGGGTCCATAACCCCTTTGTCAAGGCGAGAACCTGCCATTTTGCATGTGGTTTTAAAGTATATGAATCTGCCTTTAATAAATCTCACATTTTCAAAACCAAACAGAAGATCTCCAAAAAAAGTAAGTTTTTGGCAAAGCAACTCCTTCACACACCCATTTTTACAGGTTTTTTTTACATAGAATGGGCATTAATGTTAACTACTTCTAACTTACAGACTGCAGCCTGACAATAATATCCTCATTGTCACGAATATGTTTTCTTTGTCTTGAGACTTCTGTAAGAAAAGTTCACATGTTCCGGACCTGCGCTCAGATCAAGGTTAATTTTTGTAATGTATTCCAGATTGATTTATTGCAAGGTGTTATGCTAATCTAGTTTGTCCACTGTGGAGGTGAAATTATCCAGAGAAATAAACAGATTTACAGTCAGTAATCAATACTTCTTCTTGTTACAATGTTGTGAAGACTGTCCATAGTAGTTGATCAACTCTAGTGTTATAAATCTCGGTACTTTCATGATTTTAATAGCTAATTAGGGGACACTTTATATGTGTTCTAACAATACTTATTGTATCTTGTATTAACAGACACAAACATGCACCTTTCCAGGTCTGTTATCATTGGTAAGTCAGAGAGCTTCTTCTCTATCAATACATAACACAACAATATAGAATGTAGTTTGCCTCCTATTTATAAATCTGAGGTTTCGCCTGGAGTCCAGATGGAAAGCTTTGGTTTTTTATTCTCACCAAAATCCTAATGCCACCAGTGATGATTTATAGAGGGCCGCGCACTTGACCTTGGAGGGATCCAGCAAAACCTCTCTGGCTTTACTTTTCCCCTATTGCCAGGGACCTCAAGATGGCGTTACATGTCGTTAAAGAAGGGCAACTAAAATGGTGCATGGCCTACATCACAAAACATACCCAGAAAGACTAATAAAATCTCAATATGTGTAGTTTGGAGCAGAGAAGGGAAATGGGGGACATGATAGAAAGTTAAACTTTCAAATATATCAAGGGTTTTAACAAAGTCCAGGAGGGAAACATTTTCCATATGAAGAGTAGCAATAGGACACGAGGACATGCACTGAAACTTGAGGGGGGAGGTTCAGGAGAAATATGAGGAAAAATTACTTCACAGAAAGGGTAGTGGACAAGTGGAATAGCCTCCCATCAGAGGTGGTAGAGGCTAAGACAGTAGAGCTATTTAAACATGCATGGGATAGTCATAAGGATATCCTTACAAAGAAATAAGGATCAAATAAGTTTTGAGATAAACTTATGGTTAAAAAAAAGGGCAGACTAGATGGGCCAAGTGGTTCTTATCTGCCGACAAATTCTATGGGGGGAATTCAAATGTTTGAAAAGTCATTTGGTGTCTGTTTTCTCCTGCCTATTAGAAAGGAAAAAATAGAGACCCAACTGACTGTTCAAGCAATCGAATTCCACCCTATGTTTCTATGTTTCTATGTTACCAGCGGCAAAGAGCATAGCTGTTCTTCACTTCTCCATCTGTGTTTTATACTCAATAAATGACTCAAGGTAGCTGTGAGTGATTGTGTTATTTCACAGGTCCTGTCAGATAATCTTGTTGCTAGGTGGCTGGTAGTACCTGTGTTATACACACTACCTAAACTTTATAAGAATATGGTAGCTGCCCCAAGATGGCTGATAATACCTGCCAGGGATTCCTTATTCCAGAACTGTTCTGTTTATATTGATGCATTACTACAACCCTGCATTGTTGATAATATGCATTATCTATTAGACACAGCTTCTTTTTGAATCGGCTTACTATATTTGACTATATTCCTAGTGATAGCTTCCTTTGCAGTATCGACATCTTCAGTCTATATATGGTGATACCAAAGGATATTGGAATTAGGGCAGTCTGTGAGTTAATCATGCATCATCCATTACATAATGGTCAAATGTGGATCTTGTCTTTAACCTGTTCATTTTGAACACATAATTATATTATTGTTGATGGGGCCTTTTATTGCCAGGTTTCTGGTGTTGTGATGGGGTCAAATGTTGACTATGTTGTACAAATGTTGTATATATTCCAGACTGAACATGACAGTGTCTTTAGTAACCATCCAGTTTCTGAGAAGATAAAATTTTATGGCCGCTACATTGATGACTTGTTCTTGATATGGACAGGATCTAGGGAACCGTTTGAATCATTATTTCATCACATAATCTTTCTTATAGTCCACTTAAATTTACTTATGTGATTGATCCAGGCTTCTGCTGCCCTTCTTTTTATATATATATTTATATACAATGTATGAAGAATGCAGCACTCCAGGCGACTTGGAAAACACCACACTGAGGCAGTATAACAGCTTAAACAGCAATGGTTCAATGCAATTATAGCATGTTTGTCAGGCTTGCAAACAATGAATAAAACACTCACCTATATAGTGGCATCACCCCAGTGCATTGCGCCGTACATCCGGAAACGGGACTGCTACCTGCCCAGCGGTGCCTAGGTCATGCGTGACGTCATCCATGTGCACCCGTCACCATAGCAACAGCATAGCAAATAGAAAATGTACAAGGCACTCGTGAATAAAGGCTGCAAAATAAACAATCACAGGGCTATTAATGCATCCTCACAAGTAATATCTCTAGTGCCATCACAGTGTATACTAAACAGTAAAACTACATGATATTCCAGGGCCTAATGCTCATTCTCATTAGGCAATTTAAACCCTAAATATTCACTTAGAACCTACATATTTATCTACTCACTTATATAAGACAGCTTAAACCTAAAGATTCATTTAAACCCCGAGGGGACACTGTATCCAACCGCTGGATCCACTGTGTCTCTATCCATAGTAACTTTAAACCTCTATTGCCCCCTCTGAGAGATGGCTGTATCTGGTCAATCATCCGATATCTCAGGGAGGCAAGGGGTTGGTGGGCAGTGCAAAAGTGACGTGCCACCGGCTGATCACTTTTGCCCGTGGCTATTGCAGCTTTGATAGCAAACATGTGGGCTGTCATACGTTCCTTAAAGGCCCTTTCCGTTTTGCCTATATATGACAGCCCACGGGGCATATTAATTGATAAACAACAAAGTGTGAACTACAACTGAAGCGATACCTAATTTCATAGGTTTTTCCCGTATGTGGATGTTGAAACTTATCCCCCACTATTAAATACTGGCAAGTAGTACATAATATTAATAATAATAATAATAATAATAATAATAATAATTTTATTTATATAGCGCTCTTTCGCCAACAGGACTCAAGGTGCTTTACAGTTATAAAAAAAAAAATGCACATAATACAGAGGATTTGAGTAATACAGCAATAGATCAGCAACACAGACATAAAATAAAACCTTAAGCACACAGAAAGCATAATCTATGATTGGTGTAGGCATTTTGGGTACTAACTTCCAAGGGTTGTGTATTCCAAATTACATGTACATTTGTAACAACCCTTTCTGACTCCAAAAAAAAGGGGATTGTTGTACAGGATCATAAATGTCAGTTTGACCAATATATTCCGTAAATTCCTGGTACGTTTATAGCAAGGCATAAGCCTCATATTATCCAGTTTTAAATCAGGATCTGATTGTACCAGTTGCGAATTACCTTTGATTGAGTCACTAATAGAATTAAAATCATGCACCCATGGTATATAGCACAGGTTCTCAAACTCAGTCCTCAGGACCCCACACGGTTCATGTTTTGCAGGTCACCTGTAGATTTTTAAAATGTAACAGTTGGTGATACACCGTGCACCTGCTGGGTGACATGGAAAACGTGAACCGTGTGGGGTCCTGAGGACCGAGTTTGAGAACCACTGGTATATAGGTATTCTCCGATTTTACTTTATGTGAGTGAAGGAGTTGATGGCGATCTAATGCTAGGACTTTACTTTTGGCCAGTTGTAGCAAAGTAGGGCTGTATCCTCTTTCTAGAAATTTATTGGACATAACCTCAATGTGTTTGACTGCTAATTCTAGATCGGACGTTATGCGTTTAGCACGTAAGAATTGCAAAAAAGGCAATCCACGTTTAAGGGGCAGAGGATGACAACTTTTGAAATGAAGCAGATTGTTTCTATCGGTCGGCTTGGAAAACAGTGATGTAGTGATTTTACCTTCCACTAACGACAGTTGGACATCTAAAAATTGAATTGTAGTAGAGTTAATTGAATATGTCAATTTAATGGGGTGTTTTCTACTATTATGGGTATCTATGATAAACATCAACGACTCTTTGGTGCCTTGACAGATTACAAGCAGGTTGTCAATGTACAGTACCTGCAAAGGAATTTAATCTTACTGGCTATCTCAATATTTTCAAAACATAGTTCTTCCTCCACCTCAAACATAAAGATATTAGAGTACGATGGGGCCACACTGGACCCCATCACACCCCCCCCGACGTTGCAAATAATATTTACCATCGTAGATAAAATAATTCTTAAGTAACGTTATTTTCAATAATTGCAGACATAGAGAAATATCTGGCCCTACATAATCCAATTGAGCATGCAAAAATGTATCCATAGCCGTCAGCCCCCCTTCGTGGGGAATAACTGTATAAAGGCTCTGCACGTCAATCGTGCAGAGCAATATATCAGTTGGCAATGTTGGCAATCCTTCAATATGTCTTAAAAGAATACTGGTATCTAATTGATATTTTGGCATGCGTGGGAGTGCCTTGTACATTTGCTATTTGCTATGCTGTTGCTATGGTGATGGGTGCACATGGATGACATCACGCATGACATAGGCGCCGCTGGGCGGGTAGCAGTCCCGTTTCCGGATGTGCGGCACGATGCACTGGGGTGATGCTGCTATATAGGTGAGTGTTTCATTCATTGTTTGCAAGCCTGACGAAAATGCTATAATTGCATTGAAATGTTGCTGTTTACGCTGTTATACTGCCTCAGTGTGGTGTTTTCCAAGTCGCCTGGAGTGCTGCATTCTTCATACATTGTGTACATTACGTTTGTGCTGTCACTTGCTGATGGGAGAGCCGGTACCATTGTCTCTGTGTATATATATACATATATATATATATATATATATATATATACATACATATATATATATATATATATATATATATATATATATATATATATATATATACATTTCTTTTTAACCCCATTAGGCAAATCAAATGGGTTCAGTGTACCTTTAGATAAATGTTTACCATTGTTATTGATAACAGTGTACTTCAGTAAAAAGAAAATCACAGAACCAATATTATTTAGTAAAAAAAAAAAGTTTATTATTGCCATATTTTATTTACTTTTGGAACAACACATAAAGGACTTTTCATAAAATGTTAGGAAAAGTTAGCAGCCAGCAGTGTAATATTTTATGCATTAGAATTTTCAGCCTCCTGGGACTTGTCCAGCTCTGTCTAAATATGCAAATATTATATTGGCCTCATACAACCGCTTTCATTGTTACAGGTCTCAAATAACATATTTTGTTTAGATTTCTTAAAAGAAAATAAACAAGCTTCTTGAGCTAATATTACAGAAAATTCAACACAATTTAAACTAGTTTGTTTTAGAGAACAAACAAAGCAAGACAGTTCAAATACTATAAGCCACCTATCAGTTGATGGCCTTGTTCCCAACTATCAGCTATGTAGGTGAACCTCCACTGCCCAAATTGCCAACAAAGTAAAAACCAGGATACAATGGTTGGCAAAAATGAAGTCACAACTTATTTTCTGATCAAGTTAAGGTAGGCAAAGAAAGCACTGCATTGGCCACAAAAGCCAATTATACACCAAAATATTCCCAAACATTCCCATCCCGACACAAACTTGGTTGCCAGGGAACCACCTCCCTTACATGGCCAGCACTGGACATGTCCCTGAAGATAGAGGCCTGGGCCAGCGCTAAGGTAATGGTAACCTATAGAGAAGCCAGCTTCATAATGTGTCTTATGTTCTGCCGGAGGGCTAGGCTAACTTTGAAAAAGGCAAAATGTTTATAACTACATGATACCCCAGCTCTCTATTAGGTTATGGATCACACAGGAGGCAGGCAGTAGTGAAAATACAATAATAGCTTTATTTTAACAGCACATAATGCAACAAAGTAAAAACAGTAACTGTAGCTATGTAATCAAGATTATCCAAACACCAAGTTTAAATACCAGTATGCATCATCCATGAAGTGTCCTCCACCCACAAATGGTTATGCCCGATGCCTGGAAACAATATATATGCCTGTTTCTTGCTTACACCTTGTAGCGGGGAAAAGACTGCTGAAGCAAACAGTAAGTAGCTTAGAGAGGTCCTGTTGAGAGAGTATCTGCTGGGAGAGATACCGCTGAGCGAGGCACCACTAAGAGAGCTCTCACTATTACGATGCTGTGGACAACCATGAACAACCTCGAATGGAGTACCGGACAGGGGTTTGTGTCCAGTTATGGGGAAATGCTGATTTGGGTAATGAACTCCCACAAAGTCTTCTGGAATCACTAGCAGAAGCAACAACTTTAGTGCCAGTAGATTCAACAACAACCTACATTTTCAATATCCTCCTCCTTTTGTCCCTGTTGCATTGTTGACACCTCCTATGGTGTATATGTCCATACTCCAGGTAAGGGTCGGATTCTTTGAATAAGTGGTGGGTGACCGTGATCTGGCCTACCCCTGATTTAGGGCTCTCACAAGTCTAGTGATGTCACTATAGTGAAACAAAAGGTAATTCCATAGTAAAATCTAGGATTGAAAGTGCACCGCTGTGCTTCCTTGTAATACTGCAAAAGACGAAATGAAAAGGTTCGGACTAGGAGGGATCTGCTGTGCAGCCACAGTTACCAAGTTCAGTTTATGAACTTGGTCACCTGCCCATATTGCAGTATACTCAGGTATACAGAGCCGGCCCTAACCAATATGATGCCCTAGGCAAGGTTTTGGCTAATGCCCCCTAGCACCACCGCTGGTTCTGCCTCTGACCTTGCACCTCTTTCCCAGCACCATCACCCCTCACGCATAGCAGTCCTTGTACCCCCTATATTTTAAATAGGAACAGTTCGCACATTTGACGCACAGCCCAAAAAGGGGCATCTTCTTGCTGGGAAGGGTCATGGCCACACAATAGTAACCCCAATTCCAATTACGCCACACAGTACTGCAACTTTATTCACATTTTATCTTGCGATAGTGTCCATAATTCATATTACATCCCACAGTAGTATCACTTTACCTTATAAACGTTACTCCTCACAGTAGAGCCCCTTATTCACATTACATCACACTGAATTGCTCATTATTCACATTACACCACACCCTATTGCTCTTTATTCACATTAGATGACACAGTAGTGCCCTTTCTATATGCAACGCCACATAGTAGAGCACCTTATACACATAATGCCACACATTAGTAATGCATTTATACACAATTCCACACAGTAATGCCCCTTACACATATGAGACACATTAATGTCCTTATAAACATAGTGCACCTTGCACATTATGACAACCTTTATTAATGCCCTTTTACACATAATGTCCCTTACACATATGCCGCACATTATTAATGCCCTTATACACATAATGACACACATAGTGCCCCCTACACATTTGCTGCACATTATTAGTGCCCCTATACACATAATGACACACATACAGTAGTACCCTATTACACATATGCCGCACATTATTAATGCTCTTATACACATAATAACACACATAGTGGCCCTTTACACATATGTTGCACATTATTAATGCATTTTTACATGACACACATAATGCTCCTTACACATATTCTGAACACTACTGCACAACCAACCCACTCACATGCACACAGCACTCACACTTCCACTAACACTGTGACCTCTGCCTCTGCTTGGATACAGATGTGTCCTCACAAATCTTGCATCAATGATAACGTCGGGCACCTTTTTTTAATGAAAATGCATCTTATTTGCATTGCTATGTGGCTAGGATGCACAAGCAGCTTCTGCTGATTAAACTGATATGCAGCTTCTCTATATATGTGTGAGACTGTGGCTGTATCTGCATATGAAATGCTACATACAGAATATAGGCATGCCGCATATCATTTTAATCAGCAGAAGCTGATGATGCCCCTAGGGATATCAAATGCCCTAGGCAATGGCCTAGTTTGCCTATGCCTATGGCCGGCTCTTCAAGTATATCTGCAAGAGAATGGGCCTACATGTACATCCCTCATAATTTAAATCTTGATCCATTTATTAAACTTATTTAGCTTTGACTCTAGCCAATGCAGTCATACATTTAATAGATAATTACATTATTAAATACACAGACACACATATACTGTATATTTATATATGTAAAAGAAAATATTTGCATAACTTTTTTTGTATTTTCATTATTATGTGTTTGACTGAGACATCAGAAAAACATATTATAGTTTTTTTTTCTAGATATGAGCAGCAGCTTTCTGGCTTTTTATCTCTATAAAATACAGAGCAATGCATTAATGTGGAATCAGTGAAACTGCAATACTGGGCCCGATCTAGAGTTCATTTAGAGTTGAACGTAAAGGCAGTATGGAGGTTGAAGTCAAATGGGGCAGCCCAGACAATCTAAAAGTTGCACATTAGTGTCCATTTCTTAGAGCAGGCAACAAAGCACATATTTTCCTACTTTTTATCTGTCCCCTGGGAGATGCGGAGTGGGTTCCTTTGGGGGGCTTACCTTGCTCCTTACATGTCTGGCTGGGATCCCAATAATCAGTGAGTCTCCTGGGCATTCCAGGAGACTACGTAATTTTTACTTAACACTGCTACGCTACTGGAGTCCTGACATTTATGTGTCTTCTAAACTCTAACTCAGAGGTACCATGCTGCATCGGCAGAAACCTACAGTATGTTTGGAACTAATATAATTAATGGAAGCCATTTTATATTACTATTATGTAACCACTTCTACCACCTATTAACAGTCACTTATATAGCGCCAGCATATTCTGTTGCTCTTTACATTGGGAACAAAGCAGTAGCAAAACAAAACTAAGTGATAATAGACAGGGAAGAGGTAAGACAGACCTGTGTGCAAGCTTATAATCACTTATGAGGGTAATTTGATTGTACAAAAGTTTTTGTTTCTTATTCTAACTAAGCACATTTTACATTATTTTTTATATGTCTGCACACATATCGGCTATTTACACTAGTACAACGTCGCAAGGTTTCCATCGCATCTCTATGGTGTTCCAGAGCACACTGCATCCATCATGTAGAATTGAATTCCCCCCAAAAGAGTGCAAGAAAGTATTACCAACTCCTAGGGTAAGAAGCTGCACACAGGAGGAGCCACCAACACACCAAGGGCCTGATTTAGATTTGCACGCAATTCCGAATGCAATGGCACCTCAAGCAAACTGTGCATGAGTCTCAGGTTGCATACACAACTTACAGCATTTACTACCACGTCAGAGACATATGCATCTGGGCCGCTTCTCATTTGCAGCTGAATGGGTGTTACTGGGTGGCAATGGAGCAGTCACACATAGGAGAAATATCCTGTGGGCGTGTAGACAGAGTTGTGGGTGATTCAGGGGTGACTGTAGCCAGAGATCCTCCAGTTTTCAAATGGATCTTCTGTACTAAGGATGGAGTGGGGCAAATGCCTGGAAAAGTGATGATGGTTAGTCTCTCAAAAGCGGAAGGCTGGGGGAGGTGCGGTTATGCATGTTTGCATGGGATTACTAATCACCAGGCCCTGATTGCAGCAACTCTGGTGCTAGGTTGATGCAGAACAGCACAGTTACCCACCCAATGTTTTGAGCTCTTTAAGCTCATCCACTTTCCCACTTTGGCCATAAGTGCTTTCAAATCTTACAGAGCACCTACCCCCCTATCTGCAAGCTTGGTTTGCTTCTCGGCATCATCAGTGTGCACTTGCTCCAGCAGATGACACACCAGGAAACTATACATCATACGTGTTAACTCTCCTGCAATATTCAGGAAACTCCCACGGATTTCTGCAAATGTTGCGCCTCGAGCATCCTGCCCACTTCCTAGTGAAATGATTGGGACAGTCTCTAAGAATCAAGTCTCTAAGAATTCTTCTGATTTGCTGGTTCTGCCCCCACAGTGGCGACCTCCATCTGCACTCCAGGACATCTCTCAAACAGGAGTTTCAAAATATTGGTAAGTATGCCTATGCATACAGTTGAGTGAAGGAATGAGCACTAGACCAACATTGTTTCTGTATTGTAATTATCAGTGGCTACATTGACTTTATTCTCTCTGTTCCTCACTGGGTTATGGAGCCTCCTTCTCAGGTCCGCTTCCTAAATATAAAACTTGCTACAATAGAATTCTGATTTCAGGCCATCTGACAGTCTGACTGACGACTCTGAGTTTGGGTTTTGCCAGGACAATGCTTCCTGTCTTCTTACTGCCAACTGTAAATTTTGGTGGAGAAGGAATTATGGTATGAGTCTGGTTTTCATAATTTGGTTTGGGTTCCAATAAAGAAAAATCATAAAGTTTTAGCTTACAATGTCATTCTAGAAGATTGTGTGCTTCCAACTTGAAACAATAGTTCGGAGAAATGCCTTTTCTCTTTCAGCTTGCCAATGCCTTGTTCATAAAGTGTGGTCCAGTGCGGTCGATTAAAGAATGATTTGTCGAGTTTGGGCTGGAAGACATTGTATGGCCTGCATCCTATTGAACACCTTTAGGAAGAATTGGAAAGCTAATTGAGAGCCAGGCTTTATCGCCCAACATTAGTGCCAACCTCACTAGTGTATACCAAAAACTAATGAATGAAAAGTCATTCCAAAACAGTTGATAACCATGCAATTGACCATGTAGCATAAGTAGGTGCTAATAAATAAACTAACTGTTGTCAATCCCACATACCAGGCTGCCTTCTTTACTTTTGCTACATTTGCTATGAATGATCATATCCCACTGTTGGTGGCCTTATGATGTTATTTACTTACCTACATATTCCTTTCTCTAGTGATGTTTCATGTCGGAGCAGAAAATGGGCTTGACAATTCTTGTAAGCTAGACCTTAAAAGGTTTACATGCATACAGTAGGTGCTAATTCCAATGGGAGCAACTTCCTTTAGATGCTCCTTATACTCAACGCATGGGTATCAATAAAATTACCTTTTCCCCTGGGAAACCATCAACCAGCAGCAACAGGTATATGTGCTTGTCACACATTATAGGGGTGTTACTGGCATTTTCTGAACACCAGTGGGTAACTAATATGATAGAACTCCTGTAAAGCAATATTATTGTGTTTTCTTAGTGTTAATACCTATCTAAGGCTCTTTGTTAATACAGAAGCTAGAGCTAACATTCGGTAAGTGATGGCTGCTGCAGTGTAAATTATAGACCTATAATAGACACAAGAATCCCCTAATACTTACTACGTTTCACAGTGACTATAGTTATCTCTAAGTCCGGTAACTGTGTTCAGTACATTAGTACAGAGCAATGTCTCACTCCCACAACAAGAGGGATTTCAGCAATAGGTAATATAATTGTGGAGGAAGCCTGACATTTACTGATTATATTAGTTGTATGTGAAATGGCCTTTAGTGTATGAGGATATCATTTTTCACAAATATGTTGTACAGAATGACTGATGTTCCATATTAGGTAAAAAAAAAATAACATTAAGGCTCATTTCAACTCAGTAAAAGTGCAAACCTGCAACGCAATTCTGTTTAGTGACATCATCTGCTCAAGCGAGTTTACAGAACTCTACATGGATATGTGGGCTGAGATAGCAGTGCAAGCTTCACTACTTTCCAGTGGAAGGAGTTGGATGGATGGCGACTGGTTTTGCACTAAACACGGCTATTAAACTCATTGCCTCTTTAAATTTCAGGCATAAACATGGTCAGAATTGCCACTTTTACTCATAGCACAATGCACATTTTCTAAAGCATTCACACGCCCACAAAAGTAATGACAACCCCTTATAGAACGTATCAATTAGCATGTGGCTTTGTATCACTGTCACAAAGTAAGACTGATACACTGAAGAAAGTTTACAGCACTGACACCATAAATATCTGTTGTCTACATAGTGCTAGGGTTAAAGCTGACCCGTCATAGCACTGAAGCACTGGTGACTAAATATTCCTGAGGAACTGGTTCCTCGTGCTATGAAAGGCTCTTTTTTCAGGAATCTTTACTAGGGCTACAAAATGGCTGCCACCACTGTCTGAAGGTGATAGGCACACTATAAATACCCACCAGTTATATAGCTTTCCAAATGTATTTTCCATTTGCTCTCATGCCAGTTAATGCATTTTTTTGGAGAAGACCCCCTCATCCTAAATTATATAACCACACTGTTATATTTGAAATAACCATGAAACATTTGTCATCAGTAGTTGTGTGTAAGTGTGTGAAGGTTTGTATGTATGACTTCAGAATTCCCCTGCAGGTGTCCTGGCATAGTGTATAATACTTGACATGTAGTCAAGACTCACCTGATCATGGGTCACATTGGGGGAAATGTACTATAGGGTGGTAAAGTGTCAAATGCACTAGATCCAGGGCTATTTGACACATACATCCAGGGCTTCCCCCCGGTTCCCCCCCAAAAAATATATAAATAAATGAAAATATATATAAGAAATAAAAATAAAACTATACATTAAAACAAAAATCCTATGCTCATAGGGAGCAACACCATCTTATGCACCTTGCACCATATTAAGCCCCAACAGTAATGCCCAAGACACCATATTATGCCCCCCAGTTAAGCCCCTGACACCATATTATGTCACCATATTGTGCTAACAAGTGGCGGATCCAGGGGGGGGGGGGGCACTTGGGCCCGTGCCCCCCCTATCATTTGTGGCAGTTTTTTCCTTTTTTTTTAAACTTGGACACAGCTCTGCTGCAATCTACCCGTAATAGAGCCAGCGGGCACTAGGGTAGTAGTTCCAGCGCAAGTGGCCCGGCGGTCAGAGCCGGATTAAGAAAGGGGGCGCTCTGAGGGTAAGTACACCAAACCCCCGTCTGAAAGGGAGCCCTGCCACCCACCACGGATCGGATTTCTATTACCGACCACAGTGGCGTAGTGCTGTGCTCCCCACTGACTGCTGTCGTACTCACACGCTCAGCCATCAGCGCTGCGCTGCACCTCCTCCTGCCTTGTAACCAATGGCAACCCGGCACCCACACAGGTGTAAACACGTCACATCACGCTGTGCGCTGCCGCTCTCTCCTCCTGTACCCGGCCCGCCTCCTGTACTCTCCGTGCGCGCTCTCCTCCTGTACCTGCTGTTAGGAGTTACAAACTCTCACTCCTGTCCTATGATGCCAGCCAGTGGGGCAAAGCCACGAGGTGTTTGCTAAATAAATGTGTGTGTGGGGGGTGGGGGGGGGGGCTGGGGCTGCAAGGTTGTCAGGGAATCCTTCATTGTTTCTTTCCTGAAACAAAGTTATGGCCATGTATCTCTTCCTCAGCATCCTCACCCTCCCTGTCTCTCCCCCTCAGCATCCTCACCCTCCCTGTCTCTCCCCCTCAGCATCCTCACCCTCCCTGTCTCTCCCCCTCAGCATCCTCACCCTCCCTGTGTCTCTCCCCCTCAACAACCTCCCCCTCCCTGTCTCTCCCCCTTTTTATGTGTATGTGGTATATTATGCAAGATGACAATACACATTTTTTTGTATAAAATAAATGACAACTTTTTTTTTCACCTGTGCCCCTTTCCCTCCCCACTTATATGTGTGTCATAGGGGCCCACATCACACTGACTCATGTCACCCTCTCTCTGTCACCTACTGCCAGTCATCCTCTCCCTGTCACCCACTGCCAGTCTCCCTGGCATCCTCTCCCTGTCACCCACTGCCAGTCATCCTCTCCCTGTCACCCTCTGCCAGTCACTCTCCATCAAACACTAGCTGTCACCAACTGATAGTCACTTGCCCTGTCACCTACTACAAGTCACTCTCTCTAGCACACTCTCCCTGTCCTGTGAGGACACACCCCTTGTAGCGGGGACACACCCCTTTTCTAGGAGCGCAGGCGCACGCAAATGTACTTGCTCCTTCCATGGTTCCCCCCCTGTCATTTTCTTCTGGATCCGCCCCTGGTGCTAACACAGTAATTATGCCAGTACCTGTCCATTGTCAAGGGTTCTGCTTGTTGTCAGGGAATTCCAACAGCCCCCCTCCCCCCCCCCCCCCCGGCCGCCCTCTGGCCCGCTGCCACTGTCGCCATCTAGATGGGAAGCGCTGTTCGTACCTGCCTGCTTCAAACTATTGAAAACGTCCCTTTCAAAATGGCTAGAGGCCCCCCAGTACCCCCCTGATGGTGGCCCTGCTTACATCAAATATCCACATGTACTGTATTAAAGCAGTTTCCCTTAGAAGAAATCACTTTTCAGTCAGAACAGTTGGCGTAGAAGTCATGACTGAGCTGCTCTCTTCTACCTGTTTTGTGCTGCTGGCTTTATCTTGGAAATTCTTTTTAGAAAAATTGTCTTTCGGCTTGAAGCTTCCTTCTAGGACTTGGGCTTACATTTGTCCCACTCTTCCCAGGACCGTCCTGTTTTTGGACGCTAGAGATTTGTAACACATACTGTATATTGCTAATTTTCCTTGATGTCAGTTTTAACAAAGCTTAATATGAATATGTTACTCAAGCAGTTTTACAATATTTGGCATTTAACAGGTGTACATGATAGACAAAGTGATGTTGACAAGAGGTGTGGAGATTACAACACCCCTGACCAGAGCAATATAGGGGTCAGGCTGCCCCTAGGCACATTATTGGCTGCCACCCTCCCCCCGTCATCTTTTCATTGCCCCCTTCATTTTGGATGCCAGTACAGATGCCTGGAGACAACCAATGCTGCCCCAACCTCACCCTACTGTCAACTCCTGGACAACAATTTGCTGCCCATTGTCTTACCCCCATCATTTGCTAAATAGAAAAAAAAAGTTGTAATGATGAAAAAAAAAAAGAATCTTCTGGCCCTTATCAGCCAGGTGTACCGCCCCCCAGCAAGTGCCGCCCCTAGGCACGTGCCTCACGTGCCTAGTGGGAAATCCGCTACTGACCCTAACTAGTATTGTTGTCACTTGAGACAAAGGGAAATGTGGTTGCGGTATGCAGTTGGTAAGTCTGTACTATCACAGCTTTGTGTCAACAGAGTCAGTGATCAACAGGTATCTGGTTTGGTCCAGGTGGATTTAGGAGAGCATCTGACCTGCTGTGGAAGGATCTACGAAGGGCTCCAAGAGGTGCTGTCCTGAGACTGAAGATGTCTGTCCAAGAAGCTTTACATAGTTGACAAGTTTGGTGCCAAAGTACAGACAACACCACGGAATCTAAGAGGTGATTGGATGGCGTTTACTGATAGCTGTGAATAAACAGATACTGTATGCTCGCTGTTAATACATTATATATAACTACATTCTAACTCCTGTGGGTGGACTGAGTAACAACATCCTGGGGGGATACTGTTGTCATCTTCTACTGGGATACTGGGTAAATTGTGATTGACGCTACAGGTAAACATTTAACACAGCCAGCAGCAGCTACACTTCTGGGGTGTTTTAATCTGTAGACTTTACATTAACTTCTGTTTCTGACAAGTTCCTACCTATTGGAAGAAGTAAAGCAGCACAATGATGACACCTTCAATTATAAAATCAGTAACACAGACCACATAGTGAAATAAGAGTCTAGTCCCGCAACACATGGATGTTATGCAGATTGTGTTTTTGCTGCCATTTCAAAATGAGCATGGAAAACGGTTATCAAGTGTATTTTCAGCAAGATATTCATTCCTGGTAGTGTATAATACCATCATTAAGAAATATTAATAAGTAAAAGTTTAGCATGATATGTCTCTTGTTTAGCTACACACTGATAGCTAGTAGCCTAAGGGTACATTGTTTAGACATAGCTCTTGTATGGTGCGCTTTTGTGTTTTCAAGAACTTATAATATGCCATTGCGATATTCAATATTAAATTCTGCAATTTATTAATAAAATAAAACAAGTGATATATATAAATAAATATAAAAAAAATTCTTAATTCTTAAACCACAAAATTACATGCATGTCACTAAGAATTTAGAAAGTATGAATTCATACAATTATATTTCAGTATTATTACCCAATCAGTCAGGAACTAGTTGTAAGTAATTGGTGGAGTCCGTTCCAATATTGTTCCCCTCTGGCAGAGATGTTGGTCCAAATGCCAAAATCACTGTAGGAGTGTATGTCCAAATAGAGGTTGATGAATCGCCGTTAGAGGATATTAGGCTCCATAGTCTTTAAGATGAGCTCCTCATGCATTACGGTTTATACAGTCCTCCTAGAGCAATTGTAGAAATGTTGGATCCTCCAGATTAGATCAGTGATAAATATTGATCAGGGGATGGTTCGGTCCTCCGTTCCTGTGCTCCTGACTGGGGTAGATAGGCTCCTAATGCGTTTCGCTGTATTCAGCTAGCAGCTTTTTCAAAAAGTCACCTTTGAAAAAGCTGCTAGCTGAATGCAGCGAAACACTATCCCATTACTTGATGTTGAAGTCCATTAGGATACATTAAAAGGAACACATTCTCAGCAATTCCACGCACTATATATATTGATATATTGGTGAAGCCAATTTGATACCTTGTCCAATTTTGAATATTGTCCACCCTTGTGGCTCTGCCAGGATGGGATATTGAATTTTGCAAATACCGTTATTTGATGATAACCCCTGATGAAGTCCTAACGGACGAAACGCGTTGGGTTTCTACGAATTTGTGAATAGATCCCACACGTGATTTCTGGTTGAAGAATCAGTACTTCACCTAACAACTGAGAACATCTAATGACTACATAATAGAGCATTATTCAATTAACGTGTATGATCCACCTATTCATGTTATGGAAGTTTGCATGTCAATATTGTGCTATGTTGTTTGAATAAACAATATTTTTATCATTTGTGTTAGATCTCTGTGATGGTTAAGCTCCCAAGAGAATCCCTTTCCTTTTTCTATTCTATGTCCAGTACCTCTTCTGACGGGAGGTATTTCTCAGTGGTTTGAGCTCATTGGTCACAGCGCAAATAAGGGGTCTTAGTTTTCTCTTTTTATATATATATATATATATATATATATATATATATACATATATACAAGTTGAGTATCCCATATCCAAACATTCCGAAATACGGATTATTCCGAAATAAGGAAATTTTTTAGTGAGACCGAGATAGTGAATCTTTTGTTTTATGATTGCATAATGTACACAAACTTTGTTTAATACACAAAGTTATTTAAAATATTGTATTAAATGCCCTTCAGGCTGTGTTTATAAGGTGTATATGAAACATAAATTAATTGTGTGTATGTACACCATCTTCGCTTATGCACAAAGTTTAAAAAAAATATTGGCTAAAATTACCTTCAGACCGTGTGTGTATAAGGTGTATATGAAACATAAATGCATTCTGTGCTTAGACTTAGGTCCCATCGCCATGATATCTCATTATGGTATGCAATTATTCCAAAATACGGAAAAATCCAATATCCAAAATACTTCTGGTCCCAAGCATTTTGGATAAGGGATACTCAACCTGTATATGTATATATATATATATATATATATATTTATTAGTATTTATATAAAATACTTCCAGGACGCAGTATTATAGATAGTGTAGATAGATTTTATTTTGGTTGAAAAAAGAATCTTGTGTTTTTTAATGAAATTAATATAATATCTTTTACCAGCATATTTCTATTTTTTAATAATTGTTCTTTTTTTTAAGCAAAAATGAGTTATTACTAGTGTTAGGATCTCAGGTAGGTATCATTCTCTCTATAGCACATAATAATATATACACGTCGGGCAAGGCAGTGGAGAGCATGGTTGGGCACAGGTAATTTTCAGGGGGTGTAGCCTAATCGTGGGAGGTGTGGCCCTGCACCCTTAGAAAAAAATACAGAAAAAATAGAACCACACTTGCCGACTTTCTGACTGCCCTGGAGGGGGCAGCCAGGATGGCACAACAGGGGGCGCGGCATCAATGTATGTGGGCAGAGTAGGGGCGTTGACGTGCAATCGCATCATCGTAGTCCCACCCCTGCTCTAAAATGACCAGGTTACCGACAATGTAGAGAAGAAAGCAGGCAACGATGATGTGATTCAGTATGAATCGCGTCATTCTCCGCCCACTTGCATTGGTTAAACAGCGGCTGCGGGGGGGAAGGGGGGGTATAGGGCTGGCTGGCTGGTGTGTGCAGGATCTGGGAGACTTTCCTTCCTTTCCGGGGGCCCCGGGAGTGACACCTGATTTTCGGGAGCCTCCCAGCTGTTCCAAGAGGGTAGGCAAGTATAACAGCACTTCAAGCACCTAACTGGCCACACGGCAGCCAAGCACACATCAGCATGTGCTGAGGAGAAGAGCTGCAGCTGCTGCTGCCAGTTAAGGGAGGATGATGACTTGGGCCGAGGCTGGGACCCTACATCGGGTGTGGATCATATTGGTCGACCGTAAGTAGGTCGACATGGTCTCTAGGTCGACATGTACAAGGTCGGCATGACAATAGGTCGACATGAGTTTTTTAAAATAAAAATTGTGTTGTTTTCTCCGTAGAGTGACCGGGAACCCCAATTAGTGAACCATGTCCCCTCGCATTGCTCGCAGCTTCCTGCAAGATTACCGCCATGCTTTGGGTGCTTGGCACAGGTTACCGTTCCCAATTGTAGTCCACGTGGATCGTAAAGCATGAAAAAGTTCAAAAAATGAAAAAAAAATGTGAAAAACTCATTTTGACCTTCTGTCATGTCGACCTAGAACATGTAGACATAGAGACCATGTCGACCTAGAAACCATGTTGACTTACTGTCGACTAATAGTGGTCGACTTAGACATTGTCGACCTAAGTGTGGTAGACCTAGAGACCGGATACCCCCTACATCATGCCTGGGTGCGGGTAAAGAGTACCTGCTCCTCCGCCCCCCTTTCCCTGCACCACTTGGTAAGGGCACTGGATGGCTGAAGAAAAAAAGCAAATCAGCACATTACTAAAAGAAGACAAACTAAAAATATCTGCTGTGTGAACTTTTCACCTGTAAATTCTGCAGGATGTAATCTGGCTAAAGAGAAGCTTAGATTAGGCAGTAAATGCTGTGCAGGAAATGTGCCAGTATTTGTAGTTACATCGGTTTGTCAGGATATATATTCATGCACACTTTCAATAAGTCTAATATAAAATTCTAAGCCTAGTAAGCAACCAGCTCTTATAACTGTATCTATATGTACACAGTGTCATTTGAGCTGCATGACACATTTCTAATTAAATAAATATATTTTGTGCAACTATCTATATTTTTTTTTAAAAACGGTTTGAAAGTTTGAAAATAAACCTATTTATTAATATTCATGTTTCATACAATTTACTGTCTATTGGCCTTATTTAGGTCGCTTCGCGATGCGAGCACAGTTTGACCAAGTAGGCGCCAACGCACCTGCACGTGCGCGTCTCGGCCAATACGATTAGATTATATTGGTATGAGTATTAATAGCAGGGGAAAGGAAAGGTACCATGACTAATATCAGAGGGAAAACAGAGGCAGCTTCAGGAGAAATGTGTACTTTCCATAAGGTCTGGAGATGAACATTAAAACATCTGCACAAAAGAGAACATTTTTGAAAAATGATGTTAGTTTATTGATTGCTGCCCAGTGGCGTGGCTACCCATTGGCCAGGATGGCACTCGCCAGGGGCACCGGCTAAGGAGGGGCACCGCCCGGCGGTGCCATCTGCGGCCAGGGGTAGAACCAGAAGCGTAACAAGGGTGGGGTGAGTGGGGCACGTGCCCTGGGTACCTTGGCAGGCCCAGGAGAGGGGGGCGCCGCTGGCGGCCAGGGCATCATGCCCCACTCACCCCCATCACGCCGAAATGTGAGGGGAGGGGAGGAGAGCGCAGCGTCTCTCCCTCCCCTCACCGCCGCCAGAGCACTAGCAGCGCTGCCAGCAGCGCTGCGTGTGTCCGGTCTCCGGCGTTAGCCAATCAGAGCTTGCGGACCGGCTCCTGATTGGCTGCCGATACGCGAGCTCTGATTGGCTGGCGAACCGGCACCACACAGCCGCCGGAGACCGGGAGTGGTGAGGGGAAGTAGAGGCGCTGCGCTGCGCTCTCCTCCCCTCACAGACACAACAGGCGGTGAGTGACCGGGGGGGGCGCACAGTGGGGCATGTATCTGGCACAGTGGGGCATGTATCTGGCACAGTGGGGCATGTATCTGGCACAGTGGGGCATGTATCTGGCACAGTGGGGCAATGTATCTGGCACTGTGGGGCAATGTATCTGGCACTGTGAGGCAATGTAACTGGCACTGTGGGACAATGTAACTGGCACTGTGGGGCATGTATCTGGCACTGTGGGGCAATGTATCTGGCACAGTGGGGCATGTATCTGGCACTGTGGGGCAATGTATCTGGCACTGTGGGGCAATGTATCTGGCACTGTGGGGCATGTATCTGGCACTGTGGAGCATTGTATCTGGCACTGTGGGGCAATGTAACTGGCACTGTGGGCCATTTTCAGTGGCCACACCCCTTCTGGTGCGTGGCGTGTGGCCACGCCCATTTTTTCGGAGCGCACATGCTTCTTTTGCTGTTTTTTTTGGGGGGAGAGGGGGGCATTTTCCATCTTGCCCCTGGGCTCCAAAAACCCTAGCTACGCCTCTGGGTAGAACCTACTGTGCCCCAGTCCCTCTGAGCAGTGCGTGTGCCCCAGTCCCTCTGAGCAGTGTGGAGACTCACATCGCATCTACTTTCTGTTCACAGCGCCGGTGCTCGGTACCGCACTACAGTAAGGACGTTCTAAAACTACAGCTCCCAGCAGCCCTTACTGCTGGGAACTCTGTAGTTTATTTAGCACTTTCTCACGTTAGTGAGGTAGCGGGCACCAGCGCTGTTAACAGTAAGTAGATGTGTGAGACCGGGCCACAGTGCAGAGGATGTATAGTGCTGCACACGGCACTGGGGAATATAGAGAAGAGAACACTGCCCAGTGATGTGTGTCGGGTGTGTGTGTGTGTGGAGGGGGGGGGGGGGGAGATATGGAGAAGAACACGCACTACCCCAGTGGTTCCCAAACTTTTTTGAACCACAGCACACTAGAGAATCAGATTTTTTTTTCACGGCACCGCTAGGCCAAAAGTGAATTATTGAGAAATTTAGAAGAAATATTACATTAAGTAAATTGTGTTTATATAGTTTATATATCATCCTTAGGGTCAGTTATGTGGTGAGGGACAGGATTTGCTTCTGTTTGTCCACATATTGTATTATTGCCAGTCACCAGCAGGGCTGCAACCAGAAATTGTGGGGCCCGGGACTGAAAAAATAGGCAGCCCCCCCCCACGCACACGCTGTGACCCCTGTAGTTGTACCCCCAGTCGCTGTGCCCCCTGTAGCTGTGCCCCCAGTAGTTGTGACCCCTCTGCTATGCCCCCAGTAGCTTTGCCCCCTGTAGCAGTGCCCCGAGTAGTTGTGACCCCTGTAGTTGTACTCCCAGTCTCTGTGACCCCTCTAGCTGTGCCCCCAGTAGCTTTGCCCCCTGTAGCAGTGCCCCCTGTAGCAGTGCCCCCAGTAGTTGTGACCCCTGTAATTGTGCCCCCAGTTGCTGTGCCCCTTGTAACAGTGCCCGAGTAGTTGTGACCCCTGTAGTTGTGCCCCCATCGCTGTGCCCCCTGTAGCTGTGCCCCCTCTAGCTGTGACCCCTCTAGCTGTGACCCCAGTAGCTTTGCCCCCTGTAGCAGTGCCCCAAGTAGTTGTGACCCCTGTAGCTGTGCCCCCAGTAATTGTGACCCCTGTAGTTATATAGTGGCCCTGGCAGGCAAACCAGCATGCAAAATTCCGGAGGTTTTTATATGTTATGATGCATCATCACATTACTTTCCCAGCTGAGCCAGCCCCGGACCCCCTTCTCAGAATCCAAAACAAACACACAAAAAAAACATACTTACCTTTCCAAATCCGTCCTGCGTCCTCCTCTCTGCTCTCTCGCCTACGCTGTTCATGGCTGTCCTGACTCCTAGCTCTTCAGTCTTCAGTCTCAGGCTCCTCTTCTCTGAAGCGCGTGACATCATGACGTCACGCTGCGCCGCATCTAGAAGACAAAAAACTTTATTCAAACAGGCACAGCAAGCTGTTGCTTGCTGTGAGCCTGTGATCATCGGCGGCGGGCGGCCGGGCAATGATACAGTAGCTGCTCACTGACGTCACCTGACCGACAGTGCAGGGCAGGCTGAGGCTCAGCAGAAGGGGAGCGGTGGGTGCGGGTGGCGGGCAGCGGCAGTGGGTGGCTCAGCAGAATGACAGTCAAGGTCAGTGTGCAGTGTAACAATGAGCTGGAAGTGGCGGCCAGCCGCGTTCAGTGTCCACCGCCGGGAATGTCCATGGCTGGCTGTTTGAGCAGCCCGGGCCCTCCACTCTGTCAAAGTGGTTGGGCCCTGGACAACTGTACACAGGGCACCCCCTTGATGGCGGCCCTGGTTACCAGCACTGGTATTCCCTACTACATTGACCACAAATACTTTGAATGGGTCCTGGACCACCTATACATACAAGTGTCCTGAGGCACCCCAGGTTGCCACGGCACACAGTTTGAGAGCCACTGCACTGTGACCGGGGGGAGGGGGGTGGGTGTATAGAGAAGATCACACTGCACTGTGATGGAGGACGGGACGGGGGAGTGATAGAAATTGTGACTTTAATATTCCTGAGAACCGCGGTTCAATGTGTGTGTATATATATATATATATATATATATATATATATCCAAAGAGAAAACAGCAGCACTCCAAGAGGCCTATTTATCACCATCCGCATCCAGGATGAGAATGACAGGTGATAAAATCGCCGAAACTCGCACTGCGATAATTGATTACATCGCAGGGATGTATCAATTATCACATGTAGGGACAGAGCTTGCGGTCAAGCTCTGTCCCTGTGATGCCTCTTCGCAGCATCATCGGGGTATTTTTTGTTAAAAATACCCCGATGTCCTGCTGCGCATGCGCCGCCCCCGCCGACATCACCGCTACTGCCGCCACCCAGTCGACCCCCACCCCATCGCAACTACCCCTGGGCGCTGCGGATTCCCCTGGCAGGATAATATACTCACCTGTCCAGGGAGCCGGTCCGCGCTGCTTCAGGAGGCTGCTGGGCGCCGGGTCCTTCTCCTACGCTGTGACCCCCGGTGCTGTAAAGTGCGCTGCCATTTTGCAGCATCCCTTTACTGCACCAGGGTCACATTGCAGCACATGGGGGACCCGGCGCCCGGCTGCGCTCACTGGAGCAGCGGACACCGGCTCCCTGGATAGGTGAGTATATTTTCTTTTTTCTTTTCTTTTTTACACATTGAACAGCTTGTGTGTCCATCGGATACACAGAGCTGATCACTGGAGCCCGGTCCCCGCTCAGGTTTCCCTGCCAGGGGCAGAGAAAGCAGGACAAAAGGGTGCTTATTGCAGTGCTGCCCTGCGAACTCGCCAGCCTGAGCTGGCGAGATTATCACGGGGCACACTGCGGTATTTTTCCACATTTTGTCTTTAGTAAATCTGGTCAGATCGCATTTCCCATTATAAGTATGGGGAATGCGATTTGGCTTACTAAAAAAAAAGTGAATTAAAGGGTTTGGAGCAGTTTTTCATGAAAACTCCAAATGCCCTTTAATACATTCAGGTGATACTAAAATAATGTGAAAAGGGTGTGAAAATGAAAACACCCTTTTTTTACAATATTTAGTAAAAATAATGTTAATAAATAGGCCTCCAAACCAAGTCTTTAAATGTTCTTATATTGTATGTAAACATGCATAATGATCACCAGGACATTGAATATCCCCGGGCAGGTTAATAAATCATGGTAAATTGCTGCTGCTAAATACCGGCCACAGGGCCTGATTCAGCCCTGATTGCTGTTGTGGGCACAGCGGGTAATTATTGATTGACTGTGCATGCGTATGCACCACAATGCACACATGTGTCATCAAACAGCAACAGGCAGGTGCGAAAATTTTGATTGCACAGCCATTCACAAGCTGATTGACAGGAAGAGGCCATTTGTGGGTGGTAACTGGATGTTTTCTGGGAGTGTCAGGGAAAACACAGGCGTTCCCAAGCATTTTCTGGGAACAGCCTCTAACCCGATCAGCCTGTTCTTTACGCACTGTAGGAGTTAGTCCTGGACTGCACACACTGGAAAAAACATTCAATAGTGAGTGAGTTGTAAACGGACTTGCAGCTGTCCGCTGACATGGATATTTTACACATGCAATCACACACTCGCACGGGCGAATTTACACTCCCCCTTGGGCGGTGACTGTCTGATCGCTGGACAACCAAATTTGCAGCACAGCGATCAGGTCTGAATTAGGCTCACACTGTAAGGAGCACTACTGTTTGGCATAATGTGTATAAGGGGTACTACTGTGTGGCGTAACATGAGTAAGGGGCACTACTGTGTGTTGTAATGTGAATTTGTTGTGCTATTTTGTGGCATGCCCCATTTTTGGCACACACACCTTCCCTATTTCAAATATGGGGGGCCCCCATCCCCTTACTTTGCCAGGGGCGCTCGGACTCCTAGATACACCCCTGTTGCTGCCTAGTGCACTAGTAACACAGCCACAATGTAACTATGATCGGGTACAAGTCCTACTACCAGTCATTCCTCCTAATCTGTGTTCCCTTATCTTACTTTTCTGCCATGGCTTATGTGTTCAGATTTGTGAGTGCAGATAATAATAGGAATAGGAAGTAAGAGACTTTTCATTGACAGTCATACAAGTCTCCATTCATCGGCATGGATTCAAATCCCATTTTCCGCCTGCTCATTCGTGAACATTTTTAGTCCTAACTGGTAAATTGGCAAATGGTCTTGTGATTCACAAATCAGCTAAAATCCAAAAACGGCTGATATACCAGCATCCCGAAGCTGAGAATCCCAACAGGGGGTCGAATAAGTATAATTACTAGAGATGAGCGGGTTCGGTTCCTCGGAATCCGAACCCGCCCGAACTTCAGGGTTTTTTACACGGGGCCGAGCAGGCTCGGATCCTCCCGCCTTGCTCGGTTAACCCGAGCGCGCCTGAACGTCATCATCACGCTGTCGGATTCTCGCGAGGCTCGGATTCTATATAAGGAGCCGCGCGACGCCGCCATTTTTCACACGTGCATTGAGATTCATAGGGAGAGGACGTGGCTGGCGTCCTTTCCGTTTATAGAGATTCGAGAAGAGAGTGAGACAGTCTCACTAGAGAGAGACACAGTAGTAATTTTGGGGAGCATTAGGAGGAGTACTACTACTACTAGTACTTGCTGAAGTGAAGTGATAGTGTGACTGTATTGTATTATCTGACTTGTGGGGGAGACACTGACAGTGGGGAGCAGTTAGAGTCTGAGAGCAGGACTCAGGACTCAGGAGTACATACTACATATAACGTACAGTGCACACTTTTGCTGCCAGAGTGCCACACCAGTATAATATATATTGTGATTGTATGCTTAGGAGTACTACTTGCAAGTTGCTGATAGTGTGACCAGTGACCTGACCACCAGTTTAATAATCACCACCAGTTTAATTAATATATATATATATATATATATATATATATATAATTGTATATAATTAATATATATATAATATTATAATTGTATACCACCTACCCGTGTTTTTTTTTTTTTTCTTTCTTCTTTATACATACTACTATAGTAGCTTACTGTAGCAGTCTGCGGTGCTGCTAAACTGACAGTGTCCAGCAGGTCCGTCATCAGTCATTACATAATAAATATATATACCTGTCCGGCTGCAGTACTAGTGATATTATATATACATATATATATTGATTTCATATCATTATCATCCAGTCTATATTAGCAGCAGACACAGTACGTTAGTCCACGGCTGTAGCTACCTCTGTGTCGGCACTCGGCAGTCCATCCATAATTGTATACCACCTACCCGTGGTTTTTTTTTTCTTTCTTCTTGATACATACTACTATAGTAGCTTACTGTAGCAGTCTGCGGTGCTGCTGAGCTGACAGTGTCCAGCAGGTCCGTCATCAGTCATCATTACCTAATAAATATATATCTACCTGTCCGGCTGCAGTACTAGTGATATTATATATACATATATATATTGATTTCATATCATTATCATCCAGTCTATATTAGCAGCAGACACAGTACGTTAGTCCACGGCTGTAGCTACCTCTGTGTCAGCACTCGGCAGTCCATCCATAATTGTATACCACCTACCCGTGGTTTTTTTTCTTTCTTTCTTCTTGATACATACTACTATAGTAGCTTACTGTAGCAGTCTGCGGTGCTGCTGAGCTGACAGTGTCCAGCAGGTCCGTCATCAGTCATCATCACCTAATAAATATATATCTACCTGTCCGGCTGCAGTACTAGTGATATTATATATACATATATATATTGATTTCATATCATTATCATCCAGTCTATATTAGCAGCAGACACAGTACGGTAGTCCACGGCTGTAGCTACCTCTGTGTCGGCACTCGGCAGTCCATCCATAATTGTATACCACCTACCCGTGGTTTTTTTTTTTCTTTCTTCTTGATACATACTACTATAGTAGCTTACTGTAGCAGTCTGCGGTGCTGCTGAGCTGACAGTGTCCAGCAGGTCCGTCATCAGTCATCATTACCTAATAAATATATATCTACCTGTCCGGCTGCAGTACTAGTGATATTATATATACATATATATATTGATTTCATATCATTATCATCCAGTCTATATTAGCAGCAGACACAGTACGTTAGTCCACGGCTGTAGCTACCTCTGTGTCGGCACTCGGCAGTCCATCCATAAGTATACTAGTATCCATCCATCTCCATTGTTTACCTGAGGTGCCTTTTAGTTGTGCCTATTAAAATATGGAGAACAAAAATGTTGAGGTTCCAAAATTAGGGAAAGATCAAGATCCACTTCCACCTCGTGCTGAAGCTGCTGCCACTAGTCATGGCCGAGACGATGAAATGCCAGCAACGTCGTCTGCCAAGGCCGATGTCCAATGTCATAGTACAGAGCATGTCAAATCCAAAACACCAAATATCAGTAAAAAAAGGACTCCAAAACCTAAAATAAAATTGTCGGAGGAGAAGCGTAAACTTGCCAATATGCCATTTACCACACGGAGTGGCAAGGAACGGCTGAGGCCCTGGCCTATGTTCATGGCTAGTGGTTCAGCTTCACATGAGGATGGAAGCACTCAGCCTCTCGCTAGAAAAATGAAAAGACTCAAGCTGGCAAAAGCAGTAGCACCGCAAAGAACTGTGCGTTCTTCGAAATCCCAAATCCACAAGGAGAGTCCGACTCCAATTGTGTCGGTTGCGATGCCTGACCTTCCCAACACTGGACGTGAAGAGCATGCGCCTTCCACCATTTGCACGCCCCCTGCAAGTGCTGGAAGGAGCACCCGCAGTCCAGTTCCTGATAGTCAGATTGAAAATGTCAGTGTTGAAGTACACCAGGATGAGGAGGATATGGGTGTTGCTGGCGCTGGGGAGAAAATTGACCAGGAGGATTCTGATGGTGAGGTGGTTTGTTTAATTCAGGCACCCGGGGAGACACCTGTTGTCCGTGGGAGGAATATGGCCACTGACATGCCTGGTGAAAATACCAAAAAAATCAGCTCTTCGGTGTGGAAGTATTTCAACAGAAATGCGGACAACAGGTGTCAAGCCGTGTGTTGCCTTTGTCAAGCTGTAATAAGTAGGGGTAAGGACGTTAACCACCTCGGAACATCCTCCCTTATACGTCACCTGCAGCGCATTCATAATAAGTCAGTGACAAGTTCAAAAACTTTGGGTGACAGCGGAAGCAGTCCACTGACCAGTAAATACCTTCCTCTTGTAACCAAGCTCACGCAAACCACCCCACCAACTCCCTCAGTGTCAATTTCCTCCTTCCCCAGGAATGCCAATAGTCCTGCAGGCCATGTCACTGGCAATTCTGACGATTCCTCTCCTGCCTGGGATTCCTCCGATGCATCCTTGCGTGTAACGCCTACTGCTGCTGGCGCTGCTGTTGTTGCTGCTGGGAGTCGATGGTCATCCCAGAGGGGAAGTCGTAAGACCACTTTTACTACTTCCACCAAGCAATTGACTGTCCAACAGTCCTTTGCAAGGAAGATGAAATATCACAGCAGTCATCCTACTGCAAAGCGGATAACTGAGGCCTTGGCATCCTGGGTGGTGAGAAACGTGGTTCCGGTATCCATCATTACTGCAAAGCCAACTAGAGACTTGTTGGAGGTACTGTGTCCCCGGTACCAAATACCATCTAGGTTCCATTTCTCTAGGCAGGCGATACCGAAAATGTACACAGACCTTAGAAAAAGAGTCACCAGTGTCCTAAAAAATGCAGCTGTACCCAATGTCCACTTAACCACGGACATGTGGACAAGTGGAGCAGGGCAGGGTCAGGACTATATGACTGTGACAGCCCACTGGGTAGATGTATGGACTCCCGCCGCAAGAACAGCAGCGGCGGCACCAGTAGCAGCATCTCGCAAACGCCAACTCTTTCCTAGGCAGGCTACGCTTTGTATCACCGGTTTCCAGAATACGCACACAGCTGAAAACCTCTTACGGCAACTGAGGAAGATCATCGCGGAATGGCTTACCCCAATTGGACTCTCCTGTGGATTTGTGGCATCGGACAACGCCAGCAATATTGTGTGTGCATTAAATATGGGCAAATTCCAGCACGTCCCATGTTTTGCACATACCTTGAATTTGGTGGTGCAGAATTTTTGAAAAAACGACAGGGGCGTGCAAGAGATGCTGTTGGTGGCCAGAAGAATTGCGGGACACTTTCGGCGTACAGGCACCACGTACAGAAGACTGGAGCACCACCAAAAACAACTGAACCTGCCCTGCCATCATCTGAAGCAAGAAGTGGTAACGAGGTGGAATTCAACCCTCTATATGCTTCAGAGGTTGGAGGAGCAGCAAAAGGCCATTCAAGCCTATACAATTGAGCACGATATAGGAGGTGGAATGCACCTGTCTCAAGTGCAGTGGAGAATGATTTCAACGTTGTGCAAGGTTCTGCTGCCCTTTGAACTTGCCACACGTGAAGTCAGTTCAGACACTGCCAGCCTGAGTCAGGTCATTCCCCTCATCAGGCTTTTGCAGAAGAAGCTGGAGACATTGAAGGAGGAGCTAACACGGAGCGATTCCGCTAGGCATGTGGGACTTGTGGATGGAGCCCTTAATTCGCTTAACAAGGATTCACGGGTGGTCAATCTGTTGAAATCAGAGCACTACATTTTGGCCACCGTGCTCGATCCTAGATTTAAAGCCTACCTTGGATCTCTCTTTCCGGCAGACACAAGTCTGCTGGGGTTGAAAGACCTGCTGGTGAGAAAATTGTCAAGTCAAGCGGAACGCGACCTGTCAACATCTCCTCCTTCACATTCTCCCGCAACTGGGGGTGCGAGGAAAAGGCTCAGAATTCCGAGCCCACCCGCTGGCGGTGATGCAGGGCAGTCTGGAGCGACTGCTGATGCTGACATCTGGTCCGGACTGAAGGACCTGACAACGATTACGGACATGTCGTCTACTGTCACTGCATATGATTCTCTCACCATTGAAAGAATGGTGGAGGATTATATGAGTGACCGCATCCAAGTAGGCACGTCACACAGTCCGTACTTATACTGGCAGGAAAAAGAGGCAATTTGGAGGCCCTTGCACAAACTGGCTTTATTCTACCTAAGTTGCCCTCCCACAAGTGTGTACTCCGAAAGAGTGTTTAGTGCCGCCGCTCACCTTGTCAGCAATCGGCGTACGAGGTTACATCCAGAAAATGTGGAGAAGATGATGTTCATTAAAATGAATTATAATCAATTACTCCGTGGAGACATTGACCAGCAGCAATTGCCTCCACAAAGTACACAGGGAGCTGAGATGGTGGATTCCAGTGGGGACGAATTGATAATCTGTGAGGAGGGGGATGTACACGGTGATATATCGGAGGATGATGATGAGGTGGACATATTGCCTCTGTAGAGCCAGTTTGTGCAAGGAGAGATTAATTGCTTCTTTTTTGGTGGCGGTCCAAACCATCCCGTCATTTCAGTCACAGTCATGTGGCAGACCCTGTCACTGAAATGACGGGTTGGTTAAAGTGTGCATGTCCTGTTTATACAACATAAGGGTGGGTGGGAGGGCCCAAGGACAATTCCATCTTGCACCTCTCTTTTCTTTAATTTTTCTTTGCGTCATGTGCTGTTTGTGGAGTGTTTTTTGGAAGGGCCATCCTGCGTGACACTGCAGTGCCACTCCTAGATGGGCCCGGTGTTTGTGTCGGCCACTAGGGTCGCTTATCTTACTCACACAGCTACCTCATTGCGCCTCTTTTTTTCTTTGCGTCATGTGCTGTTTGGGGAGTGTTTTTTGGAAGGGCCATCCTGCGTGACACTGCAGTGCCACTCCTAGATGGGCCCGGTGTTTGTGTCGGCCACTAGGGTCGCTTATCTTACTCACACAGCTACCTCATTGCGCCTCTTTTTTTCTTTGCGTCATGTGCTGTTTGGGGAGTGTTTTTTGGAAGGGCCATCCTGCGTGACACTGCAGTGCCACTCCTAGATGGGCCCGGTGTTTGTGTCGGCCACTAGGGTCGCTTATCTTACTCACACAGCTACCTCATTGCGCCTCTTTTTTTCTTTGCGTCATGTGCTGTTTGTGGAGTGTTTTTTGGAAGGGCCATCCTGCGTGACACTGCAGTGCCACTCCTAGATGGGCCCGGTGTTTGTGTCGGCCACTAGGGTCGCTTATCTTACTCACACAGCTACCTCATTGCGCCTCTTTTTTTCTTTGCGTCATGTGCTGTTTGGGGAGTGTTTTTAGGAAGGGCCATCCTGCGTGACACTGCAGTGCCACTCCTAGATGGGCCCGGTGTTTGTGTCGGCCACTAGGGTCGCTTATCTTACTCACACAGCTACCTCATTGCGCCTCTTTTTTTCTTTGCGTCATGTGCTGTTTGGGGAGTGTTTTTTGGAAGGGCCATCCTGCGTGACACTGCAGTGCCACTCCTAGATGGGCCGGTGTTTGTGTCGGCCACTAGGGTCGCTTATCTTACTCACACAGCTACCTCATTGCGCCTCTTTTTTTCTTTGCGTCATGTGCTGTTTGTGGAGTGTTTTTTGGAAGGGCCATCCTGCGTGACACTGCAGTGCCACTCCTAGATGGGCCAGGTGTTTGTGTCGGCCACTAGGGTCGCTTATCTTACTCACACAGCTACCTCATTGCGCCTCTTTTTTTCTTTGCGTCATGTGCTGTTTGGGGAGTGTTTTTTGGAAGGGCCATCCTGCATGACACTGCAGTGCCACTCCTAGATGGGCCCGGTGTTTGTGTCGGCCACTAGGGTCGCTTATCTTACTCACACAGCTACCTCATTGCGCCTCTTTTTTTCTTTGCGTCATGTGCTGTTTGTGGAGTGTTTTTTGGAAGGGCCATCCTGCGTGACACTGCAGTGCCACTCCTAGATGGGCCCGGTGTTTGTGTCGGCCACTAGGGTCGCTTATCTTACTCACACAGCTACCTCATTGCGCCTCTTTTTTTCTTTGCGTCATGTGCTGTTTGGGGAGTGTTTTTTGGAAGGGCCATCCTGCGTGACACTGCAGTGCCACTCCTAGATGGGCCCGGTGTTTGTGTCGGCCACTAGGGTCGCTTATCTTACTCACACAGCTACCTCATTGCGCCTCTTTTTTTCTTTGCGTCATGTGCTGTTTGTGGAGTGTTTTTTGGAAGGGCCATCCTGCGTGACACTGCAGTGCCACTCCTAGATGGGCCCGGTGTTTGTGTCGGCCACTAGGGTCGCTTATCTTACTCACACAGCTACCTCATTGCGCCTCTTTTTTTCTTTGCGTCATGTGCTGTTTGGGGAGTGTTTTTTGGAAGGGCCATCCTGCGTGACACTGCAGTGCCACTCCTAGATGGGCCCGGTGTTTGTGTCGGCCACTAGGGTCGCTTATCTTACTCACACAGCTACCTCATTGCGCCTCTTTTTTTCTTTGCGTCATGTGCTGTTTGTGGAGTGTTTTTTGGAAGGGCCATCCTGCGTGACACTGCAGTGCCACTCCTAGATGGGCCAGGTGTTTGTGTCGGCCACTAGGGTCGCTTATCTTACTCACACAGCTACCTCATTGCGCCTCTTTATTTATTTGCGTCATGTGCTGTTTGGGGAGTGTTTTTTGGAAGGGCCATCCTGCATGACACTGCAGTGCCACTCCTAGATGGGCCCGGTGTTTGTGTCGGCCACTAGGGTCGCTTATCTTACTCACACAGCTACCTCATTGCGCCTCTTTTTTTCTTTGCGTCATGTGCTGTTTGTGGAGTGTTTTTTGGAAGGGCCATCCTGCGTGACACTGCAGTGCCACTCCTAGATAAGCCCGGTGTTTGTGTCGGCCACTAGGGTCGCTTATCTTACTCACACAGCTACCTCATTGCGCCTCTTTTTTTCTTTGCGTCATGTGCTGTTTGTGGAGTGTTTTTTGGAAGGGCCATCCTGCGTGACACTGCAGTGCCACTCCTAGATGGGCCCGGTGTTTGTGTCGGCCACTAGGGTCGCTTATCTTACTCACACAGCTACCTCATTGCGCCTCTTTTTTTCTTTGCGTCATGTGCTGTTTGGGGAGTGTTTTTTGGAAGGGCCATCCTGCGTGACACTGCAGTGCCACTCCTAGATGGGCCCGGTGTTTGTGTCGGCCACTAGGGTCGCTTATCTTACTCACACAGCTACCTCATTGCGCCTCTTTTTTTCTTTGCGTCATGTGCTGTTTGGGGAGTGTTTTTTGGAAGGGCCATCCTGCGTGACACTGCAGTGCCACTCCTAGATGGGCCCGGTGTTTGTGTCGGCCACTAGGGTCGCTTATCTTACTCACACAGCTACCTCATTGCGCCTCTTTTTTTCTTTGCGTCATGTGCTGTTTGTGGAGTGTTTTTTGGAAGGGCCATCCTGCGTGACACTGCAGTGCCACTCCCAGATGGGCCCGGTGTTTGTGTCGGCCACTAGGGTCGCTTATCTTACTCACACAGCTACCTCATTGCGCCTCTTTTTTTCTTTGCGTCATGTGCTGTTTGGGGAGTGTTTTTTGGAAGGGCCATCCTGCGTGACACTGCAGTGCCACTCCTAGATAGGCCCGGTGTTTGTGTCGGCCACTAGGGTCGCTTATCTTACTCACACAGCTACCTCATTGCGCCTCTTTTTTTCTTTGCGTCATGTGCTGTTTGTGGAGTGTTTTTTGGAAGGGCCATCCTGCGTGACACTGCAGTGCCACTCCTAGATGGGCCCGGTGTTTGTGTCGGCCACTAGGGTCGCTTATCTTACTCACACAGCTACCTCATTGCGCCTCTTTTTTTCTTTGCGTCATGTGCTGTTTGGGGAGTGTTTTTTGGAAGGGCCATCCTGCGTGACACTGCAGTGCCACTCCTAGATGGGCCCGGTGTTTGTGTCGGCCACTAGGGTCGCTTATCTTACTCACACAGCTACCTCATTGCGCCTCTTTTTTTCTTTGCATCATGTGCTGTTTGGGGAGTGTTTTTTGGAAGGGCCATCCTGCGTGACACTGCAGTGCCACTCCTAGATGGGCCAGGTGTTTGTGTCGGCCACTAGGGTCGCTTAGCTTAGTCTTCCAGCGACCTCGGTGCAAATTTTAGGACTAAAAATAATATTGTGAGGTGTGAGGTATTCAGAATAGACTGAAAATGAGTGGAAATTATGGTTTTTGAGGTTAATAATACTTTGGGATCAAAATGACCCCCAAATTCTATGATTTAAGCTGTTTTTTAGTTTTTTTTGGAAAAAAACACCCGAATCCAAAACACACCCGAATCCGACAAAAAAAATTCGGTGAGGTTTTGCCAAAACGCGGTCGAACCCAAAACACGGCCGCGGAACCGAACCCAAAACCAAAACACAAAACCCGAAAAATTTCCGGCGCTCATCTCTAATAATTACCCCCCACTTCTTGCCTAACCTTTCCTTCCAGCAGCCTAGCCATACCCCCCGGCCCCAGAAACCTAACCCCAACCCTCCCCGGTGGTGCCTAAACTTAACCCCCTCCCCACAGCCTATCCCTAACCCTCCCTGGGGGTGCCTAATAACCCTAAACACTCTCCCCGCAGTCTAACGCTAACAGTGGGTGGCATACTTAGGATCGGGATGCCGGGATTCTAGAGTCAGCATTTTGTCTGCTGTCAGAGTTGCGGCATTGGCATTCTGCCCACATGTCGGGATTTCGGCGCCAGTATTCCTAGTGTTGGAATCCGGACCACATCTCACAATAACAATGTACTGTACTTGTATGGAATTACTGCTAATGGATTGCTCCTGTGAAGTAAAGTACATCATCCAATCAGATGCCTGCTTTTGTGCTCTCATTTACTAAGGGGCATATGTTTCAAAGCTTATAGAGAGATAAAGTGGAGTGAGATAAAGTACCAGCCTACCAGCTCCTGCCAGTATGTCCTTTGCACTTTACTTGTGAAAAGTAACTGCTGACTAGTCATTGTAGTTTGCAGCAAACTCTCTACCTAAATGCAGTGTGAGTCTTACAGATTTTTATTCCAACAGTGACAACCTCTGCTATAAATTGATTATTTCAATTTAAACATTATAACAAATGATTCACGCAGCCAGATAGAGATATACACAAATGTATTATCTCCCACCCCCTTTGTACTCTGTACTTTGGTAAACCATCTTCTTGAGAGATTGTGATACAAGGACATTTATGAAAAATCATATGAATTATTTTCTCCAACTAAATCACCCAATTTCAGTTTCTGGGACTAACACAATAGTTAATAGGAGCTCATTTAAAATCATGGAGATGGACTGAGCACAGTTACCACCAGATAAGTAGGACAATCCTGTGGAAATAATGTCTGCTAAAGCATTGGGTTCAATATGACACAAACCCACAAATCATTTATTCCCCCCAGACTCTGGAACATTAGTGTAATGCAGAAAATGCACAAGGGGTCAGGCACAGCAAAATGCTGCTAATATAAAAACGTAATAAAGTCTAATTCAAGAAAAGAGCCTGAGGAAGATGAACCATGCATAGAAGCACAAAGAGATACATGTGTATCGAACATGTGTAACCTTCACACACGCCTCTTATAAATCATAGGGTTGAAATGGACAAGCCATTAATCACTGCTCTCCAATACCGACTTTGATTTATGACTTCTCATGTCAATCATTGTGCAATATTGCACTCCCTCATCTGTGCAAAAAAAAAAAAAAGCAAATAATTAAACATACGCAAGTTTAGCATGTGTGCCATTCTCAGGCTGCCACCGAGTCCTATTCCGCTGCTTGTTATTTCATCATATATAGTATATTTACTTGGGATCTTTAACTCTGCATTGAAAATATTATTATAACAACCCTAAAAATGTTATACAAGATAATTAAAGCTTAAATGTTCCTTATAAATATACTAATGATACAGTATACTATACTACTACACTCTGCTTTTGCAGGCAAACTGAATGTGTTATATATCGGGGCATATTTTAGATCTTTCACAGGATGTGGATGATATACAGTTTAAGGTTGAACATAGAATATTTTGTTCTTGATTGAGAGTCATACACAAAGCCGGTGATCACGTAGTTGAGCAATTGTTTGCTAATAAGCATGCATGAATATATCCCGAAATTTAATACCACCGGGTGACACCAAAATGCCAGCTCATCTGCAGTGACCAAGAGCCGGGTGCTGCACTGTGACATTATCTTGCAGCGTCTGGCTCCAGTCACTGAGGAGAAGATGGCAGTGCAGACAGAGTCTCCGGGGGCATGCGCTGGGCTCTATGCTCTCTCCCAGAGTGCTGTAAATGGGATCTACCTACAAGCCCATGCACCCCCAAGTGATGTAAACGGGGGACTTCCTGCAAGGCCACACCCCCTCTTCAGGTGAGTCCACCTTTGGTGATCGCAGGGGACTATTGGCTGCACTGGGTGTTTCTGACCCCAGTGCTGGCGCTGCCACAGGGCATGTGCAAGTTTCGATGGTACATACAATGGTGGTGCCTAAAGACACACCAGGCAATATTACAGCTTCTACAGACACTCAAAGTGGGTGTATCGGTACTAGCACATTCATATGCATGGATGTACACCAGGGAAGGGCACAAAGTCACAGAAGGGCGACCACCAAAGATGCAGCTGTGTCTGTGTCTACCTCTGAATCAGGCCCATTGGGTCCAAATTGACTGGATGAGCAGCTCAAAGGTGCAAACAAACAATGAACCTGATTCTGAGATGGACATCCCACCATTATCAACAGATTGCAATTAGAGATTGTGCATGTGCTCACCATGCATTGTTGGAGGATATGAGGGGATTGCTTACTACGTATGTGGCCACTTCATGCCATCTGTGAAGTGGGCATGTCTGGGCAGATACCATGTGTATGAATGGAACAGATCCATCTTGTGGGACTGTCATGGGCAAATAACCCAACTTCCCTGTTTGAGGGGTGGGACACCTGTCTAAGGCAGATCCCATACATCCAGCATGGGGTGGGTGTGTCAATACTAATGATCAGGTGCGTAGCTGGAACTTTGTGGACCCTGTAGAGACATTTTGAAAGGGCCTGCACCGTAATGCTTCTAGAGAGACACCTTTTTCTGCAGCATTTGTTCATTTTATGCCCCAATATTAGAGCCCTAAATCATTGTATGCCCCATAGTAGTGCCCTAATTCATTGTATGCCCCATATTAGAGCCCTAGTTTATTGTATGCCCCATAGTAGCACCCTAGTTTTTTGTATGCCCCATAGTAGTGCCCTAGTTTGTTGTGTTCCCCAAAGTAGTGCCCTAGTTCATTGTATGCCCGATTGTAGTTCTATAGTTCATTGTATGCCCCATAGTAGTGCTCTAGTTCATTGTATGACCCATAGTAGTGTCCTAGTTTGTTGTGTGCCCCATAGTAGTGCCCTAGTTCATTGTGTGCCCCATAGTAGTGCTCTAGTTTGTTGTGTGCCCCATAGTAGTGCCCTAGTTCATTGAATGCCCCATAGTAGTGCCCTAGTGCATTGTATGCCCCAATAGCAGGGCCGAAACTAGGCTTTTTGTCACCCGGGGCAAGGCAGCAATTTGGCGCCACCCTACGTTTCTCTTTTTTTACCTGTATATAATGATCCCATAACCTGTATGTTAGAGGGTACCAGCAACCTCTCTTATATCAGCAAAAGTCCTAACCTACATAATATACAGACACACCCTCATATAATATACAGCGACTCTATCCCTATAATGTACAAAGACACCCACCATAAAATATATTGTAGTGACACCACCTATAATGACTAGAGACATCCACCATATAATACACAGAGACACCCCAAAATAGTATACAGACACTCCCTTATAATACTGTATATAGAGACAACCTACGAGTCCATATAATATACAGACACATCACCCTTATAATGTAGAGACACCCACTGTATAATATATTACAGACTACTTCCATATAATATACATACACACCACCCCTATAATGTACAGAGATACCCGCCATATAATAGAAAGAGACCCCCCATATAATATATAGACATACCACCTATATAATGTACAGACACCCACCATGTAATATAACGTACACAAACACCCTTATATAATATACACCACCATAATGTAGAATAGATTCAGCACTAGACCATCTATTCCATGAAGCACAATACATAGGGCTATGTATAGGCACCTCCCCTTCCCCAAATTATCACATCTAACACCTCCCTCCGTCAGTGCACTCCTCACTCACGTTGAAAACTCCTATCTCATAGCACTGTCCCGCACATTTCAAAATTCATCATCCGCCACCCCTCCCCAGGCAGCAAATGTACCTACTTTATTCCAGCTATCTGAACTGCAGCGGCGCCGCCGTGCAGTATCATGTCCTGACGGCTATGCAGGCTCAAGGGGGCGGAGCTAGCCAGCTGCTTCCTCCGAGTGACAGTCAGCATGGATCGGGCAGTGAGAATGCTTCCTGTTGCCTGCCTGTCTACCTCCCGCAGCCAGCCAGCCATGTACATGCGGCTGTGGGGGGCGGCCCTGGAGCGCCGTAATTGTACCGGCCCGGGAGTACTTTTCACTCATAGTGCGGCAGCGTGGGATGTGGAGACAGCCTGCATCAGGGGCCAATTCAGTGCCCATCAAATCCCGCGCACGGAGCGCAAGCCCCCCTAGCCCCCCCCTAGTTACGGCCATGCCAATAGTAGTGCCCTAATTCATTGTATTCCCCATAGTAGTGCTCTAGTTTATTGTAGTAGTGCCCTAGTTTCTTGTGTTCCCCATAGTAGTGCCCTAGTTCATTGTATGGCCGATAGTAGTTCCATAGTTCATTGTATGCCCCATAGTAGTGCTCTAGTTCATTGTATGACCCATAGTAGTACCCTAGTTCATTGTATGCCCCATAGTAGTGCTCTAGTTTGTTATGTGCCCCATAGTAGTGCCCTAGATCATTGAATGCCCCATAGTAGTGCCCTAGTTCATTGTATATTATGTCACATAGTAGTGTCATCAATTTATATTATGCCATAGTGTAGTGGTCCCATTTCATTTTATCCCACACTATAGTGCCCCCAGTTTATAAAGTACAACATGTCAGTCCCCCCAATTTATATTATGCCAAATTGCAGTGTCCCATTTCATATGTAACATATTATCATATTGCAGTGTCCCATTTCATATGTATCATATTATACTACATTACTTTGGTTCAGAATATGCCACTTTACAGGCACCTTTTACCATTGTAACATCCTCTACACACATAATTCACTGAAAATGGAAATGTCACTCGATTAAGGCCTGGCAACAGGTCAGACTCAATTATGGTTACTTGCAGACCACTATATTACCTGTGTCCATGTCCGTAAGTCTCTGGGCCCCATAGCAGTGGGACCCTCTGCATACACATGCTACTGATGATGGACTGAGGCCAGAAAAACAGTAGAACGAGCGATGCCTATGAATTAAGTGGGTTATTCAGAGATTAACACATTGGTGCATACGCAGCCAGATCTGCACATGCTGGGGACCGCCTAGCACAGGGCAAGGCTGCCCAGCATGTGTGAGGCTGCCTTCCGATGCATTTGCAATCTAATTGTGGATGCATTGGAACCAAGGTTGACCCCTGGCACGCTGTCAGGTGGTCAGAGGCCATTTTTTAATCGGGTGACTGCATGACCCCGTTGACCCTGCCCCAACCCCCAATGCCGCATCGGCGCCCCGCAAATGCCCGCTATTGTCAATCACATTGCGGTCACATCCATCAGGAATTTCATAATTAAGCTGTCCCCAGTGCCCAAAATTAAATCACGGCGGCAAGGAGTTTAGATAGCTGGGCACTACCATTGCCTTACAATGCGAGCCTTTTCCAGCAGGAGGAAGTTTGCAATGCTGGAAGACAGTGCTATGTAGCTGCTACTGTGGGATGGGGTGCATGGATCTCCTAGGGGTGCTCAGATTGTGTCCACCCTTAGCATCCTGCCTGATACTCACCATCGGGCTATAATCCTGATATCAGCCAATTTTTTTTTGGGATGAAAAATTAATGGGGCTAATAGGATACCGAGGGGCATAGCGAGGGCGGCACCAGTGGAGCTCATGCTCCAAATGCCTGCCTCTGGCAAGGGCACCGCAGTCCACCAGTAGCATGTCAGCAGCTGTGCTGTGGGAGGCAGAGGGACGGATGCTCTCCCTGGCACCGTCACATTGTGACTGAGGAACAGGAGGAGCCACTGCCAAAGCGTCATGGATCTCAGCACTGATCCGGGATGAGAGCAGGAGAGGTAAGTGTAGCTGCTGGAGATATACAGAGGGAAGAGGAAGCCATGGGGAGAAGCAGGGGGGCAGGAAGCCATGTGTAGACAAGACACAGGGGGGAAGGCAGCCATGGGGAGATACGGGGGGAGGCAGCCATGGGGAGATGCAGGCAGGGAGGCAGCCATGAGGGATACACAGGCAGGGTTGCAACCTTGGGGGACTACAGGGGGGAAGGCAGCCATGGGGAGACACCCCTTTAATTTAACCCAACATGCACACTTGGGGGTGCCATAGCATGCGCGTGCTCTGGGCGCTGTGGCTACACGCTACACCTCTGAGGATTCCCTCTAAGTGTCAATGATAAGGTGAAAAAATAATACATTTTTCTAATTCCAACAAGGCAGTATTCTTAAACACTTATCTGACATAAATTGGCTGAGATAAATTTTTAATCTAATGCAGCACCTGTCCTAAACCATTACGTAACCCAAACAATGTGGATAGCAGAATAGATAGGTGGTGACTTTGTTAATGCAATGACCAACATACCAGACACCCAGTACTAATTACAAAGAAGGAGAGAAGCTCATGAACAAACACATGAAATGTATAATAATTCCATGAACTCAATTATTCTGTTTCACATAATACGCAAATTCTCTTTTTGATTAAAATTACAGGAATAAACAAGGTTTCACTCAATTATGAATATATTTCTCATTTAATCCTGATTGAATTGTTATAGTGTTTCATCCCCATTTGAACTGTAGATAAGTTACTATTCAAACTTTGCATTCACAAAAAGCTGAAGAAAAGTGGCACAAATAAGAGTGAACAGGTGACAATAAAATTCCTGCAATAAAAGTACCTGGCTTCAATGTATAAAACTCATGCAAAAATGTTGCTATGTGTCTATCATGGGGTAGGCGGAACTGCAAGTTATTAAATTCTCAGTGGGTAAATTTTCTAAGCAGCGGTTTCTGTTTAAGAGCTGGAAACCACCACACATCGGATGTGGTTTTCCAAGCCAAACTAGAGGCTTTACTATCCTGTGGTCGGCAGGCTCAAATTCAAACCACCTCCAGCGTGTAGCAGCTGTATGCCGTGTAGAGTAACTAATTGGTTTTTACATTAAACTTCAAACCTCACATCTACATTCAGAATGGTCTTTACATGACCTCTTAATTTTGAACTGCCCTGAATTCTACAGTACATTAATACTAAGGGGGGAAATGTAATAAGGTGTGAGAATCAGAAAGTGAGAGAGTGGGAGATTTCTCCAGTTTTTTTTAAAGTGGCAATCATTTACATGGCAAAATCAACCTGATTTGCTATGTAAATGATTGCCACTTTAAAAAAAAGAACAGGCGAAATCTCCCAAAATCTCTCACTTTCTGATTCTCACACCCTATTTCATTCCCACCTAAAGATGCTCCTTTGGCAGTATATGTTAACATAGATGGGCAACCAAAAAGGAAAATAAAACTTTCTGGTAAACTATTTCCATCTTGGACTTGTTTCTCAAAAATGTCTATTGCTTGAGTAGTGGTGTTACATCTGGTGTCTTCTCATAGGACAATATCTAACTGAAAACAAAAAGATCCCTCTCTTGAGAACAATACAGTATATGCTAAAAAAAAAATGTCATTTCTTAACTGAAACAAACACTGAAGTTTATTATGCTGTTTTTATTATGTTTTCTTTATCAGCTAAACTAAATGACTAAAGATATTACAGGTCCACAGTTGCAGAAGCGTTACTTTTTATATGCTTCACACCGAAATGGCATCTGATTTGTGCAATCTCGCCTATCAGGACCATGTGTAACATGTCTGCCTGTTTTCTGGCACTTTGATAGGTGGTTTTGTAAACTACAGTTTAATACATTACATGATTTGTTTTCTTTCTGTGTGTATAAATCAGGACGGTGGTTTCAGATCTGACATACTCAAATAATGTGAGTTGACCTTCGGTAAATAGCACAGCTGTGAAATTGCACATAAAAATTACTCCAAAAAGTTTGCAGTTTGGTAAAATTTCACTTTATTATATCCCCTCCACAGTCTGCAAAATCATAGTATAACAAGGGTACAGGGTGTTCCGCAAATGAGAAACTAATACTGCTCACTCTGAACTACGAGTTAACAAATCTTTGTCCAATTTGACCATATATTGACCCTCATTCAGATCCCATTGTATCAGCTTCCTGATGCGCAAAGTACCAATGACTGTGCGCGAACGGTACTGTGATGGAGGTAGCAGACTGACATCATATTGTCAGTGATTTACAGTCTGATATGGCATATTGTTGGGGGCAGGGAGGAGGTGGTAACTTAGATTGAGGGAAGAGGCCAAGGATCCCTGATTTTCTGGCCTTTGTGACAATGGTGAGTCAGTGATCCGATGTCTGCATCCTATGATGTAGGTGAGATCACTACTGCAGTAGGAGGTGTCTATTTGTAATATATGTCTCCTGCTGCATCACTAGCGCTATCACTGCTGCTTCCAAGGAAGTGATAGCCACTGCATCCACATCTGAATTAGGCCCATTGAGCAGATGCAGTCTTTTAGTGGTCAGGTAGAAGAATCATATAACATAACCAACCAACGCAGACACAGATTTGCTGCACAGATATTCAGATTCGACCCTGACTGGATTAGAGCAGATTTGATCAAAATCTGATGAATCCTGATCAGATTACAGGGATTTCTGGTTACAGAGCAATGCTTGGGTAATTGCTTGACAAAATTGCTTCATCATGAAGTAGAATAGGAAAAGTGTATAGGTTTAAACATTAAATAAACAACAACACTAATACTGCCCTGCACTCTATTTTCAAACTAAAAATAAGTGAAATATTGTTACATATTGTATGCATTTCATATCCTTAAACCTAATAATACCTAATTTTAAAATGATTCAGAGCAGTATTTTTCCTGATGTGAGTGAGAGCTGCAACCCATGATCCAACTGAGCAGTTTGTGCAATGAAACAAAAAGTGTAGTTGCGGTTTAATAAAATGATATGTCATTTTATTGCTAGGAGCAGTTTATGAAGATTTTTGTGCGCATATGTATTTTTCAATACATACAATAAAACTTTGGCACATTAGAACATAAAAATAATACATTGTGGAATGTGGAAGGCTTTTGAACAAAACACACGTAATCCATGGGAGTCATCATTAAGCAGAGTTCCAGTCTATGCGTGTTAGTAGAGTTTGAGTCTGAGAAGCATCACTGTTATAACAGGTAGAAAGTTGCACTGTGCACTCAAGCACAAATAAGATATTTAAGACAAGAAAATACGGAGGAGAAATCAGCTGGGGGGATATCTTCTTCAAAATTGGGGATTTTTGTAGTCAAAATTTGTAGGTACATCTTCTCGTGTAATTTGATGAAATGACCTTCAGTATTAACAGAACATTTGTCTAACGCTTTAAAAGCTGCAGTTCAATTTGAGAAGCTGATTTGCTGAGAGTCACGAAAGCTGGGAGAAGTACGGAAGATAATAAACAGCTTTTGACCCCTGTGCCAAATTCAGAATAACCAAGATGTTTCGCTATTGTTTTATTTCAGCATTTATAAGAAATATCACGGTATTTTAAGGAATGCATGCTTCCAGTCAACTTATACATATTTCCTATACTCTTTTTTTCTTTGATGCCTAAGAGGACTAGTTATTTTCTGTGAAATGTATTACAGAAGGTCATTCAGTTACCCTTAGCAGAAACTCTGATCTTTACAGAACAGCAGTTTAGAGTTGAGTCAAATCAAATATGAGACAAAATAAAATATTGCAGAAAACTTTTCTATTTGTCTGCATTTCACTAAATCCGTTATTATGCAGAAACTTTAACTAATTGATCAATTGGATTGTTGCAAATAAAGTAAACCAGATACTAATAGTGCAAATGACACAGTAGTCAAAAAACACTATAGTAAATCTAGTGCAAAAAAATAATCTTTTCTAAATATTTTGTCTGTTTGTTTACGTTAGCATTGTAACACAGAGATTTCCATTGATGATAGCCCATTGTGCTTACAGAGAAAAGCTCAATTGTTGTGAGCTTGGTTACATTTATTGCAAACCAACTCCTGTGTGGCCAGTGGTGATCAGTGTAAGGCAGCCAGTCCCAAAAATAAGGGTGTAGAACCCACCTTAAAAACATGCTCTCCATGGCAGCAAAGTAATTAAAAGAAGACATTTTCCAATTAACTACTTTCTCTTTTGACATACAATCCCTTTGTATGTCATACAATGACAGCAATAGCATATAACTACACAGTCATAGAACTGTCTTTGTGTACTACCATTGGAAGACACAAAATCAAAGATTCTTACTAAGTCCCAGAGTTATCAAGCTTTGGAGAGTGATAAATTGCACAGTGATAAAGTAACAGCCAATCATCTCCTAACTGTCATTTTTCGAACACAGCCTGTAATTTGGCAGTTAGGAGCTGATTGGCTTGTACTTTATCACCGTGCAATGTATCACTCTCCAAGGCTTGATAAATCTGGACCTAAGTATCTTCTTTCTTGAGAAATCTCACCAATATCTGCTGTGCACACCAATAAAATGACATATTGTAGTAATGACATTAAATGGAAATACTTGTTCCAGGTAATTTAGAGTATGAGTTACTTCCATACCAAGGTTATTTGCATTACAATGCGGATATCTTACTGCATGACGGAAGGCACTGTTTTGAGCACTGATAAGAGCAGTGTATGTAACAGTTCAGTAAAACTTTGTTGTAGGTGGCAGTCTTGAAATAAAGAATGATTAAGCCAGTTTTAAAATAAAAATCTAAAGTAAAATAATTACTTTAATGGCTACACGAGGCACCACTGTGCTAATACCAGCTTCTAATTGTGATCCAGTGTCCACTCTAAATAGTTAATGTAGAAAGTTCCTCCTGTCTCTCAACTAGTGGAATGGCAGGGGACATGGCAAAGGACCTTTACTGCTTCATGGGAATATTGACTCTCCCCAGGGCTCAAGCAAATTGTTCATTGATGGCAGTTGTATGAGTGCGGCAGGTCATCTAATTAGCTGCAATTGACACCTTGAGTCACAGCCAGGTTCATTATGTTCAATTTATGGTTCTTCTAGTTGTGTGGTGGGAGGGCAATTAAAAAAAATGTGGTTGAAGAAGAGTTAAATGCAAATTGGGACGATTGCACTATGCCAACACACCACCCCTATCCATGTGCTTAATTTCATAGCCATCACCTTTATTAGTTGACACTTACACCAAGCCTATCCTTATTGCAAGAGATTGCGCTGATAACAGCGATGACTACACAAATGCACAACGCTACTGAGCCCGCAATTCCACCAACATGCCCTTTGATGCACACTCAGAACCTTATGTGTCTATGTGCTACATGACCCATTAACACCCAATTATGGCTACACATTTCATGTCATAGTATTATGGTACAATAGTCTGATTCAAATTAAGTATTTTATTAACCTGAATCCAATTGGTAGCATTTTACTATTATTATTATTATTATTATTATTATCCTTTATTTATATGGTGCTACATGGGGTCCGTAGCACCTTACAAAGTACAGAAACAGTATGAACAAAACAATAAAAGAGAGAATTAAAGTACAGAACATTGTAGGACAGGAACATGGTTTAAAAACATTCCTGCATCAGAGTCATTTAATCAACATATGTAATTCTTATAGTTTTATCATACAAAAAGTTATCACAACATAAAACTATGGCCCTACCTACACAATGATATAGAGTCACTCAGCCCAATCATGGAAGTTGACCACACCAATGTATTTCACCTTCTTTCTCACACATGCACTGGTGGGGGGGTGGGGGGTGGGGGTGGGGGGTCACTGAGTAACATGATTTTTCATACTTTATAATCTAATCCCCAAAACACAAAATTTGTAAGACTGTGATCTGGTCAGGTTTGGCCAAATAAATCATCATGATCAGCACTTATGTGTGCAGTATAGTTATGAGTGGACATAGACTCTACCTGTGGTATATTTTATCCAGTGAGGTGCAGTGACGTCAAAAGCTTGTGAGGCACTGGCTAGTGTCAGAGCAGGGGCATTTTAACAGAGGAGGGGGCCCATGTACAGACTCTGGGGGGTCCCCTCTTCTCCACGGTGCAGTAGGCTTTGGCATCGTGCATGTACAGGTCTTCAGAAACATGGTGCCCGCCATGTTCCAGAGACTAATTTCATGACTGTGCATGTTCGGTGGCCATTTTGGCTGTAATTTTTGCCGCCAATGCAATGCCTGGCGCAGGACTCAGGAAAGGTAAATAATAAAACATGGGAGCACCTATTATAGAAATGCCAATGTATAATAGCCAGATTTACACACCTATACAGTATGATTAGGTGGTGAGTTTTGACTATAAAAATTATCAGATTAACATAAATATGATGTGAATAATACAAAGATGATATTTCTAAATTATAAATATATTCTTTGTATTATTCTGTTTATTTTATTAGTCAAAACTTGATAGTGTACTGAGGTATGGCAGTTGAGGCTCTGCCTTCCCTGCCTACCCTGACTGCACGTCACTTATTTTACCTTGTGCTGTGTGTATCTGGAAGAATGCTCTACTGCCTATATTGTCTGAAAAACAACTGGCTAGTCCTTTGCTTTATTCCAAAGGTTGGAGTATTTAAAGTTATCACCAGTATCATTAATGAGATATTCCCATTTTTAAAGAGTAATGACAACATTTTAACAAATTAATTTGCTCACAGAACATGAACCACATTTATTGTTTCCATTTTGTTTCTTAAAGATAAAAATGTGTAAAGGTAATGTTATAGTTAAAAGAAAAATAGATTTTTTATCTGTTTCTGGACCTAGAAGAAACTGTTAAACTATATTTGTGCAATTATTTTGAACATATGCAATTTTTTTTTGTCCTTGGTAAAAAATGTCAATAGCCACATGCACATCTCGTACTGTTACTGATTTTGTCATAGCAGCACATCATGCATATATTTTGCAAAAGATTTATGCAATATTTTGTGCATTGCATCTTATTCTGTGGTGCCTGCGAGACAGGGCGACAGAGTTTTGATCAAAGTCCCGAATGCAGATATTAAGATTCAAATACGGGGTCTGCAAAGCCTGGTGTGTTCATTGTATTTTTTCTATCTATCAATATTCTATCAGCGCACTTATCCCACATTATTACACAAGCTCTTACTACTTTACAGATTTATTTTAAACTATTAAGAACAACTAAATATGCCATTTGCTAGCAGAAAAGACACTTCCTAGCTCTGCAAAATGGCATGTCACCCAAAACTCTTTTAAAAAACAGGCACTCTTTGTTTTAGACATATATTTAGGAATAAATACTGCTTACAAGATAAAAGGTACAGCTTCAACAGTCGTTATTAAAAAAATAAATAAAAATCAGACAAATAAAACATTTCAAGAGCTATTAGAATCTGTGGTGTTCTGCTTTGTTCCATCTGGGTAGAACAAAGCAGCACAATTACACATTTGCTAAATTTTAGTGTCATAAGATCATTTAACATTTTAACACGCCCACATGGGGTAAAGAACAATCCCCCCTACCTGAGAGAAATTAAATGACAATGTATGCCTGGTGCAGTATTTGTCCTGTATACTTCATATTGAAACATAAAATATACGAACACAATCAATCCCACATATGTCTCTCTCTCTCTCTCGATAGATATATATATATATATATATATAGAGAGAGAGAGAGAGAGAGAGAGACAGATACATATAATAGAGGGTGAGAGAGGCAATAAAGGTGAATTAACTTTTGTGTTGCATAGAAATATGTGCTCCTTGTAGAACTGTAGAATAGGGTAACAGAGTTACTGCTACTCTTAAAATAAAAGGAAGTATTTCAAATTGAAATCTTGCATAAATGTAACAGTCACTAGGATGTTTTTAAGAAGTATAAATATTTATATTTTACATATATCTAAAAAAATTATAGAAATGTGTAAGTAATTGAAATTTTTGCCTACCTATTTAGATTACTACAGAAATGTCCAGTTAATTTGAATTAATAGTATAGAATATCTTCAACATTTTTCATAGTATTATGAATATATGATACACACATATAAAAAAATATATAAAATGAATACGTTTATTTGATTTTATACATACATATATTCTGGCACTACTGTAAATGCTCTTTTAAGGAAAATTGGAAAATTACAGCCCAACAAAAAAACCTGTTTATTTTGATTTTCAGTGAATTTGATGAAAATAATCAGTTCAAACATATATATTTTTTTAGAATAAAATGCAATTTTATCATTATCAAATCAAAGTAGTGTATTGCAAATGTCAGAATAAGTCTATATTTAAACAGTAAATTTCAAGGGACTAAAAATGCATGCAATAAAAACATAATATATAAAACATCTTTATACAGACCACAGATGATTTAATATATAATTTAAAGATGTATGCACAATATATATTACATATGAAAAATTATTTAACAATTTTTAATTAAAATAAACCATGGTTTCTGAACTTTAAAACATATAATATCTAAATGTACTAAACTATAGGGGGTAAAAAGTAAAACCTGTATTGCTGTAAGAAATGTAAATTTATTGATTTCACTAAGATTTATACATATTAGCATTCCATTTCCCGAACCATGATTTCAATTAATGGTTAGATATCAAAAACAGCTTAAAATCCTGTTTTACTAGGATATATGTCAATGTCATACAAAAATTCCTACAGCAAAACAAAACAACTTAAATGTTTATTTTGTCAGTTTTTTTTCTATCCCGGCTATTTAAATCTAAGCCACGACTGAAAAGTTATTTTTCAAATTAATATCTGAATATATAATTTCAAGTTACATGCATTTAAGCTATGTATTAAAAATCAGTCAACGACAGAAAAACTATTTGCTATGAATGTGCAGAAACTCTCCTTTGTGTTGCTTCAACCTTCACTTAAACTGTCTATTGCATTTCAGATAGATGACAGAGGACTGGATTAACAATGTTCCAACAGTCTTCACTACAGCAGTGATCTATAAAACTCTTCAAAGAACACAGTGATATAAAGAAATCTTATCCAGCTCACACCTTCCCCCACGTTAACTAATACTTAAAAATAGATTAACAAGAAAGGTGGAGATTTTATTTGTATTTTATTTAGAAACTTTTACTTTTTATTATTAATAAATAGCACATTTCCTTTAAAACCTCACTTCAATCTATCTCTTCCAACGGTAATCTATTAATTCTGCTCCATGTATGGGTCTCGAAATGGCATTGGTCTTGCAGTGTGTTCCAGGTATCTTATATTTGAATGTTGGAGTGAAATCTATTGGAATACAGACAATGTCTGCACCCGCTGTGAGGAGTTACATAAAATGGGTCTATCAAGGGCAGCATCTCATCTTTTGTACAGTTTCCCTCTCCACTACAATACATTTCATTAGATGGAAGTTCCTGCTTCGCTAGTGATCTTTCATCTCTCGAATATAATCATCTACAATGGAATGTTTAAAGTGCATGGAAGTGATCCCTTTTTTTAAAATATATATGAAAAAAACTCTATCTCTCACTTATTCCTGGCTCATGACAAAAATATTTTAAAAAAAGGGGGTCAAGCAGGTGCTGTTTAAGAAAGGCATTTTAATGTTCCATTTTTAGGAGCAGGAGAAGAAGGTGACTGGCTGTCTCAAGGCTATGGAATATAATAAGGTGCTTTTCAATAGGCAGTTTTATCGCTCGGCTAGAAAATGGTTTTAGGTCTAACAATACCTACACTTTTAAAAGATTTCCAATACACAAACCTCTTTGCGGAGATGATTTTTCTTTGATGCTTTTAAATGCAAAAACTGTGAAAATGACAGAAGTTTAATGGCTACCTCAAAAACATCTGGCATTACACAAATTTAAATGCGATGATATGATATTGTGGAATGTTGTGAACCTGTTTAGAATATTTCATTATGTAATTTCTGCAATACTTTGGCGATTTGGGTGAATTGGCCATTATTACATGTTTTTTTTTTTTTCTGTTCTTTTAGCATTGGGAGATGTTACACCCCACTATCCCCAAAGAATGCTGGGCATCTGTACATGTCTAGTAATCAAAATAATCTTGAAATAGCTTTTCTAAAACATGTAGCTACTGTATACGCTTCTGTTCATGTCACATTTGCCAATGCACAATTGCTGATATCCCAAACTATCTCTTACTGTTTTACTATGAGCTATACTTTTCTTGTCAGAGATCTGCAATGTACTGCACTTTGTTGCAGATGCTAAACAGGAGACTCACCGAAGACCTAGAAAATTTGCCTCAGTTGGGAATTAAAATGAAGCTTTGTGTATTAAAGATGAATAAATAATGTACAAAATGGATTACAAGTGTCTATATCAAGTAATAGGCTGTATAGCTTGTTAATGGTTAGTGAAGATTAAAGAACTTCCTTAAAGGGTCTCTTTCATGAAATATAACGTTTTAATAAAAGCACATACTCTTAAATCAAGGCAAGCATACATTGTCAAAGGTATATTAAGTGAGTCATTTTTATAGTACTTTATGTATGCAAATTAGCTTTAGTCTTCCCCAATTCTTTATAATTGTCAGATGTCCTATATGCTGTCTTTGCGCAGCACTATGGAATATGTTAGTGCTTTATAAATTAATAATAATAGTAATAATAATAATAGTGATTCATAATGGGTTCCAACTTCCAACCTGGTTTATGAAACTTCTGTGGAGGTTTGTTGTATTCACTTGCTGTCAGTGCTCAACAATAGGGGTAGTTAGGTCTCTCAGGTAGATAAAGTATAGGATAGATTAGCTATTACTTCTTTAATGCAATGATGATAATATAAGAAGTAAAACAATATTTTATACTATGGGTATTTTTTTTAACGCCAAATACTATGTAATGACCTAAGACCTCAGAATATTATTTATATGAAAAAGTGATGTAATTCTGGATTTTTTTTTGGGGTGATGTAAGACAGTTCTAGCACCTATAGAATGGATAATCTCTAGGATCTCCACTATTCATTACCAATATGCAATTTAGTATAACAGTATGCTTTCGTAGCATAGACATGTTTGTTTGTTTGCTTCTGGTGTTTAGTTTATGTGTTGTACTTAAATTGTCTTTATTACGCATTGGAAGCCTATTTATTTGCTATAAAGAAAAACAACTATCGGCCTCCATACATCTATGAGGCGATTCCCTGACACTGGCAGAAATGCCCCATTTGCCGATTCTGACCATTTCTTATTGGGGAATCTGGATTTTTAAACATTACCCTAACCAACCGCTGATGTATGGGGAACTTATGTCTATCCTCCATGTGGGCTTGTGTGTAATGTAACAGAATAATTACTACTGTGTGTATGGAACTCGCCGGGTACTTATTAACATGGTGAGCATGTATGTGCTGTAACCCATGGTACCCTACTGTATTATAGATCCCATTTCCTAGAACACTTCAGAAAACAAAAGTAAACATTTGATTGCTTTCCAACTTATAACACGAAAAGTTGAGACATTTATCCAGTACAGTATTCCAAACGTCGGTTCTCAAGGCACACTAAGGTGTATATTTACTAAAATGCGAGTTTACAGAAATGGAGATGGTGCCCATAGCAACCAGTCAGATTCTAGCTATTATCTTCTAAAAGATGCTAGATAAATGATAAGTAGAGTCTGATTAGTTTGCACTGGGCAGCATCTACACTTCTGTAAACCTGCACTTTAGTAAATATACCCTTAACAGTCCAGGTTTTAAGGATATCTATGCTTGAGCACAAATGGTTAAATCAAAATAAATGAGGTACTTATTAAGTGCATAACAATGGCTAGCCTTAAAACTAGGACTGTTATACCCCTCTCTGACTGCTTTGCCCGGTCACACTCGGTATCTGTACATGGGTTCTTCCCGGGTGCGACCCGGCAAGAGACTCCTTTCAGACGGCAGCCTGACCAAGCATATTGCTGGGTTGGTGACGCCACCGCTGAAGCGTGCGGAGATGGCGCTTGGAGATGAGATGATCTCCAAGCACCGCCTCGTCCTATACAGTGAACAGGTGCCAGGTTGCATCATCCTGTTCACATCGCAGAGCAAGCCGGGTTGAACACGTGTTATACACTTCATGCTACCTGAGTTAAAATGCCAGGTCGCTCGAACCGGATTATTTCAACTGGATCATTTCAGACTGCACAGCAACCCGGGTTATTGCTGGTGGTCTGAAAGGAGTATTAGTGTGCCTTGAGGACCAAAGTTGGGAAAAGCTAATCTACATTAGGTCATTGTCAGAAATGATAGCTAGATGATATTTTGCTATGGGCAATCACTCTACATTTATTTTAGCTGTTTTAGTAAATCTACCCCTATAAGACCATTAGTCTTTCATCCAAAACGTAAAATCATTCTTAAATGCATTCTTCAAATAAATGCACTTTGTCATTGCTGAATTGTTTCAGCCTGATCACTAATCTCTTAATCCAGATGTAAAATACAGTTATAGTTCGCTGTCTACATCTGTTTACAATGCAACAATGCAGTGAAAGCATTAACTTATCATAGAATCATGGACTCATGAATTTCATAGATCTGTATTGTGTTTTATGTGTCAATTCACTGTATAGAATGTATTATATGCTCAATATTATAGACACTGTGTTTAATGCATGTAATTACATTATATGTGACACATCAGAAATAGTGAGGAGTATGTGTATATATAAAGCACAATGAAATATGCTGCACTACAGAAGAAACTGTTAATATATATATATATATATATATATATATTAAATGTATGTATCTATATCAGAATGACTTTGTCTACATTTGCAATTACTTTACATCAAGCCATGTCATTCTTTTAAGGATGAAGGAAAAGAGGTTAAGCTCATTAAAATTATTTTTCTTCATTAATTAGAAACATCTGTCTTGTGAAAAGGTGGCCAGCATTTGTCACAGAGGTAGCAGAGTTTAAGAAGACTCCTTTTGTCACAATTTAAATGAAGATTTAACCTGCTAGAAGCTGACAGGAGGTTCCCCCTCTATTCCTTACAAAGAAGTTTGGACTAATGAGTAGAGACACCTTTCTTGCTTTCAAGGAGTTAAAAGATGTCTGTTTTTTATTTAAAAAGGCAGATGGCTTCTATTACTAATAACAGCGACTGCCTATTACTTGTATGTTCCAATCAAGCAAGTAAATCTGGCATACGTATCCTAAAATCATTCTTGCCCCCAGGTTAAGGCCTATTTGATGAAGAAGTATATATAAAAATAAAAGTCTAAAAAAAAGACAGCAAAAACTGTGGAAAGTATATTTTACCCTATGTTATTCTCCTGAAAACAAAGTGATTGTCGCGGCGAGAAGCTTAATAAACAGATTGCATCAGTAATACGCCAATTGCAATGATGGTCACACAGCAAATATCCTGTCTGTTTAGGTGGAGATGTAATTATATCTTTTGTCGTGCTGCCTTAGGAGCAAATGAACAACTATTAAGTGGCATAAGGGGCAAAGAACATAGTCCTATCTGCTCTTCTTCCTGACACAATGTCAGGTCCACTCACAGCAACCATACTTATGAGAGGAGAGGAGCGCTATCTGGATTTGCTGAGCATTGTGTAAACAGGGAGCCATACAGAGAAATATAGTGAGACCTCAGTGTGTCTCTAAGTCTTACTGTCTGACACCTGTCAGATGAATAGACAGAGATGCCCTTATCAATTACAGAGGATCAGTGACACCCCTGTCATGCTGTGGTGACAGGCATGCCTACCATATTTAGTTTAACTCATGAACTGCTGCAAAAACCCCACTACGTCTTTGTCTGCAGCTGTTGCACTGCTTAGAAAATGAATTGGCTTTGGCTCACTACAGGCATACAAATGAGAATGTGTGCAGGGTCAACGCAATACAGCCAGAAATGTGTAAAATGTAAGACTGGCGCAGTTCGAAAAAATGGCTGTATTGTTACTGAATATTCTGGAAAACCGCATCTGTAGCAATGCTTTCCACTCTCTGTTTGTAACGCACTGCAACCTACTTTATATATGTGCATCAAACAAATGGAGTTATTTAATACAAGATGTATAGTATACACAGAGTCAAACTTTTGATTTTATTGTTTATACTGCATCAGAAATGACAGAACTCATTCTACATCTGTAGACAATGACATAGAACCATTTGGTGCAACACAGTGGCACAGTAGTTAGCATTACCTCCTCACAGAACTGGGGTCATGGTATTGTATCCAACCAGAGCCTTATATATATGTAGTTTGCATATTCTCCCTATGTTTGCCTGGGTGTGCTCCGAAGACCTAATTCAGATGTGGATGGAAGTGCGCCCTGTGCGGCAAAGTGCTGATTATTGATACTTTACGCCTATGCAGGAGCTATTCTACGTGTGGACAGAGATTTCCTGGCCTCTGTAATGGGTGACTTGCGCAGCACCATGGGTGCCACAAGCCACCTGATGGTAAGTCAGTGATCCAATGCTGCGTATTAGGACACAGGTCAGATACTGCAGCAGGAAGCATCAGCTTGCAATAGACCCCTCCTGCAGAGGTATCACTACTGCTTCCAAGTAAGCAGCACTTATAGCAACTCCAAGTCTCCAACCAGATCTGAATCAGGCCCACTGTGCGCAGGTTTCTCCCACATTCCAAAATCCTACAAGTAGGTTAACTGGCCAAAAAACATAAAATAACCCTAGTATACAGTGCCTTGCTAAAGTATTAAACCCCCTTTGCATGTTTCATGTTTTGTTGCCCACAACCTGGAATTAAAATGGATTGTTTGAAGGTTTGCATCATTTCATCCTCAGAACATGCCTACAACTTTGAAGATGTTTTTTTTTCTATTGTGATGCAAACAACAAATAGGATAAAATAAGAGAAAACTTCAGTGTGCATGACTATTCACCCCCCTAAAGTCAGTACTTTGTAGAGCCACCTTTTACGCAATTACAGCTGCATGTCACTTTGGATAAGTCTCTATGAACTTGCCACATCTTGCCACTGGGATTTTTGGCAATTCCTCAAGGCAATACTGCTCCAGCTCCTTCATGTTGGATGGTTTCCGCTTGTGAACAGCAATCTTCAAGTCTGACCACAGATCCTCAATTGGATTGAGATCTGGGCTTTGACAAGGCCATTCCAACACATTTAAATGTTTCCCCTTAAACCACTCGAGTGTTGCTTTAGCAGTATGCTTCGGGTCATTGTCCTGCTGGAAGATGAACCTCCATCCCAGTCTCAAATCACAGGCAGACTGAAACAGGTTTTGCTCAAGAATATCCCTGTATTTAGCACCATCCATCTTTCCCGCGATTCAAAACAGTTTACCAGTCCCTACTGCTGAAAAACATCCCCACAGCATGATGCTGCCACCACCATGTTCACTGTGGGGATGGTGTTCTTAGGGTGATGGGATGTGTTAGGTTTGCGCCAGACATAGCGTTTTCCTTGTGGACGAAAAATAGGATTTTGGTACTTACCAGGTAAATCCTTTTCTTTGAATCCATAGGGGGCACTGAAGTACTCTTGGGATATGGACGGTTCCACAGGAACTAGGCACTGAATAGTTAAAATTTGACTATACCTCCCCTCCATATCCCAGAGTACCTCAGTGTTTTTTACTGAGCCGAACTGGAGCTATAGAGGTTGACAATTGAGAAATACATATAACCAAAAACGGACAACAATAAAGTTGACACAAAACGAAACTGACAACTAACAGTTGACACCAACCCGACAGAATTTCTAATTTGAAACAGTCGGTAAGAGTGTGTTACCATAATATTCCCTGCACTTACCACAACCAGGTAAACAACTGCTCTGGGTGGGCGTCCAGTGCCCCCTATGGATTCAAAGAAAAGGATTTACCTGGTAAGTACCAAAATCCTATTTTCTTTTTCATCCACTAGGGGTCACTGGAGTACTCTTGGGACGTACCAAAGTTTCCCCCGTGGGCAGGAGAGCTATTTGGCACCTGTAACACTAAACGGCCAAAGCTAGATGCTGATGCCGCAAAAGTATCAAACTTATAAAAGCGCACAAACGTGTGCACTGACGACCATGTAGCTGCACGGCAAAGCTGTGTCGTAGAAGCTCCACGACAAGCTGCCCATGAAGTTCACACAGAACGTGTGGAATGAGCTGTTACCGATGTAGGCGGCTGTAACCTAGCCTGAAGATAAGCCTGACGTATGGTCAGTTTTATCCATCTGGATAAGGTCTGCTTAGAGGCTGGCCAACCCCTCTTGGCAGCATCATAGAGAACAAACAACGTATCCGTCTTACGAACTGTAGACGTTCGGGATACATAAACGCGTAATGCGCGTACCACATCCAGAGTTTCAGAATGTCCTGTTAACACAGGAGCTACTATTGGTTGGTTGATGTGAAAAGATGACACTACTTTTGGTAGGAAAGCGGGATTCATCCGAAGTTCCTCTCTGTCATCATGAAACACCAAATATGGTGGCTTGCAAGACAAGGCACCCAAATCTGAAACACGCCTTGCCGAAGCCAAGGCTAGGAGAAAAATTGTTTTCCAAGTGAGAAACTTAATATCCACTTGCTGTAAGGGTTCAAAATGAAAAGACTGTGAGAAATCTAAAACCAGATTCAAGTCCCATGGCGCAGCAGGTGGAGTGAATGGAGGCTGTACTCTGAGGACACCCTGCATAAAGGTGTGTACCGACGGCAATAGAGCCAATCTTCTTTGGAAATAAAGTGACAACGCAGATATCTGCACCTTTAGTGTGGATAAACGTAGACCTCCATCTAACCCCATCTGTAGAAATAACAAAAGACGGGATAACTTGAAAGAAGATGTCGGAAACTTCCGAGCTTCACACCAACCTATATAGGCACGCCAAATTCTGAAATAATGAGCTGCCGTAACAGTCTTCCTAGCTCGTAACATGGTTGGAATGACTGATTCTGGAATGCCCTCTCTTCTTAAGAGGGCGGTCTCAACAGCCACCCCGTCAAACGCAGCCGCGCTAAATCGGGGTAAAGGAACGGACCCTGTTGTAACAGGTCCAGACGTAGTGGGAGCGGCCAAGGATCGTCTGCGAGTAATCCGCGAAGATCCGAGAACCAAGCTCTCCTAGGCCAATGAGGCGCCACTAGTATGACTGTGACGGACTCTCTTTTGATCCGTTTTAGCAATAGAGGGAGCAGCGGAAACGGTGGAAACAGATACACTAGACTGTGTGGCCACCTTACTGTGAGAGCATCCACCACCACTGCCTTTGGATCTCTCGTTCTGGACACATACTGGGGCGTTTGATGATTGTGGCGAGATGCCATCAGGTACACCTGCGGGTAACCCCACCTCTGGACCAGCATGTGAAACACTTCTGGATTTAATGCCCATTCTCCTGGACGAAAATCCCGACGATTGAGATAATCCGCTTCCCAGTTGTCCACTCCCGGAATGAACACTGCCGACAAAATCACTTGGTGATATTCGGCCCAATTGAGGATTCGAGCTACTTCCCGCATTGCCATGCGGCTTCTCGTTCCGCCTTGTTTGTTGATGTATGCGACTGCCGTCGCATTGTCTGACTGCACCTGAACAGCCTGAGCCTGCAGCATGTGCACTGCTTGTCGCAACGCATTGTAAATTGCCCGGAGTTCCAGGACATTTATAGACAGCAATCTTTCGTGATCCGCCCAGAGACCCTGTAGCTGAAAATTTTGAACTACATCTCCCCAACCTCTGAGACTTGCGTCCGCCGTGAGAATTATCCAATTCCAGGCGCCGAACCGTTTCCCTGCGGTTAGATTCTGTACCTTGAGCCACCAGAGTAGAGACACTCTGGTCCTTGGAGACAACCTCACCCTGTGGTGAATCTGCAAATGCGAGCCCGACCACTGTGCGAGCACATCCAGTTGAAAAGGACGTGAGTGAAGTCTTCCGAACTGAAGCGCTTCGAAAGCCGCCACCATTGTGCCTAAGAGGCGAATGCACAAATGAACCGAGACCGTGCGTGGCTTGAACACTAATTGTACCAGATGACGAATGACCTGTACTTTCTGTTCGGGTAGGTAAATTCTTTGATCTACCGTATCGAGAACCATACCTAGGAATTGAAGTCGTTGAGACGGAACTAGATGTGATTTCTTGAAGTTGACAATCCAACCGTGGTGAACCAGTACATTGTATGTCAGCAATGCCTGTTGAAGGAGGATTTGTTGAGACGGAGCTTTGATGAGTAAGTCGTCCAAGTACGGAACTATTATCACTCCTAGGGATCTGAGATGAGCTATCATCACAGACATCACCTAGGTGAATACCCGAGGCGCTGAAGAGAGGCCAAATGGTAGAGCCTGAAACTGGTAATGGTTCTGTCGTATTGCAAACCGCAAAAACCTTTGATGAGGAGGCCAAATCGGAATGTGTAAGTACGCATCCATGAGATCCAGCGCAATCATAAATTCCTGTGGCTCTAGACCTGCAATTACTGACCGTAGAGATTCCATCTTGAATCTGTAGTAAGTTACGTACTGATTGAGGCCCCTTAAGTTCAATATTGGCCTGACCGAGCCATCCGGCTTCGGTACCACAAACAGACTGGAATAATAACCCTGACCCTGTTGGTGCACAGGGACCGGAATCAAAACTGCTGCGTCCAGCAGAGACTGAATGGCAGTCTGCAGAATCGCCCTCTTGCCGTCCGACAGAGGCAGTCCTGTCCTGAAGAACCACATTGGCGGGAGACAGTCGAACTCTATTTTGTAACCTGTTAAAACTAAATTGCGGATCCACCCATCTGTGGACGTCTGAAGCCACGCCAACTGGAATGACTGAAGACGTGCTCCCACAATAGGATATCTGAGATGGGCTGGGAGCCCATCATGCCACTGGCTTACCGGTGACTTTAGTATCCTGACGAGTGGTATTGGTTAGTTGGAAACTACGTCCCCGACCTCGTCTACCTGGTGTGGCCTTTCCCCTGCCACGCCCGCAAAAGGACTGAGGTGTAAAGGATTTGAATACCGGTCCAGAATACCTTTTTCTAGGAACTGTTGGAGGAAATGGTAAGAAAACCGACTTTCCTCCCGTGGCCTCAGAAATCCATTTGTCCAATTCAGGACCGAATAACTTCTCGCCCTCGTAAGGTAACGCTTCTATTCCTTTTTTGACCTCTGTCTCCGCTCGCCAAGAACGTAGCCAGAGCGCACGTCGTGCTGTGACTAGCGATGATGAAAGGCAAAAAGTGAGCTGACAGACGTCAGTAGAAGCTGTACATAAATAGTCAGCCGCTTCCCAGATTTGATCAGCGAGAAGTATAAGATGATCATCAGTTAAGGCAGATCTGAGTTCTGTTATCCATACCATTAGAGCCTTAGTTACCCAAATGCCACTCAACCCAGGTCTAAGCAGCACTCCTGCTGCTGTATACATGGACTTTAGCATAACTTCTATTTTACAGTCCGAAGGGTCCTTGAGTGTAGTTGCAGCTGGTACAGGTATGGTTAATTTCTTTGTAAGTTTAGACACAGATGAATCCACCAACAGCGGATTCTCCCATGTAGCTGTCATAGACTCTGGAAACGGATAACTAGACCTAAATCTGTGAGGTACAGAAAACCGTTTATCCGGATTCTTCCTTGTTTCTAGTAATATTTTATTAAGAGATTCTGAAACAAGGAAACATATTGGAGTTCTCTGTCGTTTAGTAAAAACGACCTCATCATTTGTCAGAGGCTCCTCAGTCTTTGTAAAATTCAGAGACTGACGCACTGCTCTGATGAGATTATCAATGCCCGGGCTGTCGAAATCGTCACCATCTGACTGCTGGTCTACTTCGCCCTCCTCAACCACATCTTGTACAGTGAGGTCTGGCGAAGAATCATCAGACAGTAACATAGCAGAAACCGGTAGATTATAAGAAAAATGAAACTTATCCCCCCTAGTCGAAGAGGATCTGGACCTTTGGCAAGGCTGAGATCCCTCTGGTAGTTCTAGCGGTCTCACCCTAGATTCAGATCTTGCCGCCTCTCGCTCCTGCCGAGAGGCGGCCAACTCTGATTGCAATCCAGCTAAGACATCTGCTAATATAGCCCTTGGCGGGTCCGGGGTTGAAATTGGATTTGAAACCGGAGCAGAAATTGTATTTGTTTCTGAATTTACAAAACATACTTTACATGTGGTAAATCCATCAGGTAATACACCCTTACAGACATGGCAGTAAAACTGCTTTTTGGACTTTACTGGTGTTTTACTCATTATGCAAATAGACAATACAAAATACAAAGACAAACAACTTGCGCGACTCAGTAAATAGCACTAAGGTGTCTCTATATCTCTGGCCAAGTGTGCCAGCAATATGCCTGATCCCAAATTCCCCCTAACACCCCTGCACCCAATGGTGGAGAGATGTAATACAGGAATTCTGGAAAAGAAAACAGGAAAAACAGGAAGCATGGTTAATATGTCCTTATGATAGTGAACATAGCTTGAAGCACCACTGTATGAATAATAATAATAATAATAATAATAATAATAATAATAATAATAATAAGAAGAAGAAGAAGAAGAAGAAGAAGAAGAAGAAGAAGAAGTGTGTAATAAATAACTCTAGGCCACTGTCTTCAAATCAAAGTCTTCTGCAATTATTCTTTTATTACTATTCCCAAAGCAACAGTGGCAAAGCTCCTGGTTATTTTTAGACTACAAGAATGTCTGCTAAATCTTCCACTTTGCTTTTATAAAAGACTAACACAGATCTTATGGAGAGAGGGTTGATACAATGTATATAAGAAAATATGTGACAATAGGCACTGTGCTTCAGCCCCAGAGTCTAGGCCCCTTGTGTCTGGGGTTATATTAATGCCATTTTTATAATGTATCATTAAGCTCTGTACAATGTTACCCTAAATTTTAGAACATTATTATTATTATTATTATTATTATTATTATCCTTTATTTACAAGTAGCGATGAGCGGGTTCGGTTCCTCAGAATCCGAACCCCCCCGAACTTCACCCTTTTTACACGGGTCCGAGACATACTCGGATTCTCCCGTATGGCTCGGTTAACCCGAGCGCGCCTGAACGTCATCATCCCGCTGTCGTATTCTCGCGAGATTCGGATTCTATATAAGGAGCCGCGCGTCGCCGCCATTTTTCACTCGTGCATTGGAAATGATAGTGAGAGGACGTGGATGGCGTCCTCTCACTTTGTTTCAGGGGGCTGCAGTGCAAATATCTTTATTCTGGGGACCAGCAGTATTATAGGAGGAGTACAGTGCAGAGTTTTGCTGACCAGTGACCACCAGTATTATACGTTCTCTGCCTGAAAAACGCTCCATATCTGTGCTTAGTGTACTGCATATATCTGTGCTCACACTGCTTTATTGTGGGGACTGGGGACCAGCAGTATTATATAGGAGGAGTACAGTGCAGAGTTTTGCTGACCAGTGACCACCAGTATTATATGTTCTCTGCCTGAAAAACGCTCCATATCTGTGCTGCATTGTAGTATATAGTAGGAGTACAGTGCATAATTTTGCTGACCACCAGTATATAATATATAGGAGTACGGTACAGAAGGCCACTGCTCTACCTATCTCTGTGTCGTCAAGTATACTATCCATCCATACCTGTGGTGCATTTCAGTTTTGCACAGTTTGCTGACCACCAGTATATAATATATAGCAGTACGGTACAGAAGGCCACTGCTCTACCTACCTCTGTGTCGTCAAGTATACTATCCATCCATACCTGTGGTGCATTTCAGTTTTGCACAGTTTGCTGACCACCAGTATATAATATATAGCAGTACGGTACAGTAGGCCACTGCTCTACCTACCTATGTGTCGTCAAGTATACTATCCATCCATACCTGTGGTGCATTTCAGTTTTGCACAGTTTGCTGACCACCAGTATATAATAGCAGTACGGTACAGTAGGCCACTGCTCTACCTACCTCTGTGTCGTCAAGTATACTATCCATCCATACCTGTGGTGCATTTCAGTTGTGCGCAGTATATATAGTAGTAGGCCATTGCTATGGATACTGGCATATAATTCCACACATTAAAAAATGGAGAACAAAAATGTGGAGGGTAAAATAGGGAAAGATCAAAATCCACTTCCACCTCGTGCTGAAGCTGCTGCCACGAGTCATGGCCAAGATGATGAAATGCCATCAACGTTGTCTGCCAAGGCTGATGCCCAATGTCATAGTAGAGAGCATGTAAAATCCAAAAAACAAAAGTTCAGTAAAATGACCCAAAAATCAAAATTAAAAGCGTCTGAGGAGAAGCGTAAACTTTCCAATATGCCATTTACGACACGGAGTTGCAAGGAACAGCTGAGGCCCTGGCCTATGTTCATGGCTAGTGGTTCAGCTTCACATGAGGATGGAAGCACTCATCCTCTCGCTAGAAAAATGAAAAGACTTAAGCTGGCAAAAGCAGAGCAAAGAACTGTGCGTTCTTCTAAATCACAAATCCCCAAGGAGAGTCCAATTGTGTCGGCTGCGATGCCTGACCTTCCCAACACTGGACGGAAAGAGGTGGCGCCTTCCACCATTTGCATGCCCCCTGCAAGTGCTGGAAGGAGCACCCGCAGTCCAGTTCCTGATAGTCAAATTGGAGATGTCACTGTTGAAGTACACCAGGATGAGGATATGGGTGTTGCTGGCGCTGAGGAGGAAATTGACAAGGAGGATTCTGATGGTGAGGTGGTTTGTTTAAGTCAGGCACCCGGGGAGACACCTGTTGTCCATGGGACGAATATAGCCATTAACATGCCTGGTCAAATTACAAAAAAATCACCTCTTCGGTGTGGAATTATTTTAACACAAATGCGGACAACAGGTGTCAAGCCGTGTGTTGCCTTTGTCAAGCTGTAATAAGTAGGGGTAAGGACGTTAACCACCTCGGAACATCCTCCCCTATACGTCACCTGCAGCGCATTCATCATAAGTCAGTGACAAGTTCCAAAACTTTGGATGACAGCGGAAGCAGTCCACTGACCACTAAATGCCTTCCTCTTGTAACCAAGGTCCTGCAAACCACACCGCCAACTCCCTCAGTGTCAATTTCCTCCTTACACAGGAAAGCCAATAGTCCTGCAGGCCATGTCACTGGCAAGTCTGACGAGTCCTCTCCTGCCTGGGATTCCTCCGATGCATCCTTGAGTGTAACGCCTACTGCTGCTGGCGCTGCTGTTGTTGTTGCTGGGAGTCGATCGTCATCCCAGAGGGGAAGTCGGAAGACCACTTGTACTACTTCCAGTAAGCAATTGACTGTCCAACAGTCCTTTGCGAGGAAGATGAAATATCACAGCAGTTATCCTGCTGCAAAGCGGATAACTGAGGCCTTGGCAGCCTGGGTGGTGAGAAACGTGTTTCCGGTATCCACCGTTAATTCACAGGCAACTACAGACTTGATTGAGGTACTGTGTCCGCGGTACCAAATACCATCTAGGTTCCATTTCTCTAGGCAGGCGATACCGAAAATGTACACAGACCTCAGAAAAAGAGTCACCAGTGTCCTAAAAAATGCAGTTGTACCCAATGTCCACTTAACCACGGACATGTGGACAAGTGGAGCAGGGCAGACTCAGGACTATATGACTGTGACAGCCCACTGGGTAGATGTACTGCCTCCCGCAGCAAGAACAGCAGCGGCGGCACCAGTAGCAGCATCTTGCAAACGCCAAATCGTTCCTAGGCAGGCTACGCTTTGTATCACCGCTTTCCAGAAGAGGCACACAGCTGAAAACCTCTTATGGAAACTGAGGAACATCATCGCAGAATGGCTTACCCCAAATGGACTCTCCTGGGGATTTGTGACATTGGACAACGCCAGCAATATTGTGCGTGCATTACATCTGGGCAAATTCCAGCACGTCCCATGTTTTGCACATACATTGAATTTGGTGGTGCAGAATTATTTAAAAAACGACAGGGGCGTGCAAGAGATGCTGTCGGCGGCCCGAAGAATTGCGGGCCACTTTCGGCATTCAGCCACCGCCTGCCGAAGACTGGAGCACCAGCAAACAGTCCTGAACCTGCCCTGCCATCATCTGAAGCAAGAGGTGGTAACGAGGTGGAATTCAACCCTCTATATGCTTCAGAGGATGGAGGAGCAGCAAAAGGCCATTCAAGCCTATACATCTGCCCACGATATAGGCAAAGGAGGGGGAATGCACCTGACTCAAGCGCAGTGGAGAATGATTTCAACGTTGTGCAAGGTTCTGCAACCCTTTGAACTTGCCACACGTGAAGTAAGATCAGACACTGCCAGCCTGAGTCAGGTCATTCCCCTCATCAGGCTTTTGCATAAGAAGCTCGAGACATTGAAGGAGGAGCTAAAACAGAGCGATTCCGCTAGGCAAGTGGGACTTGTGGGTGGAGCCCTTAATTTGCTTAACCAGGATTCACGGGTGGTCAATCTGTTGAAATCAGAGTACTACATTTTGGCCACCGTGCTCGATCCTAGATTTAAAACCTACGTTGTATCTCTCTTTCCGGCAGACACAAGTCTGCAGAGGTTCAAAGACCTGCTGGTGAGAAAATTGTCAAGTCAAGCGGAACGTGACCCGTCAACAGCTGCTCCTTCACATTCTCCCGCAACTGGGGGTGCGAGGAAAAGGCTAAGAATTCCGAGCCCACCCGCTGGCGGTGATGCAGGGCAGTCTGGAGCGAGTGCTGACATCTGGTCCGGACTGAAGGACCTGCCAACGATTACTGACATGTCGTCTACTGTCACTGCATATGATTCTCTCACCATTAAAAGAATGGTGGAGGATTATATGAGTGACCGCATCCAAGTAGGCATGTCAGAAAGTCCATACGTATACTGGCAGGAAAAAGAGGCAATTTGGAGGCCCTTGCAGAAACTGGCTTTATTTTACCTAAGTTGCCCCCCCTCCAGTGTGTACTCCGAAAGAGTGTTTAGTGCAGCCGCTCACCTTGTCAGCAATCGGTGTACGAGGTTACTTCCAGAAAATGTGGAGAAGATGATGTTCATCAAAATGAATTATAATCAATTCCTCCGTGGAGACATTCACCAGCAATTGCCTCCAGAAAGTACACAGGGACCTGAAATGGTGGATTCCAGTGGGGACGAATTAATAATCTGTGAGGAGGGGGATGTACACAGTGAAAGGGGTGAGGAATCGGACGATGAGGAGGAGGTGGACATCTTGCCTCTGTAGAGCCAGTTTGTGCAAGGAGAGATTGATTGCTTCTTTTTTGGTGGGGGCCCAAACCAACCAGTCATTTCAGTCACAGTTGTGTGGCAGACCCTGTCGCTGAAATGATGGGTTTGTTAAAGTGTGCATGTCCTGTTTATACAACATAAGGGTGGGTGGGAGGGCCCAAGGACAATTCCATATTGCACCTCTTTTTTCTTTCATTTTTCTTTGCATCATGTGCTGTTTGGGGACTATTTTTTTGAAGTGCAATCCTGCCTGACACTGCAGTGCCACTCCTAGATGGGCCAGGTGTTTGTGTCGGTCACTTGTGTCGCTTAGCTTAGCCATCCAGCGACCACAGTGCACCTCTTTTTTTTCTTTGCATCATGTGCTGTTTGGGGACTATTTTTTAAATCGCCCATCCTGTCTGACACTGCATTGCCACTCCTAGACAGACAGAAGTGACACAGATGGCATAGACAGTGAGGAAGGAGCGAGGCGCAGTAGGATGAAAGATGGCTGGGTGTGATGAAGAAGTGGATCTTGTGAATCTGTTTTAAGTTTTGAAGAGAGGTGGAGAGTATGACAGGGAGAGAATTCCAGAGGTAGGGCGCAGCATGGGTGAAATCTTGACTGCAAGAGTGGGTGGAAGTAATCAGTTGGCAGATAAGGGTGCATGCATTTGTGGAGTGAAGAGGGCAGACGGGAGTGTGAAGGGAGATGAGGTCGGAGGTGTAAATGGGAGAGGAGTGAGGGCTTTGTAAGTGACTGTGAGATGTTTCAATTGGGGTCTGAAGGGGAAGGGGAGCCAGTCTTATCCATGTTAAGTTTAAGAAAGTGGTTTACTTGCCAGACCCATCACCAGGATTTATCTTTATTGTTATTTTTACTGTAGTGTTTAATACTGAGCATTGCAATGTTTCCCCACGTAGGGACTCACATTCTGTACTGTGCCTTGTAGTTGCATTTTCATAAGTCCAAATAAAAATTATTGCTTTAAAAAGAAAAAGTGCTGGGACATCCAGCAGAGACAGCTGGTAATACAAGTGAGAAGAGAGGGGGAGAGGTTAGGGAAGGAAAGGTATATCTGACTGTCATCAGCATAAAAAAGATATTGGACACCAAAAGAGCTTATGAGCTCACCTAGAGAGGATGTATAGAGGGAGAAAACAAGAGGTCCCAGAACAGAACCTTGTGTACATATAAAGAATATACAGTATAAAGTTACTTGAACATGTACGGCTGTCACACACAGAGCCGGCCCTAGGTATAGGCACACGCCTAGGGCATTTGGAATGCCTAGGGACACAAGCAGATTCTGCTGATTAAAATGATATCCAGCATGTGTGTATTCTGTGTGTGACTGTGGCTGTATCTGCATACGGAATGCTACATTACAGTGTCATCCTGGAAATCACTGTAACGTAGCATTTTGTATGCAGATAAAGCTACAGTCGCAAACAGAATATAGGCATGCTAATTATCATTTTAATCAGAAGTTGCTTGTGCGTCCTAGTCACATAGCAATGAAAATAAGACGCATTTTCTGCAAAAAAAGGCACCCAACATTAGCAGAGCTGGACAGGAGCTACATGGCATATTGAGGCAAGATGTATGAGGACCCATCTGTATCCGAGTAGAGGCAGAGGTCACAGTGTTAGTGGCTGTGTGAGTGCTGTGGGTGGGTAGGTCTGCTGTGCAATAGTGTTTGGCATATGTGTAATGGACATTATGTGTGTCATGTGTATAAATGTATTAATAATGTGCAACATGTGTAAGGGACATTATGTGTGTCATTATGTGTATAAAGGCATTAATAAAGGTTGGCATAATATGTAAGGTGCATTATGTTTATAAGGACATTAATAATGAGTGTCATATGTGTAAGGGGCATTACGTGTATAAATGCATTACTAATTTGTGGCATTATGTGTACAAGGTGCTCTACTGTGTGGTGTAACATATAGAAAGGGCACTACTGTGTGGTCTAATGTGAATAAAGAACAATATGGTGTGGTGCAAAGTTAATAAGGAGCAATTCAGCATGATCTAATGTTAATAAGGAGCACTACTGTGATTAGTAATGTATATAGGGGGTCATTCCGAGTTGTTCGCTCATTGCGATTTTCGCTATGCTGCGATTTGCTGCTAAATGCGCATGCACAGTTATTTAACACAAAACTTAGCAGTTTTGCTGGTGTTCGTACAACGCTTTTCAGCCGCACTGCTGATCGGTAAATGATTGACAGGAAAGGGGTGTTTCTGGGTGGTAACTGAGCGTTTTCCGGGAGTGTGCTAAAAAACGCAGGCGTGTCAGGGAAAAACGCGGGAGTGTCTGTAGAAACGGGGGAGTGGCTGGCCGAACGCAGGGCGTGTTTGTGACGTCAAACCAGAAACTAAACGGTCCGAGCTGATCGCAATCTGTGAGTAGGTCTGGAGCTACTCAGAAACTGCAAAGAATTATTTAGTAGCAGTTCTGCTAATCTTTTGTTCGCAATTCTGCTAAGCTAAGATACACTCCCAGAGGGCGGCGGCCTAGCGTGTGCAATGCTGCTAAAAGCAGCTAGCGAGTGAACAACTCGGAATGAGGGCCATAAGGTATAGTGGTACTACTGTGTGACGTAAAGTGAAGAAGGGACACTATTGCATGATATAATATGGTAAAAGTTGCACTACTGTGTGGCGTAATTTGAATTGGAGGTACTATTGTGTGGCCATGCCCCTTCCCAAATAACATGCCCTTTTTTGGAGAACCAAAATGAGGACTGCTATGACTGATTTGTGATGGTGAAGGGAAAGGGGTGCATGGTCAGAGGCGGAACTAGCAGTGGTGCTAGGGGTCACCAGCCAAAATCTTAAGTGTATTATGACCTTTAGAACTCGATAAATATTAATTTTTGCAGCTTTTTCTTAAGAATTGACCTTAGGCAAAGTTGGGATGTAGGCACAAAATCAACGGCTGTGATGATGGCATTGTTCAAATGTCGACAGTGAACATTTTGGCATCTGAAGAATGTCAACATGTTCACAATGTCAGCATGTGGAATGTTGACATTTGGCACAGACCAGTCGCTGAGGGTTAGGGAGCAGAGGATTAGGGTTAGGCACTAGGTGGAGGGTTAGCGTTGGAGATTAGGGTTAGTCTTACATACTGCAGGATCCACTAGAAGTCATCTGGACATCACTGCTGGACACGGAAGACACCACTGGAGCCGCCATACCAGGACAGTCAGCACTAGAGCACCTGGGCCGTTTTGTCGATATTCTAAATTTCTAATCATGTCAACATTTCAGCAGTGTTGACATGATGAATGTCAAGAAAATATGCCACACTCATAAAGAAATGTAGGAACATTCCTCTATTTATGAACACATGAATAACTATTTGAAATATCTCTTTGCAAGAGGACAACACTATTAAGATAAAGCAACCGTATCTGCTGCATCTCACGTAAAATGCCTGCTAATGGTGTGGAATACATTTAATTCAGACCATTAGTCAGCTCAGTACATGTGTCAAGTTAAAGCTAGCAAAACATTTTTATTTTGCTCCAAGCAATATAATAAATAGCGAATTAGGCTGTAAAGTGATATACACTAGCCTACTACCTGTAAGTTATGTAAAACACATATTAATTGACAATGATGTGCCTGGTGCATTTCGAAATGTTCACAATAGTTCTGATGGACCGGAATTAAATTAGGAACAGCTTAATCAATGAGTAAACTGGCACATTCCTGATGGAGAGGAAAGCTGTGCCAGCCTGGCCATGCGTTAGATGCCAACTTTTCTTTATATCCAGAGACAGTGCCAGCTTTTACAATTGTTTTTATATTTTTTGTCAAGTACCTCATTTTTAATGTACCCATGATGCCCCCATATATGCTCTAAATGTTCCGGGGTGCCTCAGGGCAATTTGGGCACCATTTTAACATCTCTTGATGATTTTCTCAGTGAGATTACAGATTACTACAAACAAACCCATTTCAGGGAAGCTACATTTATATCAACCAAAGCGAGTTATATCATGATCATATTGGGGTGTCAGCGATACTATTCCCTATACATGCCAGCAGGGCAGTAGAGAGCCGGGCTGGGCCCAGGTACTTTTCAGGGGGCGTGGTTTAATCACAGGAGGTGTGGTCATGCACCCTTAGAAACAAATATTGAAATAAATGGTATTTTAAGCACCTCCATGGCCACACTGCAGCCCAGCACACAGCAGCGTGAGCTGGGCTGAGGAGAAGAGCTGCAGCTACTGCTGCCAGGTAAGGGGAAGGGGGCCTGTGCCCCTACTGGACTCTCACTGGGCCCCTCCATCAGACCTGGGCCCGGGTAATTTGTACCACCCCCCCCCCCCCCCCTCTCTCGGCTCCACTGCATGCCAGCAGGTGAATCTGTTATAGGAGCACCCATCTAGTTTGCCTGTTTTGTTTTAGCCTCTCAGCGTACACTGCACAAACACGTACTTAGTGACCTTGATCTCAAAAATATGTACAGTATCTGCAGTCAGCACAACCCCTATACTAATATTTCCAGAACACATTGGTTGCATTACAGTATGTGTACACTATCTTTGGCCAGGGCCGGTGCAAGGTTTCTCGGCACCTTAGGCAAAACTTCTGCCTTCTGCCCCTTCCCCCTACCCACCCTTCAGATGAAAGTCATGCTGCTCTCACTCCCTCCCCCCTACTTTGTTAAATGTCTGCTGTTCTATCCCCCAAAAAATCTGTGTTCATGCTGCTGCTCATCCCCCCAGACTGTGTGCATGCCTGCTCTTTATCCCCCCTCCACCCCCTCACCACACTGCTGCTCTCGCCCTCTTTCTTTATCAATGCAGAGAATGCACTGTGCAGTCACCTTACCTGCAGGCTGCAGTGCACAGTTGGAACTGAGTAGTCTGTGAAAGAGCCTGGAATGAAGAGCAGTGCTGCATGCCACCCCCAGCCAGGACTCCAGGAGCTGTCAAAGTCACTGCCTGTGCCGGGTGGAGGTGGAGCTGGAGGCTGCAATACGGGAGCTTAGCAGTCACGGCTACTGTTAAATACGCATTCTGGGGGATTACAGTGGCTGTGAAAGGTAGGACCACACTACCTTTTTCAGGCAGCAGGTCCCGGAGCCCCTAGGCAGCTGCCTAAAGCTGCCTAGTGGAAGCTCCGGCCCTGTCTTTGGCAAACAGAAAGTGAATACCAGTGCCATATACAGATACAAGACAAGAAAGGTGCCCGGATAAGTTGCGACAGGTGGAGGTACCATCTGCAGAGGCTGTTAAAGTCTCTATAGGGTCCTAGGCAAAATATTACTTTATGTCTTTCACTCATATGTCAAAAAACAGCTAAGAATGGGTCAGAATAATCGTGCCTTTCCATGCCCACTGGGTCTAGGCGAGACTCTACATTGCCTAATGCCACCTCCACTTAAGACACCCACTGCATCACAGGACTCCATGATCAGCCTTATCATTCAATTGCTGCAAGGCTGGAGCAGGGTCCAGTAAGTTGTGTCATGCACTGGTATCCATAACATTTGCGTTAAATATGCACTGGAAAAGACTTCCATGTTTAATCAGTGCTATGAGGGTCTGATTTGTACAATAATAGGGGTCTGTGTACTAAGCCGTGGAGAGAGATAAAGTTGATGGAGAAAAAGTACCAACCAACCAGCTCCTGTCATTTTCAAACACAGTCTGTAACATGGCAGTTAGGAGCTGGTTGGCTGGTACTTGATACCCGTCCACTTTATCTCTCTCCAAGGCTTAGCACATAGACCTAATGAGGTAGGCACTCATAGTAGTGCTGCATGAACCTATACGTAGCACTAAATTCAAGTGAATGGCAACACTGTGTCAGGCAGGGCTGGCATCAGAAATCTTGGGACCTGGTAAAGCCATGTGTTTTGGGCCCCTGGTCATTCCCTGGTAGATGCTATAACACTAATACTATAACACCAGTAATAAGACACTTATACTGTAGGTTAGAAATTTAAATGACACCTCCACTCTTCCTGTCCTGCTTGTCCTCTTCTCATAGTCCTCTGTGTCCCCTCTCTCATCACCTCTACCTGTCCTCTGTGTTCCCTCTCTCCTCACCTCTCCATATCCTCTGTGTCCCCTCTCTCATCACCTCTACTTGTCCTCTGTGTCCCCTCTCTCATCGCCTCTACCTTTCCTCTGTGTCCCCTCTCTCATCGCCTCTCCATATCCTCTGTGTCCCCTCTCTCATCACCTCTACCTATCCTCTGTGTCCCCTCTCTCATCACCACTACCTGTCCCCTCTCTCATCACCTCTACCTGTCCTCTATGTCGCCTCTTACATCATCTCTCCCTGCCCTCTATGTCCCCTCTCTCATCACCTCTCCCTGTCCTCTGTGTGCCCCCTCTGATCACCTCTCACTGTCCTGGTTCCCCTCTCTCATCACCTCTACCTGTCCCCTGTTTTCCCTCTCTCATCACCTCTCCCTGTCCTCTGTGTCCCTTCTAACATCACCTCTACCTGTCCTCTGTGTCCCCTCTAACATCACCTCTCCCTGTCCTCTGTGTCCCCTCTCTTATCACCTCTACCTGTCCTGTGTGTCCCCTCTCTCATCGCCTCTCCATATCCTGTGTCCCGTCTCTCATCACCTCTACCTGTCTTCTGTGTCCCCTCTCTCATCACCTCTACCTGTACCCTTTGTCCCCTCTCTCATCACCTCTACCTGTCCTCTGTGTCCCCTCTTTATCACCTCTCCTTGTCCTTTATGTCCCCTCTCTCATCACCTCTCCCTGTCCTCTGTGTCCCTTCTCTCATCACCTCTACCTGTCCCCTGTGTCCCCTCTCTCATCACCTTTACCTGTCCCCTTTGTCCCCTCTCTCATCACATCTACCTGTCCTCTGTGTCCCCTCTTTATCACCTCTCCCTATCCTCTATGTCCCCTCTCTCATCACCTCTGCCTGTCCTCTGTGTCCCCTCTCTCATCACCTCTACCTGTCCTCTGTGTCCCCTCACTCATCGCCTCTCCATATCCTCTGTGACCCCTCTCTCATCACCTCTACCTTTCCTCTGTGTCCCCTCTCTCATCACCTCTACCTGTCCCCTTTGTCCCCTCTCTCATCACATCTACCTGTCCTCTGTGTCCCCTCTTTTTCACCTCTCCCTGTCCTCTATGTCCCCTCTCTCATCACCTCTACCTGTCCTCTGTGTCCCATCACTCATCGCCTCTCCATATCCTCTGTGTCCCCTCTCTCATCACCTTTCCATTTGAAACCCTCTTTGGGTAAGATGTATCAAACCTTAGAGACAAATACAGATGTTATCATAGCAACCAATGAGGTTCTATCATTTTAGAGACTGTGCTAGAGAAATAATGGCTAGAAACTAATTGGTATCTATGGCCAACTTCTCCACTTTATCTTTCTCTAAGGTTTGATACATTTCTCCTTGAAAGTACAAACAAAAGCCCTTCTTCCTACGGGCATGGTCTTTGTAGGTACAGTATAATTAATTTGGGTTCCAAACTAACAGACCCATTAAGAAATGATGATAACTATTATTGCTACAAAGCAGGCTATTATAAAACTTAAGAACATTTGTAGATTTTTCCGGTGTCCCAATCCCTTAGTTGACATACTAGTCCCAAACGAATATGAATAATACAGTGAAAAAGTAGCCTATCCGTCTTCTCCTAAGAAAGCTTGAGACACAAATAGAGTGCTTATTCCCTGATGGCTGTGAGCGGGTGACAGACCATGTGAGGCAACTGCCTGTGAGCAGGGGAAGAGGGTGTGGGGAGACAGGCTGCTACTGTGAGACAGAAGTCCCAGGTCAATGGGCTGTGACCAAGGACAGAGGTGAGCACATTCCTGACCATGGATGTTGGGCCGCAACTGCAAGGCAGAGGTTCTGTGTGTGTGTGGGGGGGGGGTAATGTGCTGCGATTGGAGACAATGGGCGTGGGTCACAGACTGTGACCAGGGGACAGAGGAACCGATGGATGCTGACTGGGAACCGGGTACAGAGGAAATGAGTGGGGAGAGGAAGGGCGGTGGAAAAAAAGGCCAATTTAACCTCTCCCACATATCGAAAACCCACTCACCCCTGTGGAGAGGTACAAGGTGACACATACAGAGGCGGTGGGTGCACAGTGCGTCACACATGGGGGATATGGAGGCACAGGGTGTCTCACACACACAGGTGCAGGGGGAGTACAGTGTGTCAGATGTGGGGGGCCGGGAGTAAAGAATGTCATACACACAGAGGCAGCAGGCACAGGGTGTCTAACACCGGGGATGTAGGGGCACGGGGAGCCACATACACAGAGGTGCAGGGTGGGCATCAAACATATAGAGGGGATGGGGACATAGGGTGCCACAAACACAGGGGCAAGGGGTGCACAGTGCACCACAGATTAGGGGGGCACAGAATGTCATACACACAGGGGTAGGGGGGTAGAGGTGACACACACCAACGCAGTGGACTCAGGGGGCCACACACCAGCATGAGGGGGTGTAGAGGGTGCCACACACACATAATCCAGTGGTGCACACAAAGGGGGTTGTGGGTCAAGAAGGGCACAAGGTGTCTCACACACACACACACACACACACACACACACACAGGCAAGGGAGAACAAGGGGCCACATACCATGGTGAGGGGGATAGATGGTGCCACACACACACACACACACACACACACACACACACACACACACATAAGGTGGGAGGTACAGGGGGCCACACACAGGGGTGGGAGAGCCCGTGGACCCAGGCAGAGGTTGTGAAGGCCAGCAGCAGGAGGATAAAGATCCAGCACCAACATAGCCCCATGTCGCTGCGGCCGCCCGGACGGTAGTGTGAGGCTGCAGGCATGGCCAACTGGCGATCGGAGAAGTGGAGAACATTCCTGGAACTGTGCCCCGACGACCTATGCTTCACCCACCTTGGGCCGGCTGCTGGAGGAGGGAGGAGTGCCGGGGCAGATGAGGAGTCTGGCGGCTCAGATCTCCGGCGGATAAACGGCAGAATAGATAGTGTAATGTGACCGGAAGCAGGCGGAGCAGCAGTCCCATGGCATCCGCTTCCTTACAACCATGAAAATCATGCCACTGCCTGCATCCTTGCCACTCTGCAATAGCTGGCTGCGGCGGCTGTAGTTACGCCAGTGACCCTGTGCCTCCATATCCCCCATGTGTGACGCACTGTGCACCCTCTGCCTCTGTATGTGTCAGCCTGTACCACTCCCCAGGGGTGAGTGGGTTTTTGATATGTGAGAGGGGTTAAGTTGGCTTTTTTTCCCACAGTATTTCCTCTCCCCACTCATATCCTCTGTACTTGGCTCCCAGTCAGCATCCATCGGTTCCTCTGTCCCCTGATCACAGCCTGTGACCCACGCCCATTGTCTCCAATCGCGGCACATTACCCCCCCCCACCAGAGCCTCTGCCTTGCAGTCATGGCCCAACAGGAATGTGCTCACATCTGTCCCTAGTCACAGCCCATTGACCTGGGACCTCTGTCTCATGGTAGCAGCCTGTCTCCCCACACCCTCTTTCCCTGCTTACGGGCAGTTGCTTCACATAGTCTGTCACCCGCTCACAGCCTGTCGCTAGTGATGAGCGGGTTCGGTTTCTCGGAAACCGAACCCCCCCGAACTTCACGCTTTTTACACGGGTCTGAGGCAGACTCGGATCTTCCCGCCTTGCTCGGTTAACCCGAGCGCGCCCGAACGTCATCATCCCGCTGTCGGATTCTAGCGAGGCTCGGATTCTATCGCGAGACTCGGATTCTATATAAGGAGCCACGCGTCGCCGCCATTTCACACGTGCATTGAGATTGATAGAGAGAGGACGTGGCTGGCGTCCTCTCCGTTTAGAGTAGACTAGAGAGTAGTAGAGGCACTTGATTTACTAATTTTGGGGAGCATATTAGGAGTACTACTTGCTGATAGTGTGACCAGTGACCACCAGTTTAATTAATCCGTTCTCTGCCTGAAAAAAAACGATACACAGTGTGACACAGTCACATACCATATATGTGCTCAGCCTCAGTGTGCTGCATCATCTATGTAATACTGTATATCTGACTGTGCTGAGTGCTCACTGCTCACACAGCTTAATTGTGGGGGAGACTGGGGAGCAGTTATAGCAGGAGTACATATTTTAACAGTGCACACTTTTGCTGCCAGAGTGCCACTGCCAGTGTGACTGACCAGTGACCACTGACCACCAGTATATTGTGATTGTCTGCCTGAAAAAGTTAAACACTCGTCGTGTGGTGTTTTTATTCTATAAACGCATTCTACTGACAGTGTCCAGCAGGTCCGTCATTATATAATATATACCTGTCCGGCTGCAGTAGTGATATATATATATTTTTTATATCATTATCATCCAGTCTATATTAGCACTGCAGCAGACGCAGTACGGTAGTCCACGGCTGTAGCTACCTCTGTGTCGGCAGTCGCTCGTCCATCCATAATTGTATACCACCTACCCGTGGTGTTTTTTTTTTTTCCTATCTTCTTGATATTAGTAGCTTACTTTAGGAGTCTGCAGTGCTGAGCTGACAGTGTCCAGCAGGTCCGTCATTATATAATATATACCTGTCCGGCTGCAGTAGTGATATATATATATTTTATATCTCATTATCATCCAGTCTATATTAGCAGCAGACGCAGTACGGTAGTCCACGGCTGTAGCTACCTCTGTGTCGGCAGTCGCTCGTCCATCCATAAGTATACTAGTATCCATCCATCTCCATTGTTTACCTGAGGTGCCTTTTAGTTGTGCCTATGAAAATATGGAGAACAAAAATGTTGAGGTTCCAAAAATAGGGAAAGATCAAGATCGACTTCCACCTCGTGCTGAAGCTGCTGCTACTAGTCATGGCCGAAACGACGAAATGCCAGCAACATCGTCTGCCAAGGCCAATGCCCAATGTCATAGTACAGAGCATGTAAAATCCAAAACACCAAATATCAGTAAAAAAAGGACTCAAAAATCTAAAATAAAATTGTCAGAGGAGAAGCGTAAACTTGCCAATATGCCATTTACCACACGGAGTGGCAAGGAACGGCTGAGGCCCTGGCCTATGTTCATGGCTAGTGGTTCAGCTTCACATGAGGATGGAAGCACTCAGCCTCTCGCTAGAAAAATGAAAAGACTCAAGCTGGCAAAAGCACAGCAAAGAACTGTGCGTTCTTCGAAATCACAAATCCACAAGGAGAGTCCAATTGTGTCGTTTGCGATGCCTGACCTTACCAACACTGGATGTGAAGAGCATGCGCCTTCCACCATTTGCACGCCCCCTGCAAGTGCTGGAAGGAGCACCCGCAGTCCAGTTCCTGATAGTCAGATTGAAGATGTCAGTGTTGAAGTACACCAGGATGAGGAGGATATGGGTGTTGCTGGCGCTGGGGAGGAAATTGACCAGGAGGATTCTGATGGTGAGGTGGTTTGTTTAAGTCAGGCACCCGGGGAGACACCTGTTGTCCGTGGGAGGAATAGGGCCATTGACATGCCTGGTGAAAATACAAAAAAAATCAGCTCTTCGGTGTGGAAGTATTTCAACAGAAATGCGGACAACATTTGTCAAGCCGTGTGTTGCCTTTGTCAAGCTGTAATAAGTAGGGGTAAGGACGTTAACCACCTCGGAACATCCTCCCTTATACGTCACCTTCAGCGCATTCATCATAAGTCAGTGACAAGTTCAAAAACTTTGGGCGACAGCGGAAGCAGTCCACTGACCAGTAAATCCCTTCCTCTTGTAACCAAGCTCACGCAAACCACCCCACCAACTCCCTCAGTGTCAATTTCCTCCTTCCCCAGGAATGCCAATAGTCCTGCAGGCCATGTCACTGGCAATTCTGACGAGTCCTCTCCTGCCTGGGATTCCTCCGATGCATCCTTGCGTGTAACGCCTACTGCTGCTGCTGTTGTTGCTGCTGGGAGTCGATGGTCATCCCAGAGGGGAAGTCGTACTCGTAAGACCACTTTTACTACTTCCACCAAGCAATTGACTGTCCAACAGTCCTTTGCGAGGAAGATGAAATATCACAGCAGTCATCCTGCTGCAAAGCGGATAACTGAGGCCTTGGCATCCTGGGCGGTGAGAAACGTGGTTCCGGTATCCATCATTACTGCAGAGCCAACTAGAGACTTGTTGGAGGTACTGTGTCCCCGGTACCAAATACCATCTAGGTTCCATTTCTCTAGGCAGGCGATACCGAAAATGTACACAGACCTCAGAAAAAGACTCACCAGTGTCCTAAAAAATGCAGTTGTACCCAATGTCCACTTAACCACAGACATGTGGACAAGTGGAGCAGGGCAGGCTCAGGACTATATGACTGTGACAGCCCACTGGGTAGATGTATGGACTCCCGCCGCAAGAACAGCAGCGGCGGCACCAGTAGCAGCATCTCGCAAACGCCAACTCTTTCCTAGGCAGGCTACGCTTTGTATCACCGCTTTCCAGAATACGCACACAGCTAAAAACCTCTTACGGCAACTGAGGAAGATCATCGCAGAATGGCTTACCCCAATTGGACTCTCGTGTGGATTTGTGGCATCGGACAACACCAGCAATATTGTGTGTGCATTAAATCTGGGCAAATTCCAGCACGTCCCATGTTTTGCACATACATTGAATTTGGTGGTGCAGAATTATTTAAAAAACGAGAGGGGCATGCAAGAGATGCTGTCGGTGGCCAGAAGAATTGCGGGACACTTTCGGCGTACAGGCACCACGTACAGAAGACTGGAGCACCACCAAAAACGCCTGAACCTGCCCTGCCATCATCTGAAGCAAGAAGTGGTTACGAGGTGGAATTCAACCCTCTATATGCTTCAGAGGTTGGAGGAGCAGCAAAAGGCCATTCAAGCCTATACAACTGATCACGATATAGGAGGTGGAATGCACCTGTCTCAAGCGCAGTGGAGAATGATTTCAACGTTGTGCAAGGTTCTGCAACCTTTTGAACTTGCCACACGTGAAGTCAGTTCAGACACTGCCAGCCTGAGTCAGGTCATTCCCCTCATCAGGCTTTTGCAGAAGAAGCTGGAGACATTGAAGGAGGAGCTAACACAGAGCGATTCCGCTAGGCATGTGGGACTTGTGGATGGAGCCCTTAATAACAGATTGACGGGTGGTCAATCTGTTGAAATCAGAGCACTACATTTTGGCCACCGTGCTCGATCCTAGATTTAAAACCTACCTTGGATCTCTCTTTCCGGCAGACACAAGTCTGCTGGGGTTCAAAGAACTGCTGGTGACAAAATTGTCAAGTCAAGCGGAACGCAACCTGTCAACATCTCCTCCTTCACATTCTCCCGCAACTGGGGGTGCGAGGAAAAGGCTCAGAATTCCGAGCCCACCCGCTGGCGGTGATGCAGGGCAGTCTGGAGTGACTGCTGATGCTGACATCTGGTCCGGACTGAAGGACCTGCCAACGATTACGGACATGTCGTATACTGGCACTGCATATGATTCTCTCCCCATTGAAAGAATGGTGGAGGATTATATGAGTGACCGCATCCAAGTAGGCACGTCAGACAGTCCGTACTTATACTGGCAGGAAAAAGAGGCAATTTGGAGGCCCTTGCACAAACTGGCTTTATTCTACCTAAGTTGCCCTCCCACAAGTGTGTACTCCGAAAGAGTGTTTAGTGCCGCCGCTCACCTTGTCAGCAATCGGCGTACAAGGTTACATCCAGAAAATGTGGAGAAGATGATGTTCATTAAAATTAATTATAATCAATTCCTCCGTGGAGACATTGACCAGCAGCAATTGCCTCCACAAAGTACACAGGGAGCTGAGATGGTGGATTCCAGTGGGGACGAATTGATAATCTGTGAGGAGGGGGATGTACACGGTGATATATCGGAGGATGATGATGAGGTGGACATCTTGCCTCTGTAGAGCCAGTTTGTGCAAGGAGAGATTAATTGCTTCTTTTTTGGTGGGGGTCCAAACCAACCCGTCATTTCAGTCACAGTCGTGTGGCAGACCCTGTCACTGAAATGATGGGTTGGTTAAAGTGTGCATGTCCTGTTTATACAACATAAGGGTGGGTGGGAGGGCCCAAGGACAATTCCATCTTGCACCTCTTTTTTCTTTCATTTTTCTTTGCGTCATGTGCTGTTTGGGGGGTGTTTTTTGGAAGGGCCATCCTGCGTGACACTGCAGTGCCACTCCTAGATGGGCCAGGTGTTTGTGTCGGCCACTAGGGTCGCTTAGCTTACTCACACAGCTACCTCATTGCGCCTCTTTTTTTCTTTGCGTCATGTGCTGTTTGGGGAGTGTTTTTTGGAAGGGCCATCCTGCGTGACACTGCAGTGTCACTCCTAGATGGGCCAGGTGTTTGTGTCGGCCACTTGGGTCGCTTAGCTTAGCCATCCAGCGACCTCGGTGCAAATTTTAGGACTAAAAATAATATTGTGAGGTGTGAGGTGTTCAGAATAGACTGAAAATGAGTGGAAATTATGGTTATTGAGGTTAATAATACTTTGGGATCAAAATGACCCCCAAATTCTATGATTTAAGCTGTTTTTTAGGGTTTTTTGAAAAAAACACCCGAATCCAAAACACACCCGAATCCGACAAAAAAAATTCGGTGAGGTTTTGCCAAAACGCGTTCGAACCCAAAACACGGCCGCGGAACCGAACCCAAAACCAAAACACAAAACCCGAAAAATTTCCGGTGCTCATCACTACCTGTCGCCCCACACCATTTGGAGGAAGAGAGATGCCGATGCACACTCCTAGCGCTAAGAACACTGATAGTAAAAATAATTTAAATAAACTCTCACAATTAAAATGGAGTATAATTGAAGTTCTCAGCACACATTTGCGCAAATATGCGGGCCCATGTACCGCGGCCAGGTGACTTCATCACATGGGTCCCTAACATTCCTAATACTATCACATTATATACATTTTTGCCCCACACCATCTGCCCACTGGTTGTGGCCCATTACCCTATGACTTCTGTCCTCTGGTCGCGGTCCTTCATTCTAGAGCCTCTGTCCCCAATCCTGTTGCCACATGGACTTTGATACCTTTAGATGTATTTTTATGTGGATCTGGCTTTTTTGGGTGTGGTTTTGTGTGAGTCTGGTTTTTTGTTTGTGTATTTTCAGTGGATCTGTATTTTTCTGTGTATCGTGTGGCTCTGGTGTTTTCATTGTATTTTTCTGTGTATCTGGCTTTTTTTATGTGTTTTTGGTGGATCTGACATTTTTGGTCTATTGTGTGGATCTGGCATCGTGGATCAGATTTTTTTTTTCATCGTGTATTTATGTGGATCAGGTATTTTCGGTGTATATTTATATGGATCTAGCTTTTTTCAATGTGGTTTTGTGTGGATCTGGGTTTTTTAATAGGGGTCATTCCGACCCGATCGCTCGCTGCAGTTTATCGCAGTGATTGGGTCGGAACTGCGCATGCTCCGGTGCCACAGTGCGCCGGAGCATGGCAGCCATCATTGCCTACCGATCGCCTCTGAGGCATAGGCGATCGCTAAGCGGGAGGGCGCCGTTTAGGGGGAGCAGTCCGGCCAACACAGGCGTGGCTGGACCGTTGGGGGGGGGGGGGGGGGAGGCAGTCCGCGGTGGCTGGGTGAGGTTACACGCAGCCGCTGTGGGCCGGGGAGCGATGAGTAGCTCCCAGCCAGCACGCTAAAGCTGCGCTGGTCAGGAGCTACTCTTGAAGTGCAAAGGCATCGCCGCTGTGCGATGCCTTTGCACTTCTGCGGGAGGGGCCGGCACTGACATGCGGGGTGGACTAGCCCTGTGCTGGGCGTCCCCCCGCATGTCAGTGTGAATGATCATAGCTGTGCTAAATTTAGCATAGCTACGATTAACTCGGAATGACCCCTCATGTGCGTATGGGTGTGGCATTTTCAATGTATTTTTGTTTGGATCTGGCTTTTGTAATGTGGGCTAGAGTTTCAGGTATTCTGCCATCCATTCCGGGTTTTGGAGATGGCCATGCTTGAGCATAGGTGACTTAGGGCCTAATTTAGCATCAATCGCTGAAGTGCGGAAATTGCTACTTGGTGATTTCCGCACTTCTGTGCATGTGCACACGCACAAGGACTTAGATTCCAATCGCATGTGATCGCAGTCTAAATGCTGGTGGGGGGTGGTGACGGGGAGATTTTGCACCATTCTGTGGGTGTCGTCTCAGCATTGCGGGGGCCCGGTCCGGACAATGGAGGCATGTCCGGACCGTGTGCAGGTTTGGCCGTGGCAGCTGCACAACGCAGCCGCTATGACCCAAAACATGGCGACCCTGCGCCTGCCGGCAGGGGGCTAACCTAAAGATGTGAGTGCTTAGCGCTCACATTTTAGCGGGAGGGCGGCCCCCTGCATGCTAGAGGAAGGAGTTGTAGTTTTGTGAGTTTTCGCAAAACTACAGCTTGTGCTGAATTAGGCCCTTAGTACCACAGTCAATTTGATTTAACTATCTATCAGTCCAGGCCCCCATGGATATCCTGGGGGCCTGGACTGTAGTGGCAGGGTTTGGGGGGCTCAGATGGTGGCAGTGTAGTCAGTACACCGTTCATCTCTTCCACTGGCTGCCAGCCCATATTGGTGCGCCAATTGCTCCCTTGCATCTCAGCTGTAGATTGTAAGCTTGCGAGCAGAGCCTCCTACTGTACCTCTATGACTGTCTGTTATTACCCAGTTTTGTTTTATCACTGTTGTTTTCAATTGTAAAGCTCAACGGAATATGCTGTGCTACATACAAAAATGTTAATAAATAATTTTGTGTACTGAGAACTGTGGTGCTAATTGTTACCCCCAGAGCATGAAACCCCTGGCAACGAGCATTACACCCCTGGCAATGAGCATGACACCCAGAGCATTCACCCCTGGCAATGAGCATTACACCCTTGACAACAAGCATGACACCCAGAGCATGAAACCCGTGGCAACAAGCATGAGACCCAGTGCATGAAACCTCTGGCAACGAGATTACACCCGTGGCAATGAGCATGACTCTCAGAGCATGAATCCCCTGGGAACAAGCATGGAACCCTGAGCATGAAACCCCTGGCAACTAGCAAGTAATTTAAAAGTAATTTGATGCCTAACTGGGGCATAATAATGTCAGGGGCATTGTGGTGTGTGGCATAATGTATCACAGACATTGTAGTATGTGCTATAATGTGTCAGTGGCATTGTGGTGTGTGGCATAATGTGTAAGGGGCATTACTATAAGGAAGAAAAATGACAAATAATGTAAGGGACATGAATCAGTATTTTTTTTCCCTGTGGTGGCCAATGTTTGGTCATGCAGGTTGCAAAACTGGGGTATAGGGTAGTCTTTTAGAAGTGAGGATGTGCCCCTTGTAGTGAAGCCACACCCCTTTCCTGGAGTGCGTGTAAATACATGACAATGGGGGAGCGCTGGAAACTTTTTTGGCTTGGGGAGCAACATTTCTAGTTACGCCACTGCTTACACTAATGTCTTCAGAGAATACCCACACCAATCAGTTACTTCTGACACTTCCCTGTCATAGGTGTGCTTCAAACCCAATCACCTTTAATGTTTAGAGGGAAAGACAAAAATATTCCCCAGGTCTGCAATAAAACATAGCTAGCACACAGTGCACCAGGGACACTCCAACACTGAGCCAATGAATAGCCCACAAACTATGCTGTTAGCAGCTGTAGTGATCGTCTAATTTGATATAATTGCATCGAAATCTACTTTTATTCCCTAACCTTGTTTATTAAGACTGACAGCCGAGGAAATGATATTTGGTGAGAGAAACACAGGCATAACTTCTGCGAATGAGTCACATTAAATTGTGAAAGATTGTATATTAGATTCCTGTTTATTTAAATGAAATGAATATAATAAAAGCAAATTATCTCATTAGAAGCAGCAAAAGCAGATACTAGCAGTTTCGTTATCGGATTAAGAACACACATCAGATTAAATGGCACAATTAAGTAGCTGTAACAATTTGAAGTAAGTTTCAAATCATAAATCATTTTTGTATTTAGGCTTAGCTTTTTTTTTTTTAGTTGTTGGACCGTTACCATTTTCCCAACCAGAACCTTTCCTAAAGTATCCAGAGATTTCAGTTTATTAGGATCACAGTGGTTCTCATGCTTAACTTCAACACCAGTTATTACATCTCTGATTATATACTGTATGTAGAAATATCTTAATATGTTGAACCTCAGAACTGCTTTATTGATTCTTGCTGGTATAGTTGTGAAGAGACAGTATAATATATATTAACAATGTGTGTGTGTGTGTGTGTGTGTGTGTGTGTGTGTGTGTGTGTGTATTACCAAAGCAGCAGGTGGTCTAATCTGTAGCCATGTAATTCACTGATTTCATCATTTACGCTTAGTGCCACATGTAAATCACACCTCTGGGTTACCACATACGCATCAGACCTTCACAATGTAGAATGAGGGAGCTCACAGTGAGAGCGAATAGCTTGTGATCTACAGAATCATATAAGGGGAAGGCAGAGAAGCAACAAGATGAAGACAGATGTTTATAACGGGATTACCTACATTAAATGACCTTCAATCTCAACACTTGGGTTGGGTATGAAATGTCAGCATTCAGGAGTCCAGTGGTCAAATTCCAGACAGTGGAATCCCAATGCTTACAATTAGTGATGTGCACCGGAAATTTTTCGGGTTTTGTGCTTTGGTTTTGGATTCGGTTCCGCGGCCGTGTTTTGGATTCGGACGCATTTTGGCAAAACCTCCCTGAAATTTTTTTGTCAGATTCGGGTGTGTATTGGATTTGGGTGTTTTTTTTACAAAAACTCCTCAAAAACAGCTTAAATCATAGAATTTGGGGGTCATTATGATCCCATAGTATTATTAACCTCAATAACCATAATTTCCACTCATTTCCAGTCTATTCTGAACACCTCACAATATTATTTTTAGCCCTAAAATTTGCACCGAGGTCGTTGGATGACTAAGCTAAGCGACTCAAATGGCCGACACAAACACCTGGCCCATCTAGGAGTGGCACTGCAGTGTCAGACAGGATGGCAGATTTAAAAAATAGTCCCCAAACAGCACATGATGCAAAGAAAAAAAGAGGTGCACCAAGGTCGCTGGATGGCTAAGCTAAGCATCACAAGTGGCCGACACAAACACCTGGCCCATCTAGGAGTGGCACTGCAGTGTCAGGCAGGATGGCACTTCAAAAAATTAGTCCCCAAAAAGCACATGATGCAAAGAGAAATGAAAGAAAAAAGAGGTGCAAGATGGAATTGTCCTTGGGCCCTCCCACCCACCTTTATGTTGTATAAACAGGACATGCACACTTTAACGAACCCATCATTTCAGCAACAGGGTCTGCCACACGACTGTTACTGAAATGACTGGTTGATTTGCGCCCCCACCAAAAAAGAAGCAATCAATCTCTCCTTGCACAAACTGGCTCTACAGAGGCAAGATGTCCACCTCCTCCTCATCGTCCGATTCCTCACCCCTTTTACTGTGTACATCCCCCTCCTCACAGATTATTAATTCGTCCCCACTGGAATCCACCATCTCAGGTCCCTGTGTACTTTATGGAGGCAATTGCTGCTGGTGAATGTCTCCACAGAGGAATTGATTATAATTAATTTTGATGAACATCATCTTCTCCACATTTTCTGGAAGTAACCTTGTACGCCGATTGCTGACAAGGTGAGCGGCTGCACTAAACACTCTTTCAGAGTACACACTGGAGGGGGGGCAACTTAGGTAAAATAAAGCCAGTTTCTGCAAGGGCCTCCAAATTGCCTCTTTTTCCTGCCAGTATACGTACGGACTGTCTGACGTGCCTACTTGGATGCGGTCACTCATATAATCCTCCACCATTCTTTCAATGGTGACAGAATCATATGCAGTGACAGTAGACAACATGTCAGTAATCGTTGGCAGGTCCTTCAGTCCGGACCAGATGTCAGCACTCGCTCCAGACTGCCCTGCATCACCGCCAGCGGGTGGGCTCGGAATTCTTAGCCTTTTCCTCGCACCCCCAGTTGCGGGAGAATGTGAAGGAGGAGCTGTTGACGGGTCACGTTCCGCTTGACTTGACAATTTTCTCACCAGCAGGCCTTTGAACCTCTGCAGACTTGTGTCTGCCGGAAAGAGAGATACAATGTAGGTTTTAAATTTAGGATCGAGCATGGTGGCCAAAATGTAGTGCTCTGATTTCAACAGATTGACCACCCGTGAATCCTGGTTAAGCGAATTAAGGGCTCCATCCACAAGTCCCACATGCCTAGCGGAATCGCTCTGTTTTAGCTCCTCCTTCAATGTCTCCAGCTTCTTCTGCAAAAGCCTAATGAGGGGAATGACCTGACTCAAGCTGGCAGTGTCTGAACTGACTTCACGTGTGGCAAGTTCAAAGGGTTGCAGAACCTTGCACAACGTTGAAATCATTCTCCACTGCGCTTGAGTCAGGTGCATTCCCCCTCCTTTGCCTATATCGTAGGCAGATGTATAGGCTTGAATAGCCTTTTGCTGCTCCTCCATCCTCTGAAGCATATAGAGGGTTGAATTCCACCTCGTTACCCCCTCTTGCTTCAGATTATGGCAGGGCAGGTTCAGGACTGTTTTCTGGTGCTCCAGTCTTCGGCACGCGGTGGCTGAATGCCGAAAGTGGCCCGCAATTCTTCGGGCCACCTTCAGCATCTCTTGCACGCCCCTGTCGTTTTTAAATAATTCTGCATCACCAAATTCAATGTATGTGCAAAACATGGGACGTGCTGGAATTTGCCCAGATGTAATGCACGCACAATATTGGTGGCGTTGTCCGATGTCACAAATCCCCAGGAGAGTCCAATTGGGTTAAGCCATTCTGCGATGATGTTCCTCAGTTTCCGTAAGAGGTTGTCAGCTGTGTGCCTCTTATGAAAAGCGGTGATACAAAGCGTAGCCTGCCTAGGAACGAGTTGGCGTTTGCGAGATGCTGCTACTGGTGCCGCCGCTGCTGTTCTTGCTGCGGGAGGCAATATATCTACCCAGTGGGCTGTCACAGTCATATAATCCTGAGTCTGCCCTGCTCCACTTGTCCACATGTCCGTGGTTAAGTGGACATTGGGTACAACTGCATTTTTTAGGACACTGGTAACTCTTTTTCTAACGTCTGTGTACATTTTCGGTATCGCCTGCCTAGAGAAATGGAACCTAGATGGTATTTGGTACCGGGGACACAGTACCTCAATCAAGTCTCTAGTTGCCTGTGAATTAACGGTGGATACCGGAAACACGTTTCTCACCACCCAGGCTGCCAAGGCCTGAGTTATCTGCTTTGCAGCAGGATGACTGCTGTGATATTTCATTTTCCTCGCAAAGGACTGTTGGACAGTCAATTGCTTACTGGAAGTAGTACAAGTGGTCTTCCGACTTCCCCTCTGGGATGACGATCGACTCCCAGCAGCAACGCAGCAGTAGGCGTTACACTCAAGGATGCATCGGAGGAATCCCAGGCAGGAAAGAACTCGTCAGACTTGACAGTGACATGGCCTGCAGGACTATTGTCTTTTTTGTCTAAGGAGGAAATTGACACTGAGGGAGTTGGTGGTGTGGTTTGCAGGAGCTTGGTTACAAGAGGAAGGGATTTAGTGGTCAGTGGACTGCTTCCGCTGTCATCCAAAGTTTTTGAACTTGTCACTGACTTCTGATGAATGCGGTCCAGGTGACGTATAAGGGAGGATGTTCCTAGGTGGTTAACGTCCTTACCCCTACTTATTACAGCTTGACAAAGGCAACACACGGCTTGACACCAGTTGTCCGCATTTCTGTTGAAATAATTCCACACCGAAAAGGTAATTTTTTTATGTATTTTGACCAGGCATGTCAATGGCCATATTCGTCCCACGGACAACATGTGTCTCCCCGGGTGCCTGACTTAAACAAACCACCTAATCATCAGAATCCTCCTTGTCAATTTCCTCCCCAGCGCCAGCAACACCCAAATCCTCATCCTGGTGTACTTCAACAGTGACATCTTCAATTTGACTATCAGGAACTGGACTGCGGGTGCTCCTTCCAGCACTTGCAGGGGGCATGCAAATGGTCCAGTGTTGGAAATGTCAGGCATCGCAACCGACACAATCGGACTCTCCTTGGGGATTTGTGATTTAAAAGAACGCACAGTTCTTTGCTGTGCTTTTGCCATCTTAACTCTTTTAAGTTTTCTAGCAGGAGGATGAGTGCTTCCATCCTCAGGTGAAGCTGAACCATTAGCCTTGAACATGGGCCAGGGCCTCAGCCGTTCCTTGCCACTCCGTGTCGTAAATGGCACATTGGCAAGTTTACGCTTCTCCTCAGACGATTTTGATTTAGATTTTTGGGTCATTTTACTGAGCTTTATTTTTTGGGATTTTACATGCTCTCTACTATGACATTGTGCATCGGCCTTGGCAGACGACGTTGATGGCATTTCATCGTCTCGGCCATGACTAGTGGCAGCAGATTCAGCACGAGGTGGAAGTGGATCTTGATCTTTCCCTATTTTACCCTCCACATTTTTGTTCTCCATTTTTTAATGTGTGGAATTATATGCCAGTAATAGATCAACGTATAATACTGGTGGTCACTGGTCAGCAAAACTCTGCACTGTACTCCTCCTATATAATACTGCTGGTCCCCAGTCCCCACAATAAAGCAGTGTCAGCACAGATATATGCAGCACACTGAGCACAGATATGGAGCGTTTTTCAGGCAGACAACGTATAATACTGGTGGTCACTGGTCAGCAAAACTCTGCACTGTACTCCTCCTATATAATACTGATGGTCCCCAGTCCCCACAATAAAGCAGTGGGAGCACAGATATATGCAGCACACTGAGCACAGATATGGAGCATTTTTCAGGCAGACAACGTATACTGGTGGTCACTGGTCAGCAAAACTCTGCACTGTACTCCTCCTATATAATACTGCTGGTCCCCCGTCCCCACAATAAAGCAGTGTGAGCACAGATATATGCAGCACACTGAGCACAGATATGGAGCGTTTTTCAGGCAGACAACGTATACTGGTGGTCACTGGTCAGCAAAACTCTGCACTGTACTCCTCCTATATAATACTGCTGGTCCCCAGTCCCCACAATAAAGCAGTGTGAGCACAGATATATGCAGCACACTGAGCACAGATATGGAGCATTTTTCAGGCAGACAACGTATAATACTGGTGGTCACTGGTCAGCAAAACTCTGCACTGTACTCTTCCTATACAATACTGCTGGTCCCCCGTCCCCACAATAAAGCAGTGTGAGCACAGATATATGCAGCACACTGAGCACAGATATGGAGCGTTTTTCAGGCAGACAACGTATACTGGTGGTCACTGGTCAGCAAAACTCTGCACTGTACTCTTCCTATATAATACTGCTGGTCCCCAGTCCCCACAATAAAGCAGTGTGAGCACAGATATATGCAGCACACTGAGCACAAATATGGAGCGTTTTTCAGGCAGACAACGTATACTAGTGGTCACTGGTCAGCAAAACTCTGCACTGTACTCCTCCTATATAATACTGCTGGTCCCCAGTCCCCACAGTAAAGCAGTGTGAGCACAGATATATGCAGCACACTGAGCACAGATATGGAGCGTTTTTCAGGCAGACAACGTATAATACTGGTGGTCACTGGTCAGCAAAATTCTGCACTGTACTCCTCCTATAATACTGCTGGTCCCCAGAATAAAGATATTTGCACTGCAGTCCCCCGAAGCAAAGCAAGAGGATGCCAGCCACGTACTCTCACTATCTTTTCCAATGCACGAGTAAAAAATGGTGGCGACGTGCGGCTTTATATAGAATCCGAATCTCGCAAGAATCCGACATCGGGATGATGACGTTCGGGCGCGCTCGGGTTAACCGAGCAAGGCGGGAGGATCCGAGTCTGCCTCGGACCCTTGTAAAAAGGGTGAAGTTCGGGGGGGTTCGGATTCCGACGAACCGAACCCGCTCATCACTAGTTACAATGCAGATGGATCCCGGAGAGGATTCTAACCCTAACGTTAGCCCTAACCCACACCTCCCACAGCATAACCCCAACTGTCCCCTTCCACAACCTAACCGTCCCTCCCATAGCCTTACACTAACTGTCCTCTTCCACAACCTAACCGTCCCCTCCCATGGCCTTACCCTAACTGTCCTCTTCCACAACCTAGCCGTAACAACCCCCGCAGCATAAATCGAAACCTCCCCCTAGTATCTAAACCTTATCCTGACCCTAACCCCAATACTTACTGTCAGGATCCATTGGCTTTCTGACTGTTGGGATCCTGACCGCCGGGATCCTGCCTACATCCCCTACACTTGTCTGGGGACAACTGCCATTGTATCAATTCCTGGTACTTCCAATAACTGATAGATTTGATAGCTTTCATGAGCATCCTATCTATCCATCTTGGTGTGCCAGAGGATTCAGGCGGTTCTGGTAATTATACACAACTCTTGCTTGTTTGTCCACTGCATTCTTCCAATCGGTAGTCAACCTTTAGAGTTAACAATGGATTGGATTTCTCTTTCCTTTGATGCATTGAAATTATTATGGAGACTCACCAGCTGTGGTGTCCACTAATTGTAACTGGAGTTCGCCGAGTTCCAGAAAAAGAGGAAAATGTTCCTAGTGACAATACAGGAAAGCCAAACAGGGTTTAAAAAATGTAAAGTTTGAAGACCCTTTACTTTATTGTTGTGGAAATAAACTTTTTAATGATGCTACTGGTCTGATAGTGTAAAAAGGGTATTTTTCTGGGTTCCTGCAGCCCCCCAATATTCCTGGTTCACAGTAATCTACTACGTTCACCAAAGTATTCTTGAAATAACTCTCAAAACTACAGTGAAGTTTAAATGTTGTATTCAACAAGGCAGCAGAGAAATGAACAGATATGTCTTGCCAGTTATCTTGTCATTTATTGGAGAAAATAACTTTGAAAAATGAAATGGTTGGATATACATACACATTTGCTGTGCGTGTAGATAGTTTGATAACTAGTTTGCAAATAACTGGAAATTACACATCCATGAAAGTGCATTTGTTCCTGTGCATTACTACTTACATACATGCTGTTTCACTTTTTACTCTACAGGACAAGCAAGCAATTTGCCCTAGTAACCTTAGGGAAAGGTCATTCAATTTTCAAGTATTTCAAGGTTTTATTTTCCTAAAATACCAGCGCAATTGACATATACAATTGAACAGTTACCTACTGCAATTACATTAAATACATTTTTATTTAAAGTTCATCTAGAAGATATATTTTTTTGCCTGAATGTATGTGTTAATACTTATTCTACTAATAATAATTGCTTTCACCATCTGCAAAACATTTGCCCTTGTCATAGTTGATAACAACTTTTACTTTAATTCTAATCGCACAGGGTTTCAGTCATCTTATACTACAGTATTTGTTCTGTAACTTTGAAACAGCGTATGTGGAATTATTATATAACAACAAATCATGTTCAACAATCACTGAACTGAGCTTGAAAAGGGTATTTTATCTAAAAGAGACCATAGGCTTCTATTTATTTAATTTCATCAGTAGAGTTCTAATCTCAGTTTAACAATCAGCCACAAAACTTTACAGCTGACCGTATAATGACCAATTCAGTTTTTTGGCCCATCCATTTGGTAATTCGAGCTACACTGTAGACAGATAGTCAACTATGGCCAAATGTGAAAGGGCCAGACATTATATTATTGGGTCTGTAACAGAGTAAGACAGAAAAATGTGGTCAAAAGATGACAACATCCACAGTCAGATTTAGGCTCTCCATCAGATGAAGGTAGGCATTGCCATTCTTTTTGAGGCTGTACGTGCAGTCATTTGTGACCTAATTGGATGTTGAAGTGTATATGGGTACCTTAAGTGATTGGGTGAGATTGGATTTAGAAAAATCTCAATATTAGGAAGATCTACTAGCCTTTGGTATTTAAACTACTAACATAGGTGTGGTATGACTTGTCGACAGTTATCATGTCGACAATCATCAGGTGGACATTTAAATGTTGACAGGGTCAAACTGTCGACATGCTACATGTCAGCATGCTCATTGTGTCGACAGTGACCATGTCAACATTCATCATGACTACTCGGATAAACTCCGCTCTCCTCTGCATGCTAACCCTCAACCTCCTGGCGGTGACAATCCCTATCCGTTGGCATCCTCAGAATGCCGACATATCACATGGCAACTGCTGACAATTTGAGGATATCAGCCTGGTGCCTATTGAGAGTTTGAACCATGTTGACATACTGTGAGGACCAGAGGCAGATTTAGACCTCATGGGGCTCTAAGCGAAATACCGATTTGGGGCCCCCCTACCTCAAACATTCCATAGCACTATATTTTTGTTCTGACTTATGCCCCCTTACATTACAGATGGAGTTCCATCTGTGCCTGGGCCTATCACCACGTCTGGGGTGCGCACGTGTCCGTGACACGCACGCATCCCATTCACTAGAATGAGAGCGTCTGTGTGCACTCCCGGCGGGGCTAAGCGGCAACCAATCAGACAGAGAGTGCACCAAAGAGGTACTGTGTGCGTGCGGCGAAGGCGCGTGCGCCCAAAAAATGGGTGTGGCCAATTAAAATGGGACGTGATACACAGACATATGCCCCCAATAGTGCAGTGCCAGATCCACAATTACCACCACAGTGCCAGATCCACAATTGCCCCCACAGTGCCAGGTATACAAATGCCCCCACAGTGCCTGGTATACAAATGCCCCCAGAGTGCCAGATCCACAAATGCCCCCACAGTGCCAGATCCACAAATGCCCCCACAGTGCCAGATCCACAAATGCCCCCACGGTGCCAGATCCACAAATCCCCCCACAGTGCCAGATCCACAAATGCCCCCACAATGCCAGATCTACAAATGCCCCCATATTGCCAGATCCACAAATGCCCCCACAGTGCCAAATCCACAATTGCCCCCACAATGTCAGGTAATACCTGACACTGTGGGGGCAATTGTGGATCTGGCACTATGGGGGCAATTGTATACCTGACAGGTATACAAATGCCCCCGCAGTGCCAGGTATACAAATGTCCCCACAGTGCCAGGTAAACAATTGCCCCCACAGTGTCAGGTATACAAATGCCCCACAGTGCCAAGTATACAAATGCCCCACAGTGCCAGCCAATTGCCCCCACAGTGCCAGGTATACAAATGCCCCACAGTGCCAGCCAATTGTTCCCACAGTGCCAGGTATACAAATGCCCCACAGTGCCAGCCAATTGTTCCCACAGTGCCAGGTATACAAATGCCCCACAGTGGCAGCCAATTGCCCCCACAGTGCCAGGTATAGAAATACCCCCACAGCAGTGCTGCAGCTACTTACCGCTGCTGCGCTGCTGCTGGGGCTGAAGCTGCTCAGAACGCGGGCGCGCGGCTATGTCTGGCGGCGTGTAGGGACTTCAAACTAGCTGCCGGTTTGTGAGCCAATCAGAGCTCGTGGACCGGCGGCTCCTGATTGGCTGCCGGTCGGCGAGCTCTGATTGGCTCACGAACCGGTGACTGGTTTGAAGTCCCTACATGCCGCCAAATATAGTCGCGCGCCCGCGTTCTCCTCTCCTGATAGCTGAGACACGCTGCCGCCGGACTGAGCGGCAGCATGTCTCAGTGACACAAGCGGGGGGCCCACTTGGGGCCCCTTGCGGCCCGCCGGGCCCTAGGCAACCGCTAAGGTTGCCTATCGGCAAATCCGCCACTGATTCACACATCTGTAAGTATTTTGATGCATTTTTGTCATTTTTGTTTCCAACTGTGGCATGCCATGATAAATAATTGTTAACTAATTGAGTCCAGATTATTTTCAGAAAGTCAGTTCTAAATATGGAGGAGAAATAAACTTCCCAGATGAACTAAATTGGTTGATGTCTCTGTACTAAGGGGCTCATTCCCACACGATCGCTCGCTGCAGTTTATCGCAGCGCAGTGATCGGGTCAGAACTGCACATGCGCCGGCGCATGCCAGACGGCCGAAGGCTGTCGTTGCCTAGCGATTGCCTCTGCCTGATTGACAGGCAGAGGCGGTCGCTGGGCGGGAGGGGGCTGGACGGCGGCGTTAAGCTGCTGTTTAGGGGGCGCGGTCCGGCCATGCAGCCACTGTGACCCGGGCAACGAAGAGGTTCTCCCGGCCAGCCGCAAGAGCTGCGCTGGCCGGGAGTTACTCCTCAGATGCAAAAGCATCGCCGCTGTGTGATGCTTTCGCATTTCTGCGGGGGGGGGGGGGGGGGCACTGACATGCGGGGCGGACTAGCCCTGTGCTGGGCGTCCCCCCGCATGTCTGGGTGCCTGATCGTAGCTGTGATAAATTTAGCACAGCTACGATCAACTCGGAATGACCCCCTATGATAAGAAAATAAACTGTGTAGCATTGTATATGTTGTAAACAGGTAATAGAGAAAATGAGACTTCTGCATACATTATACCAGTGGTGCCCAAACTTTCTCTTATCACGGCACCCTAGAGTATCAACATTTGTTTCATGGTACCCCTAGTATAAAAGTTTCTTATTGATATATTTGGAAAAAAATATTAAATTAATATCCTTTGGTCCAGTTATGTGGTGGTGTACAGCTGTGCTTCTGTTTGTCCACATGTTTTTTGATTGGCTGCCACTAGGACTGGTTTTGCCTATTATTTTGACCATAAATTATTTGATTTGTTTCTGGACTACCAACCCAAGGCACCCCTGCAAGAGCCTTGCAGCACCCCAGGGTGCCACAGCACACAATTTGAGAACCACTGCATTATACATTACATTACTGCTATAAAAACAGTTTATTTCTTTGCCAAAAGATTGCCAATTCAGCTACACACATAATTAACATGCCTTATTCATACCAAGTAACTTTAACATCTCTGGCAGGAATAGGACCTGTTAGTACGCACACTAGCTAATAGTGGTCATTTGGGTAATCTCCATACTAAATATAACATGTTCAATAATGATCCAAACTATTATTGTTGGATCGTTACTATGTATCATAGTCAATCTTGGTCCACACACACTGTGATATTTGGCCAAATGCCAATGTAAGATGTAGGACAGACTTCAGAAAAATATGGCAAACTTTAAGTAAGCAGGGGAGAGTGGGGTAAGATGAGCCAATTTTTACTTGGTGTCCCCTTGGCTATTAAAAGTGAAACAAAAGTAAAACAAAAACATCTACCTTTATTTCAGGAAGTTTCCTGTCAAACAAAATTATAAGAATGCATCTATGGCAGTATGGATGGTATAATGGCTAGCATTACTGCCTCACAGCACTGAGGTCATGGGTTCAGTAACGCACCATGGGGGCAGAGCCGGCCCTAACCAATATGATGCTCTAGGCAAGATTTTAGCTGGTGCCCCCTAGCACCGCCGCTAGTTCTGCAGGAGATGCCTGGCATGAGTCAGCTGGCAGCTCTGCTAAGATCGGGTGCCTTTCGTTTATGAAAATGCATCTTATTTGCATTACTATTTGACTAGGATGCACAAGCAGCTTCTGCTGATTAAAATGATATGCAGCATGCCTATATTATGTGTGCGACTGCGGCTGTATTTGCATACGAAATGCTACATTACAGTGATTTCCAGGAATACACTCAACGTAGCATTTCGTATGCAGATACATTCGCAGTCACACACAGAATATAGGCATGCCACATATCATTTTAATCAGCAGAAGCCCCTAATCATACCAAATGCCCTAGGCATTTGCCATGTTGGCCTATGCCTAAGACCGACTCTGCATGGGGGTGATTCAGACCTGGTCACACGCAGGCGTTGTTTTGCACTGCTGCGATCAGGTAGTTGCCGCCTACAGGGGGAGGGGGTAATCGATGTGCAGGGCTGTGAACGCTTGTGCAGAGAGCTGCACAAACAAAAGTTTGTGCAGTCTCGTCACAGCTCAGGACTTACTCACCCACTGTGATGATCCGGCCAGGAGCTGATGTCAGGAACCCTCCCTTCGAACGGCTGGACATGACTGCATTTTTCCGGACACTCCCTGGAAATGGTCAGTTGACACCCACAAACGGCCTCTTGCTGTCAGTCTTCTTGCGATCGCCGGTGCGATCGCTTTATTCGTAGAAGCTGTTGCTGATGCGCCTGGCATTGCGGTACATACGCATGGGCAGTTCAGACCCGATCGCACCACTGCAAAAAAAGCTAGCGTGCGATCGGGTCTGAATGACCCTATCTTCTCCCCGTGCTTGGTTTTTCTCTGGGTATTCTGGTTTCCTACCACAGTCCAAAAATATACGGGTAGGTTAATTGGCTCCTGACAAAAAAAAATCACCCTTGTGTTTGTGTACAAATACATGTGTTTAGGGGCAGACAAGATGGGCAAGTGGTTTTTATCTGCTGTCAAATTCTATGTTTCTATGACAAAGGGCTGTGGAAATATGACTTTTCATAGAAAAGTGGTCGTATGGCTCAATTTCCATGAGATTAGTGGTAAACTGATCAGAGTCAATGGGGTAAATTTACTAAAATTCGTATTTTTCCGAATGAGGTTAAAGTTCAAACACGAATGACATCGAAAGTGTAAATTTGCAACTTTTTGAATTTATTACGACTAATTTACTAAGCTGTCATATTCTGCATTTTCGTATTTACCGATGTCGATGTCATTCGTATTTTTTGGCAGTGTTTTACGGGAGTGAATTGTAAAACACTGCCGACTTTAACACAATGAATCTCGGCTGGATCTGTGAGATCCGTGCTGGGCTTCATTGTGCACCTTTCGTAAAAAATAAAACATTGTTAAAAATAAAAAATAAAAATGCGTGGGGTCCCCCCTCCTAAGCAAAACCAGCCTCGGGCTCTTTGAGCCGGTCCTGGTTGAAAAAATCTGGGTAAAAAAGTGACAGGGGTTCCCCCATATTTAATCAACCAGCACCAGGCTCTGCGCCTGGTCCTGGTTCCAAAAATATGGGGGACAAAAAGTGTTGGGGTCCCCCGTATTTCTGAAACCAGCACCGGGCTCCACTAGCCAGGTACATAATGCCACAGCCGGGGGACACTTTTATATTGGTCCCTGCGGCCCTGGCATTACATACCCAACTAGTAACCCCTGGCCGGGGTACCCTGGAGGAGTGGGAACCCCTTAAATCAAGGGGTCCCCCCTCCAGCCACCCAAGGGCCAGGGGTAAAGCCCGAGGCTGTCCCCCCCATCCAAGGGCGGCGGATGGGAGGCTGATAGCCTTTTTGTCAAAATGTGAATATTGTTTTTAGTAGCAGTACTACAAGTCCCAGCAAGCCTCCCCGCAAGCTGGTACTTGGAGAACCACAAGTACCAGCATGCGGAGGAAAACCGGGCCCGCTGGTACCTGTAGTACTACTACTAAAAAAATACCCCAATAAAAACAGTAGATACACACCTTGAAAGTAAAAGTTTATTACATACATCCACACCTCCAAACATACATACTTACCTATGTTCACACGAGGGTCGGTCCTCTTCTCCATGTAGAATCCATGGGGTACCTGTGGGAAAAATTATACTCACATAATCCAGTGTAGATCGGTACTCTTCTATTCTTTTTGTAATCCACGTACTTTGCAAAATAAAAAAACGGACACCCGACCACGCACTGAAAGGGGCCCCATGTTTTCACATGGGACCCCTTTCCCCGACTGCCAGGAACCCCCCCTGACTTCTGTCTAAGAGGGTTCCTTCAGCCAATCAGGGAGCCCCACGTCGTGGCACCCTCCTGATTGGCTGTGTGCTCCTGTAGTGTCTGCCTGACAGCCTCGGGCTTCACCCCTGGCCCTTGGGTGGCTGGAGGGGGGGACCCCTTGATTTAAGGAGTTCCCACTCCTCCAGGGTACCCCGGCCAGGGGTGACTAGTTGGGTATGTAATGCCAGGGCCGCAGGGACCAATATAAAAGTGTCCCCCGGCTGTGGCATTATGTACCTGGCTAGTGGAGCCCGGTGCTGGTTTCAGAAATACGGGGGACCCCTACGCTTTTGTCCCCCGTATTTTTGGAACCAGGACCAGGCGCAGAGCCCGGTGCTGGTTGATTAAATATGGGGGAACCCCTGTCATTTTTTCCCCCATATTTTTTCAACCAGGGCCGGCTCAAAGAGCCCGAGGCTGGTTTTGCTTAGGAGGGGGGACCCTACGCATTTTTTTTCAACAAATTTAACACTTTTCCACCCCTTCCCACTGATAAACATGCACGGATCTCATGGATCCTTGCATGCCTATCAGAACACGGTAAAAAAAAGCAGGTTTGTTTTATTTTAGCACTTTTTTACGATTTGTATTTTTTCACGGCAGTGTTTGGCTATTGCCGGCAGTGTTTGTGAATTACACTTTTTAGTAAATTACTGAGTTTTACCAAATTACAGGCGTATTTGACCAATGGTGTATTCATTCGTAATTTTTTTCTTTGAGTTCCAAAAAAATACGAATGCCCTCATCACTGCCGTGATTTGAGTTTAGTAAATTCCCGAGTTGACACTTTGAAGAAAAAACACCATCTCGGTCAAAATCGGGAGCTTAGTAAATTTCCCTAAATGAGTATATTCAGCCATCTGGGGGTAAATTGACAAATTGACTTTTTCAAGTTTAAACATTAGCATAATTAAGAAAAAATATTTATGAATACAATTTTCTTTTCCAGTCTTATTTCTTCTCTTAAAGGTAACTTTAAACAATATGAAAACAATCACATAAAGTTTAGCATTCAACAATGAAACAATTGTAATAAATGATCTGTTTAGAATTTCAGCGACTATTCACCACCCATCAACATGACAGGGAAATATGAAGTGTTGCTGCCTTCTTATGTTCCTGCAGCCTTTTGAGATTGAGGTTGCTTCTTCAGAAATCACTTTGGGGCGATTTATCAAAATTTGGAAAAAGATAAAGTAGGGAGAGAGAAAGAGAACTAACCAATCGGCAGGCCCGTCTTAACAGCAGTGTAGGCCCCTGGGCACAGCAATGCAGTGGGCCCCCTACCCATCCTCCAGCGGTAGGGGTGGGGGGTGCTATCAGCGGCAGCTTTGATGTCCTGCGAGCGGTAGTGGGTGTTCTATTTTCCGCTCAGCTTGTAGGACCTGGAGCAGTAATTTCTGCTAATTACTCATTTACTGCACAGATGGGGCTAAACTGTAGAAGGGGCATTGGGTTGAATGAAGAAGCCCTGGTACATGACTACCAGGGTGGTAGGGGGTGTTTAATACGTAGGGGAGGGGAGGGGAATATAGTGGAGTGGGCTTAATATTCATCATTTTCTGGTGGGGGGGTGGGCAGCTTACTTGACTGCAAATATCTCAAGTTCCTGAAAATATATTTCTTAGCTTTGAATGGGATACAAAACTAGAGAGTCCCACCTTTCAGGAGGTGCTAGGGACTTGGGGATCAGAGTTCAGTAGCCAGAGCAATTCACCAACGTAAATATAAAACTGCATACCAGCTATTTGGAGCTGGAGCAGGGACCAGCTGCTGGAAGGCTGATATCTCTGGCTCTGGGCATAGTAGAGACAAGCTACCAGTGTCCACCACAAGTGGAGAGTCACAGCTTTTGGGGTATACCATCAGAAAAACTCTAAGTTAAACAAAACCCGAGATATCTGGCTGGGAAGAGCAATTAACAGGCTAGGATGGGGACCACTGCTTTCAAGTCGGATATCTCTGGTTCCCCAGGGCCGATTTTCAAAAATCTGGTACCCCTGGAAAGAGGGGACCCTCAGCTATCAGCCTAGGGCCCTTATACTCCTGGGACCCTTGGGCAAGAGCCCATTGAGCCCATACGAAAAGACGGCCCTGCCAATCGGCTCCTGTTATTTTACAGGCTGTGGCCCAGATTTATCAAGCCTTGGAGAGTGATAAATTGCACAGTGCTAAAGTACCAACCAACCAGCTCCTAACTGCCATATCACAGGATGTGTTTGAAAAATGACAGTTAGGAGCTGATTGGTTGTTACTTTATCACCATGCAATTTATTACTCTCCAAGGCTTGATAAATCTGGGCCTGTGTTTGAAAAATTACAGTTAGAAGCTGATTGGTTTTGTAATTTATTTCTCTCTACTTTGATAAATCTCTCCCTGTGTGGAAAAAATGCCACATTATTTTTCTTAAATGCAAAACGGATTTCTCTTTGTCAGTGCTCCCCGAATTCTTCTGATAAATCTTGCACTCACTTTTGACATTTTGACATTGAACAGATACCCTTTATTGACCCTACCCAAGAAGGGGAATTGTAAAGGTGGATAGATTTCAGAAATAAGTATCTGCCTTGATAAAAAAAAATTAAATCTTTAAACAATGCTTTCACTGTTGCTTTAATTTGAGCCATAGCCTTAAAAATACAATGCAGCATGCCTATAAATATATTTTGGTCTGTTTTCTGTCACTATTAATTACTCCTGAGTATGACTGATAAGCAAGTCCCACTTTTGAAGACTTGAAATCAGAGGATAGTGAAAGTCATATGGCCAAAGTAGCCTTAGAAGGCTAGACATCCCCTTATAAATTGTACTTCACACATTGGGTCCTTAATAAGCTGAGATTTTTAAGTTTGCCTAACTTGACTTTAGGTATATTTTAGTACAGGTAGTTAACTGGGTCTTATGGAGTAATATGGGGCTCCCCAATGTTCCAGCATCATTTGCCACTGTGGTAGATCCTTCCTTTACTGGTGATAAATCACTATGGCTGGAATTCAATTAGGGGCTGATTCCTTAACCAGCCAACTCAGCGCAACAATAGCCACACTGTATGGCAGCCTGATCTTGCACAACAGTGTTCTCTGCCCCATACAAAAATATTTGCTGCCCCATAGGGTAGCAAGCACTTTTGTGTGATTCTGCCATTTGGCAGGCCAGCGAAGGGTTCGAGATGGGGTGCCATTACCTGCATTTAAACGCCACGGCAATTTGCATCATTTGACAGCAATTCAGTTTGCCCCCTATGTGACCCCATTAATGAAACATTGAGGAAGGTCCAGTTTAAAATATCCAATGCTTCTGACCCATCATTATTCATCCTTGGTAAGGCAAAAAAATCCATACATTCCCTGCAATAATCAGTAGCCTCCAAATATAACCTTCTCGAAGCTTTTAGTAGGGATACACTCATTATTTGGCAAACCTTTCATTTTGTTACAAACATCCACCATGGTCGATAGCTAGCCAAAGCCAGCCTTACAGGTTTGGTCCCTAAAGCAATAGTTGTAAATTACATAGATATAGACCTATTTGGCCCAGAATTTATTGGGAAAGTCAAGTCACGCTATAGACCTTTTCTCTTACGTCCTAGAGGATGCTGGGGACTCTGTAAGGACCATGGGGTATAGACGGCTCCGCAGGAGACATGGGCACTGTAAAGCTTTAGAATGGGTGTGCACTGGCTCCTCCCTCTATGCCCCTCCTCAAGACCTCAGTTAGTTCCTGTGCCCAGTGGAGACTGGATGCACTGCAGGTGAGCTCTCCTGAGTTTCTCTGAAAAAGCTTTTGTTAGGTTTATTATTTTCAGGGAGCACTGCTGGCAACAGGCTCCCTGCTTCGTGGGACTGAGGGGAGAGAAGCAGACCTACTTCTTAAGAGTTCAAGGGCTCTGCTTCTTAGGCTACTGGACACCATTAGCTCCAGAGGGAGTCGGAACACAGGTCTCACCCTGGGGTTCGTCCCAGAGCCGCGCCGCCGTCCTCCTCACAGAGCCGGAAGATAGAAGCCGGGTGAGTATAAGAAGAAAGAAGACTTCAAAGGCGGCAGAAGACTTCAGATCTTCATGAGGTAATGCGCAGTGGTAACGCTGCGCGCTAATGCTCCCAGCTCACACGCAGGGGGGGGCGCCCTCGGCAGCATTAATATACCTCACATAATACTGGCTAAGTACATATACACACTATAAAGTATATATATTTCCGAATCCCCCGCCAGTATAAAGATTTAGAGCGTGAACGAAGCCCGCTGTTGGGGGGCGGAGCTTGTTTCCTCCAGCACTAACCAGCGCCATTTTTTCTCATCATACAGAGAAGCGGCCCCTGTTAGTTAATACAGAGGGACAAAACGAGGGGGGGGGGCACATTTATTTGGCGCAAAATATGTGGTGTTTTACAATTGTAATAAAAAGCGCTGACAGGCTGGGGGGTTTTCTCTCAGTAAACAGTGGCGCTGGGTGTGTGCTGGCATACTCTCTCTCTGTCTCTCCTAAGGGCCTTATGGTGGGTCAGTCCCCATAATATTAGGTATCCCTGTGTGTGTGGGGATGTCAGTACGTCTGTGTCGACATGTCTGAGGTGGAAGGCTCATCTAGGGAGGAGGCAGAGCGGATGATTGTGGTGTCTCCGTCGGCGCCGCCGACACCTGATTGGTTTTAAATGCTAAGGTGACTTTATCACAAAGTTTGGACAAAGCTGAGTCCAAGGATTAAAGCAGGAAGCCAATCCATAGCTTTTACTGTGTCACAGGGCCCTTCGGGGTCGCAGAAACATCCCTTTTCACAGGTAGTAGACACCGATACCGACACGGATTCTGACTCCTGTGTCGACGGTGATGATGCTAAGTGGAACCCAAGGGTGGCCAAGTGTATTCAATATATGATTGTAACAATTAAAGATGTTTTGCATATCACTGAGGACCTCTCTGTCTCTGACACAAGGGTCGGCATGTTTAAGGGAAAGGCTCCTGAGGTAACTTTTCCCCCATCTCACGAGCTGATCGCCCTGTTTGAAAAAGCTTAGGAAACTCCAGATAAGAAATTGCAGATTCTCAAGAAAATATTATGGCGTAACCTTTCCACTCCCAGGACAGGTTACGGTGGGAATCCTCACCCACGGAGGACAAGGCATTTACGCGCTTGTAGAAAAAGGGTGGCGTTACCTTCCCCTGATACGGCAGCCCTTAAGAGTCCTGCTGATCGCAGACAGGAAACTACCTTAAAATCAATTTATACAATACGGGTGCCCTACTAAGGCCGGCAGTAGCGTCGGCATGGGTGGGTAGCGCAGTTGCAGCGTGGGCAGATAACTGGTCATCTGTCATTGACACCCTAGATAAAGATACCTTTTTGGTGACCTTGGGTCACATTAAAGAAGCAGCATAATATATGAGAGAAGCTGCGAGTGATATTGGGCGGTTGAGTACAAGAGCCAATGCCATGGAGTTTTCTGTTAGACGGTCCCTGTGGACCTGCCTAGGGACAGGTATACTGTCTTAAAAAAAAAAAAAGACTTTACCTTACAAAAGTGAAGTTTTATTTGGGGAGGGCCTTGCGGATCGGGTTACACAGTGACCACGGGTAAATCTACTCTTCCGCCTTATGTTTCCCCACAGGAAAAGAAAACACGGCAATATCAGATGCAGTCCCTTCGGTCGCATAAGTTCAGAAATGGGCGCTCTTCCTTCCTCACCAGAGGTGGAGGTAGAGGGAAAAGTACACCAGCTACGGCTATTTCCCAGGGACAAAAGTCCACCCCGTCCTGCACAAAATCCACTACATGACGCAGGGCTCCACTGAGGGAGCCAGCGCCGGTGGGGGTACGTCTTCGACGCTTCAGACAAGTCTGGGTTCAGTCGGACTTGGATCCTTGGGTGGTAAAAATTGTATCACAGGGATGCGAATTAGAATTCGAAGATGTGCCTCCTCACCGATTTTTCAAATCGGTCCTGCCAGTTTCCTCCTCAGAGAGGGAAACAGTGACAGCTGCCATACAGAAACTGTATCATCAGTAAGTGATTATCTGAAAAGGTTCAAATTTGAGATGGAATCTCTCCGGCCAGTGATCTCCAGCTGGGAAGGGGAGGTATTTTATGGTGGCACTAGACATGAAGGATGCATACCTTCATGTCCCCATTTATCCTCCTCATCAGGCGTACCTGAGATTCGCTGTACAGGATTGTTATTCCCATGTCCGTCAAGTTAATGGCGGACATGATGGTACTCCTGCGCAAGCAAGACGTCACATTTATTCCATACTTGGACAATCTCCTGGTAAAGGCGAGTTCAAGGGAAAAATTGTTACAAAGCGTATCTCTCTCCCTGAGAATACTACAACAACATGGCGGAATACTTATTCTACCAACGTCACAGTTGGTTCCAAACTCGACTGCCGTTTTCGGACATGATTCTGGACACACAAAAACAAAAGGTCTTTCTCCCAGAGGAAAAAGCCCAAGTACTCCAGAACATGGTCAGAGACAAAATGAGTGTCAGTTCATCAATGCACTCATGTATTAGGAAAGTTGGTGGCGGCCTACGAGGCCATTCCACACAGACTTTTCAGTGGGACCTTCTGGACAAGTGGTCAGGGTCCCACCTGCACATGCATCGGAGCCCTGTCCCCCGGGCCAGGGTCTCTCTTTCTCTCTCTCTCTCTCTCTCCTGTGGTGGCTCCAGAGTGCGCACCTTCTAGAGGGTCGCAGGTTTGGTGTTCAAAATTGGGTTCTTGTGACCACGGACGCGAGCCTCCGAGGATGGGGAGCAGTCACACAGGAGAACAATGTTCAGAAAATATGGTCAGGCCAAGAGGCTTACCTACACATCAGTGTGCTGAAATTGAGGGCCATTTGCAACAGCCTCAAACTAGCAGAGAATTTTCTTCACAACCTGCCTGTTCTGATCTAGTCAGACAACGTCGCGGCAGTAACGCAGGGGAACCGCCAGGGCGGGACAAAAAAGCAGAGCAGAAATGGCAGAAGCCACCAGGATTCTTCGCTGGGCGAAAAATCATGTAAGCGCTCTGTCGGAGGTCTTCATTACAGAGGACACAATCTCCATCTAGGAGAGTGGGGACTTCATCAGGAAGTCTTTACAGTGATGACAAGTTGTTGAGGACCTACTCATATAAACATGAGGGCATCACGCCTCAACAGGAAGATTCGGACGTATGGTCCCAGGTCGAGGGATCCTCAGGCAGCGGCGGTGGACGCCCTGGTGACACCGTGGGTGTTCAGTCGGTCTAGGTGATCCCTCCACTTCCTCTCATCTCAAAAATATTGAGAATCATAAGACAAACAAGAGTGCAGACGATACTCATTGTTCCAGATTGGCCTCGAAAGACCGGGTATGCAGATCTTCAGGGACTGCTCTCAGAAGATCCGTGGCCCCTTCCTCACAGGGAGAACCTGCTACTACAGGGGCCGTACGTGTTCCAAAACTTACCTCAGTTACGTTTGACGGCATGGCGGTTGAACACAAAATCCTAGGTAAAAAAAGGGTATTCCAGAGGAGGTCATTCCTACTCTTATTAAAGTTAGAAAATATGTTACGGTGAAACACTATCACCGTATCTGGAGAAAATATGTGTCTTGGTGTGAAGCCAAGAATGTTCCTACTGAGGATTTCCAACTAGGACGTTTGCTCCATTTTCTACAGACAGGAGGGGATATGGGCCTAAAGTTAGGCTCAATTATGGTGCAGATTTCGGCCTTATCCATATTCTTTCAGAAGGAATTGGCTTCTCTCACAGAAGTCCAGACTTTGGTAAAAAGAGCGTTACACATCCACCCTCTTTTTGTGTCCCAGTGGCACCATGCGACCTTAACGTGGTGTTAAGATTCCGTAAGTCACATTGGTTTGAACCGCTTCAAACAGTTGAATTGAAGTTTCTCCCTTGGAAAGTGGTCATGTTATTGGCCTTGACATCTGCGAGGCGGGAGTCCGAGTTGGCGGCCTTGTCTTTCAAGAGCCCCTATCTGATTTTCCATGCTGATCGAGCAGAGTTGAGGTCTCGTTCTCAATTTCGGCCAAAAGTGGTTTCGTCATTTCATATGAACCTACCTATTGTGGTGCCTGTGGCTACGGGATCCTTGGAGAATTCCAAGTCCCTTGAGGTAGTCAGGGCCTTAAAGATTTTATTAGCCAGAACGGCTACGGTTAGGAAAACAGATGCACTGTTTGTCCTGTATACAGCCAACAAGGTTGGCACTCATGCATCTAAGCAGACTATTGCTCGTTGGATCTGTAACACGATTCAGCAGGCTCATTCTACGGCTGGTTTGCCGGTACCAAATTCAGTAAAGGCCCATTCCACTAGGAAGGTGGGCTCTTCTTGGGCGGATGCCCGAGGCGTCTCGGCATTACAACTTTCCCGAGCAGCTACTTGGTCGAGGTCAAACACTTTTGCTAAAGTGCTACAAGTTGATACCCGAGCTGATGAGGACCTCGTATTTGCTCAGTTGGTGCTGCAGAGTCATCCGCACTCTCCCGCCCGTTCTGGAGCTTTGGTATAAACCCCATGGTCCTTACGGAGTCCCCAGCATCCTCTAGAACGTAAGAGAAAATAATATTTTAAACCTACCGGTAAATCTTTTTCTCCTAGTCCGTAGAGGATGCTGGGCGCCCGTCCCAGTGCGGAAACATTCTGCAAGACTTGTATATAGTTATTGCATACATAAGGGTTAAGTTACAGTTGAGATCGGCCTATGGCTGATGCTGTTTTGTTCATACTGTTAAATGGTTATTGTATACCACGTTGTACGGTGTGTATGGTGTGGGCTGGTGTGTATCTCGCCCTTAGATAACAAAATCCGTTTCCTCATACTGTCAGTCTCCTCTGGGCACTCCTAACTGAGGTCTGGAGGAGGGGCATAGAGGGAAGAGCCAGTGCACACCCATTCTAAAGCTTTACAGTGCCCATGTCTCCTGAGGAGCCGTCTGTGCCCCATGGTCCTTACGGAGTCCCCAGCATCCTCTACGGACTAGGAGAAAAAGATTTACCGGTAGGTTTAAAATCTTATTTTTTTAACCATGATTCTATTAGGAAGCCCTTTTCCTATGGGGCTTGAACTTCAAAAGCTATGGTTCTGGCCCATGTGTTTAAAGATGCTTCCATAACCCTAAGGTTTCTCCAACGGGGCATGAGACTCCAGAGGTACAGTGTCCTCCAATTTTATCAGCATAGGAAGAAACAGTGGTAAGTTTTCATGTGTAACATTGTCACACATACAGAGTCATAGCTCGTAAAAAAAAAAAAAATATATAAAAAATGGCATTCATTTTTCCTAATTAGATTTCCTTACTAAAAATATCCTTGCCTAAAGAACTGCAGCCCATTGCTAGACAAGGTCCTGTTATTAGCTTAGGAATTAGGGAATGATAGAGTTGGCAAATCCAAGTTTAAAAGTTTAGACATATTACGTTTCTACTGGAGAGATCAACTATTTCAGTGGATGGTGGTTGTATTTAGTGTCTTTATTGCCCCTTATACCTTCACTCTTGCTATTAAGCGGGTAGCTTCTCATCTCCATAAGAAAGGACTCAACTGTATAATGTTCCTAGAGGATATGCTACTAGCTCATTCAGATCAGGAAACATTACTGTATAACAAATATTTAACTCTCATTTCTTTCCAGTCTTGATTTTTCAATAAATGAGACAAAATACGTTCTGATTCCCTCTCTGCAATCATGAAGAAATGTGTCCCAGGTTCTTCATGATTGTAGAGTTCCTCTAAAAAGTTTTTCAAGGGTCATTAGAAAGATGAAAACCTTGTAACCAGACTTCATACATGTTCACCTAGTTTGCAGACAATCAAGCTGTTAGGTTCTTTGCTTCAAGACCATTATGCTTGGTCAGACAAGATTTGTCTAATAGTCTCAGTTTGGCAGGAGATTTCCAGCTGTCAAATGCCTATCTGAAAGATTGCACTTGCAGGGCCTTCAGTCAGGATCAGACAGCAAGAGACTATGTCTTACAGCAGTCTTCTGACGTTAAGGGTGACAAAGTTGGTCCTCATTGCATACTTCCCAATCACCTTTGGGATGTGTCCTTTTAGATATGCCTAGACAACAGAATGGTAGTTTCTTATTTAAACAGATTGGGTGGCATTCATTCTGTTCTCCTTTTCACAGAGGCCATATAGATCTAGGAATAGGCAATATGGAAGAGTATTCATCGGAATTATATGGGATAGCCAATGCATAATCTTACCAGTACAGGGTGACCTTGAAGACTTCATTCTTTTAGAAGATATTGTAATACTTTGGAGCACCAGGTACAGACATACTTGTGAATCCATCCAGTGATTCTGAATTCAGAATTTGAAAGCAAGCAGCACTGAGAACGTATGCAATATCCTATCCATGGCTAGACATCAAAACTTCCATATTCCTGATGCAGAGTTGGTAGCACAAAGTACTGAAACTAAGAGTGCAAACAAAGATTGGGTATATTGCACAAATGCAGAGCTCTACATGTCTTGTGATGCATCCAGATCTGCATGGCCAGCATGGGATGTAGCTATGTGACCAGCAGTCAGGAAAGCGCCAGTCACAGTATCGATGTTCAGGAGCCCGCTGGTCACAGTACCGACCCCTGCATCCCACCCACTTGAAATCCCAACAGTCTGCATGCCGACTAGCAGGGACTATTCTCACTCGTGGATGGTCACGACACCCATAGAGTGGGAATAGGACCCATGTTGAGCCCGGAGCATGGCGAGCATGCAGCATGGCAAGAGCACAGTGAGTCCACAAGGCTTAGTTGCGCTCCCCCCTCCCCGCTGGCATTCTGCTGCCGGGATCCCGTGGTTGGTATACTGACTGCTGGGATCCCCAGCGCTGGTAAGGCTTACCCAACCTGGCAGCACGTGTGTCAGTATGTGACAAGTCATCATCACTGTTTATTGTAACTATCCTAGAGCAGGTGTAAAAGCTACCACTCCTAATGGGTGTGTATGTGCAAAATTGTTGAGGATGTAGTCAAAAGGTCAACAATTACAATGTCAACACTCTTACACTGACACCACAATGTCGGTAATTATGATGTTGACTTTGTTAAACTGTCCCCATTCTATGTGTTGACATTCTCTCAATGCCAACAGGTGAAACATCGACATTGTCAGAAATGTTGACATTTGAGTTAGGCAGCGAAGGTTTGTGGTTAGGCTGTGGGGGGAAGTTAGGGTTAGGCTGCAGGGCGGAGAGGTTAGGGATAGGCTGTGTGGCGGGAAGTTAGGGACAGGCTGCATGGCCGGGAGGTTAGGGATAGGCTGTGTCATGGGGAAGTTAGGGATAGGCTGTATGGTGGGGAAGTTAGGGATAGGCATGAGAGGAAGCGTTAGGGGTAGGGATTTAGGCTAGATATAGCCAATAATTTACTGACCAGATTACTGGATGATCAGAGATCTGATCCAGGATTCACAGTCACACGACCACCGGGATCAAGATGATGCTGGAGCCACAGGAGCAGCCAATACCAATTAACTCACCACAGGGCCACCAGGGACTATATGTCAACATTCTAACATGTTGACCCTCATCACTCTCTACATGATGAATATAGACATGGTCAATGTTGACATTATTTCTATGTCAACATTCTCATCTCAACATAACAAATGTTGACATTAAGACTTTTGACATATCATACCCAATCCAATTGTTGATCTGGATAAGATACGCTTGTCTGAATGATAGGGACGATATGTTGACATTCTAACATCTCGACATTCATCGTTGTCTACATGAGGAATATCGACATGGTCAATGTTGACATTATATCCACAGAAAATATATAAATTTATTTGCTCCCCGTGGATTGCAACATGGTTTATTCCAGACACAAAGTTACTTGCTTTTTTTGCCCTACTTACAAATATGAATCAGGCCAATATACCATTGGACATAACATTCCTGCCCAACTTTTTAGGTATACTGAATCACATTGTGTTGTACTTTATTTTAAATTTTAAATACTGTCCTTCAACAAATCAATACATACTGTAGAAAGAGCACATTTATGGCATACTGAGAGCTATATACAAAACATCCTATCTTTATTCCTGTTGTTATCAATGTTTTGTCATCTGTGAAGAATAGGCCACATTTGCCAGGCTGATAAAGGAACCATGAAAGGATAAGGTAATTCAATATTATATATATATCACAAATCCAAAAATCAGAACAAAGGAATCACGTGCTTGATTTGTCGGTCAGTCTGTACGTATTCAATTAACATGCTCCTACTATTGCCTGATTTCTCATGTATTCCATGCTGGAAAAACATACTTTGATGTTATGACCATCTGATATAAGATTTTTTTTGCCTTTAGTTACTAGTTTGTCAAGTTTCTCCAAACTTGTTTTATTCTTTATGCTAAGGAATGTTATTGGAAAAATGCAATAACAAATGTCATAAATATAGGCTTTCTCATTTACAAATGATCCATTAAGTATTTTAGTATAAATAAGATTCCAATCAGCTCTCTTTCAACATTCTAGAGGCTTGTGACGACACATTAAAGGCCTAATAGGTTGCTAGACAACATAGTATTTACAAAGGTTGCCTGAAAGCCAATTTACATGGATTAACAATGCTCATATCATGAGTCCAGTAACAGGAGTTCATTTAATGATTTCCGTGATCGCAGAAAGGCCATGTATATAATATATACCCTGACTACTCTCCCACACCGCTCCAAAAAAAGCTTTAGGATAAATAAGTATAATAACAGTTGTTAGCTTTCAAATACCAAAAACACATAAAACCAACAGGGAGTGCTACAGTTCCCAAATATTTATACATTAACCCCTCACCTGTGAAAAGAGATACTTAATTTTCTACTGTTTGCACTTTCCAGACAATACAGGGACCGACAAATCACATTTATACCAATACAAAATGAGAAAAGCTGCTTTAAACACATGTATTAAACACATCATTTTAACTACAAGAACATTGTTACTGTCCTATTCCAAGAACGAACAGATGGCTAGATAGGATCAGAATACAAACATATTTTCTATATCATATAACATATCTTAATATATATTATATAAAGAGGTGAGAACTGCACACAATGCATAAAACAATGGAATCCATATTGTGCAGCTGGGATCGATTAAAATCTGGGAACATTGTCAGTGATAGCTATGTCTGGGGACAGATCTTTCGAAACAAGGTATGTTTATCAATTTCAGACAGTTGACGGATATCTGTATATCGCCAATTACTATGATTCCCAATACAAAATTGTGAAATTTCATGTAGGTCCTGTATTTCCCCTACCTTTTACTGTGATTTCTTCTGTTTCTTTATAGGAGATAATCCTGTGTTGTCATCATTAATTTGGCCCAAAAAAAGGGAAACAATCTATGTGGACGTAGAGGTGGTTTCATAAAAATATATACCGATGGAAAAGTCATTACATGCACAAAAGAATAAAAAATATAAGCACACATAGAAAACAATAGATTAGCACAAAATAAATAAAACAAAGATAGAAAGAAAGAGAGAGAGAGAGAAAGAGAACGAGAGAGAAATACATGGAGAGGAAGAGGAGTCTGCAAGTGACAATTTTTCATGTGGATGTGTGTACCTCTGTACTTGTCTTTATTGAGGCCTATCCACTGTTTAGATGTCCTTTTGCCTTGGAAAGCAGCTGGTCTATGACCCCCAAATTCTTAAAAAAAAAAAGAAGCTGAATTCTTTTCACTTTTTCAGTTGCTTCTTTTCTACCCTCCCACTGACAGCATCCTATTCAATCCTGAAGATAACTGTATTCATCAACAAATCATTGTACCGAATTCAATAGGAAAAAAGCACTGCCATTCTTTACAGCTAGTCGAGGCAGTTATATCTTAATTTTACTTTTCAGTGAGACAACTACATGTCCTTATAACAGTTACAAGTCTGCTCAGTACAATCCCGCCGCTTTCACACAGTGCCAAACAGTAAGTAGACAGTCACTTGATGGATTGTTTTCCAAAGCAGAAGTTACTGTTAAATCCATGTGTTGCTCTGGTTTTGGCTGTGGGAACAGAAGAAAGTCATGTGCATATATGAATGTTGGATTCTGTTATCTTGGTTCAACTTTTAACAAATCAGTTAGCAGTATTTTAAGGAAGAGGAATATCAATTGGATGTCACCAATTTTCTTTATTGCACCACAGCTTTCAAATAAAGGTCATCTAGCCATGTCTGAATCTATACAGGTTGAGTATCCCTTATCCAAAATGCTTGGGACCAGAGGTATTTTGGATATGGGATTTTTCCGTATTTTGGAATAATTGCATACCATAATGAAATATCATGGCGATGGGACCTAAATCTAAGCACAGAATGCATTTATGTTTCATATACACCTTATACACACAGCCTGAAGGTAATTTTAGCCAATATTTTTTATAACTTTGTGCATTAAACAAAGTGTGTGTACATTCACACAACTCATTTATGTTTAATATACACCTTATACACACAGCCTGAAGGTCATTTAATACAATATTTTTAATAACTTTGTGTATTAAACAAACTTTGTGTACATTGAGCCATCAGAAAACAAAGATTTCACTATCTCACTCTCACTCAAAAAAGTCCGTATTTCGGAATATTCCGTATTTCGGAATATTTGGATATGGGATACTCAACCTGTATATGGTGAACACTAACTAGAGGCAGGATCCAAAAAAATTATTCTAATATTAGAATGTATTACTACAACTAATGCGGAACTCAAAGCTGGGACAGACTTCCCACACATGTGGCAGTAAAATGTTGCTTAAGATAAAGACAAGTCTATGTGGATTAATTATCAATAAACTGTAAGTACAGACTGTAAGACCCAACTATTCTTTAAGGTTTAATACATTAGTCAGCTGATCACTACTAAAGATATTCCTTAACATATTACCAAATTATTAATATCACTGGCTGTTTATACTGTTTCTACTTTTTATTACATTCCGCCAGCAAAGTGAGGCGGATTGAAAATGACGAATTTACTGTTGTCGAATTTACATTCTTCAATTGAATATACTTTTGTCGAAAAGCCGCATTTGTACCATTGCAGAAATGTCGAATTTGTCAAATGTCGAATTTCAAAAAGTCGAATTTGAAAAGTCAGTTTTTTTTGACGAAAAGTACTGAATTGCATTGTCGATTTTTTTTTTTTTAAATGTCCTGTTTTTCGACATTTTCGGGAATTCGACCGCAATTGCATATACACCTTAGTCTGTTTGCTCTAATTTTGGGAAACCTATTTACAGATATTTTTGGTTAATGCAAAAGGCCATACATTTTAAATGCATAAAAATATGTTTATAATTGGGTAAATATTTTGATGATTTTTCTTTTTACAATTTGTTGTAAAATTTTTTTGTAATACTGAAAACAAATTTTGTCCAAAAATATTCCAAATACAATTTTGTCCTGTAGCATGGGGATCTTGGTTTTAATCTACACCAGGGTGCAATACAGATAATATGGTTGTATGCAATACATGTGTATGGTTTTTGTATGTTAAAGTGAGAATACTATAATATGTTTTTCATGCTATACTGTATATAGGGCTAGTGCATCCATGAGGAATCCTTAGGCAGTCCCTCCATAAATTGGAAATGGCATCCATAGCCAAAGGCCCACTTTTAGTTTAAGAGTGAAATGGAGGAGCAACAGGCAACAATGGCACATTTAAGAGGCTGGTGGCTGCTTTTTCTTTGTGTATTTGGAGTGACATTACACCACGGGGGCACTAAAACACAGGATAAGTGACATGTCACTCATTCAGTGTTTTAGGTGCCCCCTAACTATTGATGCTCTAGGAAACTTATTTGTTTTACATAATGGTAGTGATGCCCCTGACTATATACCCATGAGCCAAAACATTATGACCACTCCCATAATGTGTGAATGATGTTGACTATCTGTAACAGCAGCAAATATCAAGGTCAGCTATATATTATTTATTAACAGTTACTTATATAGTGCCAGTATATTCCATTGTGCTTTACAATTGCAAACAAAACACCAATAATTCAAGATTGGGTAATGATAAACAGACAGAGTGGTAAGAGGGCCATGCTCACAAGCTTATAGTCTAGATGGTAAGCTGACTCATAGTAGACATTTTATTGCAGAATATGGGCAAGTGTAAAGACTTAAGTGACTATTATAAAGGCCAAATCTTTATGACCAGGTGACTGGGTTAGAGCATTTACAAAATGGCAAGACTTGTGGACTGCTCAAGTTCAGCTGTGGTTAATAACTACTGACAGAGGTTAGTAGAAGGAAGAACCAAAAATTGCTGACAAGGTGTTGGGCGACCATAACCCAGTGATGCGAGAGGTCAAGAAAGGCTGTGCTGTCTGGCATGGAACAAACACGAGGGTTACTGTAGTACAAATTGTGGAAAAATAAGAATTTACTCACCGGTAATTCTATTTCTCGTAGTCCGTAGTGGATGCTGGGTACTCCGTAAGGACCATGGGGTATAGACGGGCTCCGCAGGAGACTGGGCACTCTTAAAAGAAAGATTAGGTACTATATCTGGTATGCACTGGCTCCTCCCTCTATGCCCCTCCTCCAGACCTCAGTTAGGGAAACTGTGCCCGGAAGAGCTGACATTACTAGGAAAGGATTTGGAATCCAGGGTAAGACTCATACCAGCCACACCAATCACACCGTACAACTCGTGATAACTATACCCAGTTAACAGTATGAACAATAACTGAGCCTCTCTCAACAGATGGCTCATACAATAACCCTTTAGTTAAGCAATAACTATATACATGTATTGCAGAGAGTCCACACTTGGGACGGGCTCCCAGCATCCACTACGGACTACGAGAAATAGAATTACCAGTGAGTAAATTCTTATTTTCTCTGACGTCCTAGTGGATGCTGGGTACTCCGTAAGGACCATGGGGATTATACCAAAGCTCCCAAACGGGCGGGAGAGTGCGGATGACTCTGCAGCACCGAATGAGCAAACTCAAGGTCCTCCTCAGCCAGGGTATCAAACTTGTAGAATTTTGCAAAAGTGTTTGAACCCGACCAAGTAGCAGCTCGGCAAAGTTGTAAAGCCGAGACCCCTCGGATAGCCGCCCAAGAAGAGCCCACCTTCCTCGTGGAATGGGCTTTTACTGATTTAGGATGCGGCAGTCCAGCCGCAGAATGTGCAAGCTGAATCGTGCTACAGATCCAGCGAGCAATAGTCTGCTTTGAAGCAGGAGCACCCAGCTTGTTGGGTGCATGCAGGATAAATAGCGAGTCAGTTTTTCTGACTTTAGCCGTCCTGGAAACATAAAGTTTCAGGGCCCGGACTACGTCCAGCAACTTGGAATCCTCCAAGTCCCTAGTAGCCGCAGGCACCACCATAGGTTGGTTCAAATGAAACAATGATACCACCTTAGGGAGAAATTGGGGACGAGTCCTCCATTCTGCCCTTTCCATATGGAAGATCAGATATGGGCTTTCACATGACAAAGCCGCCAATTCTGACACACGCCTAGTCCAAGCTAAGGCCAAAAGCATGACCACTTTCCACGTGAGATATTTTAGCTCCACGGTCTTAAGTGGCTCAAACCAGTGGGATTTTAGGAATCCAAGACACGTTAAGATCCCAAGGTGCCACTGGAGGCACAAAAGGGGCTGAATATGCAGCACCCCTGTAACAACGTCCGAACTTCAGGCAGTGAAGCCAGTTCTTTTTTGAGAGAAAAAGGAATAGGGCCGAAATCTTGGCCTTTATGGATCCTAATTTTAGGCCCATAGTCACTCCTGACTGTAGGAAGTGCAGGAATCGACCCCCCTGGAATTCCTCTGTAGGGCCTTCCCGGCCACACGCCAAGCAACCTATTTTCGCCATATACAGTGAAAAAGTCTTGCTGTCACGTCTTTCCTAGCCTTTATCAGCGTAGGAATAACTGCATCCGGAATGCCCTTTTCCGCTAGGATCCGGCATTTAACCGCCATGCCGTCCAACGCAGCCGCGGTAAGACTTGGCTCAGACAAAGTCCCTGTTGCAACATGTCCTGACTGAGAGGCAGAGGCCATGGGTCCTCTGAGAGCATTTCTTGCAGTTCCGGGTACCGAGTCCTTCTTGGCCAATCCGGAGCAAACAATATTGTTCACACTCCTCCGTTTATTACAATTCTCAGCCCTTGGGTCTGAGAGGAAGAGGAGGGAATATATAGACCGACTGGAACACCCACGGTGTTACTAGTGCGACCACAGCTATCGCCTGAGAGTCCCTTGACCCAGCGTAAAACCTTTTTTATCTTTTTATTGAGGTGGGACGCCATGTAGTCCACCTGAGGCAGTTTCCATCAATTTGCAAAACTGCGTGAAGACTTCCTGATGAAGTCACCACTTTCCCGGGTGGAGGTCGTGTCCACTCCCGGAATGAACACTGCTGACAGTGCGCTTACTTGATTCTCCGCCCAGCGAAGAATTCTGGTGGCTTCTACCCTCGCCACCCTGCTCCTTGTGCCGCCCTGGCGGTTTACATGAGCCCCTGCGGTCTGACTGGATCAGAACCGGTTGGTCGCGAAGCAGGAACTCCGCTTGACTTAGGACGTTGTATATGGCCCTTAGTTCCAGGATATTGATGTGAAGGCAAGTCTGTTGGCTTGACCACAAACCTTGGAATTTTCTTCCCTGTGTAACTGCCCCCCACCCTCGGAGGCTTGCATCCGTGGTCACCAGGACCCAGTCCCGAATGCCGAATCTGCGGCCCTCGAGAAGGTGAGCACTCCGCAGCCACCACAGGAGAGACACCCTGGCCCTGGGGGATAGGGTGATTAACCGATGCATCTGAAGATGTGATCCGGACCACTTGTCCAGTAAGTTCCATTGTCCTTGCATGGAACTAGCCGACGGGGATGGCCTCGTATGATGCCATCATCCTTCCCAGGACTCGAGTGCAGTGATGCACTGACACCTGTTTTGGTTTTCAATAGATTCCTGACCAGTGTCATGAGCTCCTGAGCTCTCTCTATCGGTAGATAAACCCTCTTCTGGTCTGTGTCTAGGATCATGCCTAGGCGAGGCAGATGAGCTGTAGGAACCAACTGCGACTTCAGAATATATAGAATCCTGTCGTGTTGCCTTTTCACTTCCAGAGAAGGTGATACGCTGTCCAGCAACTGCTCTCTTGATCTCGCTTTTATGAGGAGATCATCCAAGTATGTGATAATAGTGGCACCTTGCTTCCGCAGGAGCACCATCATATCCGCCATTACCTTGGTGCATCCCTTATGTCCCGATTCATTTCAGGCTTGCAATGACCGCTCTTAGCGATTCCATCTTGAAGCTGAACCTTTTCAGGTATATGTTCAGGGATTTTAATTCAATATGGGTCTAACCGAACCGTCTGGTTTCGGGATTATAACATGGTCGAATAATAACACCCTCTTGTTGAAGGAGGGGACCCTTGACCACCACCTGTTGAAGATACAATTTACGAATTGCAGTTAACACTGGCTCCCTATCTTGGGGGGAAGCCCGCCGGGTCCTCGGTGAGGGGGCATCTTTTCACAGTCCAGCCTGTATCCCTGCGATACAATTTCTATTGCCCAGGGATCTAACAGGGAGTGAACCCACTTGTGGCTGAACTTATGAAGGCGTGTCCCCACCGGGCCTAGCTCCGCCTGTGGAGCCCCAGCGACATGCGGTGGATTTTTGTAGAGGCCGGGGAGGACTTCTGTTCCTGGGGACTAGCTGTGTTGTACAGTTTGTTTCCTCTGCCCCCAGCTCTGACAAGAAAGGACGCACCTCAGACTTTCTTGTTTCTTTATTCGAAAAGCTGCATTTAATAATGTCGTGCTTTCCTAGGCTGTGCAGGAATATAAGGCAAAATATCAGAATTACCAGCTATAGCTGTGGAGACCAGGCCCGAGAACCTTTCTCCACACAATCCTCAGCCTTCCATATGCCTCTTAAGTCGGCATCATCTGTCCAATGTATATTCTACAGGACACGTCAAGCAGAAATCGACATAGCTTTTGTCTCTAGGACCCAGTATACTCATGTTCCCTTGGGCATGCTTTATAATTATATATCTATCACTTAAGATAGCATCTTAAAATATTTATATGCATACTAGGGTCTCAATCTCTGCTGATAAGGTACCTGTCCACGCTGCCACAGTGCTATAAACCCATGCCGACACAATCGCCGGTCTGGGTAGTATACTAGAATGTGCACACTATCTGCAGGATCCCTGAGAATAGCTAGTGCAAACAGGACACCCAAGGGGAAGATTCTCAACACATCCTGGCCCTAGTGGGGAAAGGATACAGCCTGAGAATTCTCTTGTGGGAAGCTGCCGTCTCTTGTCTGGAGATTCCCGCTCTTCTTCCTCATGAGAGGAGGGAAATTGACCTCAGCATTCTTCCCCTTAACATGTGTACTCTCGTGTCAGGGACTGATGAGTCATCAGTGATATGCAAATCATCTTTTATTCCAATAATCATATATTGAATATCTTTTAGCCCTCTTGGCTGTAACTTTGCATTATCGTAGTCGACAGTGGAGTTAAACTCCGTGTCGATACTTTGTTATTTTGGATAGTGAACATAGAGAGACTCTGAAGGACTCTGTGACATAGGGACAGACCAGGGTAGATTTCCTTTCTGTTCCCTAACCTTTTGTGCAATAATTTTACCTCAGCACTTACACATATCCAAACAGGCGTCGGCGTTGTTGACGGAGACACCCTCCCACACACTTATCCACTCTATCACCTCCTTAGAGGAGCCTTTCACCTCAGACATGTCGACACATGCGTACCGACACACCACACACACAGGGGATGCTCTATTTGAAGACAGTTCCCCCACCAGGCCCTTTGGAGAGACAGGGAGAGAGTATGCCAGCACACACCACAGCGCTTTATAATACAGGGATGTACACTATACTGAGTGATTTTTCCCCTATAGCAGCTTATATACACAGTTTTTCGCCTAAATTTATGTGCCCCCCCTCTCTTTTTTACCCTTTGTGTACCAGGATACTGCAGGGGAGAGCCTGGGGAGCTTCCTTCCAGCTGAGCTGTGAAGAGAAAATGGCGCCGGTGTGCTGAGGAAGAAGGCCCGGCCCCCTCAGCGGCGGGCTTCTGTCCTTTTATGTACTTTAACTGCGGGGGTTAATGCACATATACAGTTTATCAGACTGTATTATGTGCTTTTCGCCAAGTAAGGTAATCTAATTGCTGCCCAGGGCCCCCCCCCCCCCCCTCCCCCAGCGCCCTGCACCCATCAGTGACCGGAGTGTGTGGTGTGCTAAGGGAGCAATGGCGCACAGCTGCAGTGCTGTGCGCTACCTTAATGAAGACCGGAGTCTTCTGCCGCCGATTTTTCAACTTCTCTTCGTTCTTCTGGCTCTGCAAGGGGGACGGCGGCGCGGCTCCGGGACCGGACGACCGAGGACTGGGCCTGTGTTCGATCCCTCTGGAGCTAATGGTGTCCAGTAGCCTTAGAACCCCAAGCTAGCTGCAAGCAGGTAGGTTCGCTTCTCTCCCCTCAGTCCCACGTAGCAGTGAGTCTGTTGCCAGCAGATCTCACTGAAAATAAAAAACCTAACAAATACTTTCTTTTCTAGGAAGCTCAGGAGAGCTCCTAGGGTGCATCCAGCTCTGGCCGGGCACAGATACTAACTGAGGTCTGGAGGAGGGGCATAGATGGAGGAGCCAGTGCACACCAGATATAGTACCTAATCTTTCTTTTAAGAGTGCCCAGTCTCCTGCGGAGCCCGTCTATACCCCATGGTCCTTACGGAGTACCCAGCATCCACTAGGACGTCAGAGAAATATGAATGATGGTGCATTGAACTTTGTTGTGTAAGGCATTGCATAGCCACAAGCCAGTCAGCGTGCCCATCCTAACCTATGTCTACTGTTAAGAAAGGGCCTAAAAAGGTAATGGGAGCATCAGAACTGGACATTGGCTCAAAGGAAGGTCATCTGGTCCGATGAATCCCTTTTTCTGTTGCATCATGTGACATAGTAACATAGTTCATGGCTGGATACATGTTTCTCATAACCTGGGGAAGCAATGAGACCGGGATGCCTTGTGGGCGTAAAAAGAAGAAGGTGGAGGGAGTGTGGTGCTTTTAGTAATGTTTTGTTGGGAAACCCAGAGTCATTTGATCTATGTGGGAATTAATTTGATGGATATCACCTAAATATCATAATTTATGGATCTGTACTCTTTCAGCAGGATAATGCACCTTGCCACAGTGCATGGATTGCTTGAGAATAGTTTGAGGAACATGATGAAGAGTTCATGGTGTTGCACTGGCCTCCTAAATCGTCAGATCTCTATACAATCTAAAGGGCGGTACTCACAGAGAGATCCATGCTTAAAATCTAAGCAATCTGGACTAGATTGCTTAGATTTTAAACACAGATCACTCGTGTGTACTCCCCTCAGCGATAACGATGCGCGGCTTCGCACATCGCTATCGCCGGTGCTTTGATTGAGCCTGCATGCAGGCCAATCTAGCGGGTCGCTCATTCCACCCGCTGGGTGAAATGAGCGTCCCCCCCCATCTCCCCCGCACGCTCAGCACACATCTCTCCCGTGTATAGGGCCCTTAACATTGGTGGCATGTGTTGAATCTGATTTGTGGCTACTCAACCTCATAACTTACTGGAGTTACAGTAAATGATCTGCTTTTAAAATCCTGGTTCCAGATACAAAAATACACCTTCAGTGGTCTTGTAGATTCCATACCACTGCAGGTAAGAAGTGTTTTGGCAGCACTTGCATATTAGGCAGGCTGTCATAATATTTCTAAATACTTAATGTTTGTAGAGAATATAGGTAAATCTCAGCCAATAGAATGTCTTCTGTGACATTATTATTTTATGTTGGCTTTTTCATGTTATAAAGATCAGAAAATAATGAGAGGCGTGGCTTGGCCTGCATACAGAACAAACGTGCCTTCCTAGAGCTGCCGCTGCCGCTGAATAAAAGGCGTCTGTACACTATATAGGTTGCCCCTGGAGCTGGGCCCATCACCCTCAGTGTGTGGCTGTGAACTTCGGAGCCAGGTTGCAGCCTAGACACTGTTCGGGAGCCGGGACCTAGAGAGCGCTCCTCCCACAATCTGACCGGTAAACTGAAAGTATCAGAGAGAGCGGCCGCGCTCTGCACAATTGTGTATTGGCGTGTATTGAAGCTTGGGACAGTGCACAGTGACCAGCACTCAGGAGAGTCGGCCACAGCCGGAGACTGTCAGCGGCAGCCATGTTGACCGGGGAGGTGAGAGACGCAGCGCTGCTGCAAGCCTCCTTCTTTGTTATAATCCAGCGCCTCCCTCTCTCCCCCTGCTTCAGCTCCCCCTCCAGCATTCCAGCACTCTCTCCACCTCTTTTAATCTGAGGGCTCTCATACTGGGACTCAGTTACCTGTGTTCTCAATATGTGTTACCACTTGACAATTCTTCAAAGGAGTAGCTGAGGGGAATATTGCCCCATATTATTATCTTCACTTACTGTCCACAACAGAGGAGGTGGATACCCCCCAGGAGGTTATTAGTACCTGCGTTACGATTACCAGGGGGACAGCCCGGTGCATGTGTTGCATGGTCCCAGGGGGATTCCTGCGGACATCAGTGGGATATAGTCCTGCTATAGTCCCCACCGACACAGAAGTGCACGGGAGGTCCAACACCCCTATCCTTTTCAAGTTGTTGCTGTTGCCAACGACCGAGGGTACTATCATGCTCTCGGCCAGTCTACTTCTTATGTGAATGTACATTCCATCCCCTCCACTCCGAGCATCCGTATACAGTTGCACCATGATGTGATGCCTTCTAGCAATTTATATACCTGTTCTCATTTGCTTTATTATAACATACTTCACCAGTGCACTTTGATATAATAACACACTGTGTGTGACCATGCCACCCAAACGGCAGAAAAAACGGCAGGGGTTCCCCCCGTTAATTTCTCCTATGCATCCTACCAAAAGTGCTTCCTGTACCGAAAAAGCCCACAAATAACTATCTGCACTGAGCACTCCTTTTGAGCCTTCTGCTGTGGTTCCGATTGCACAAGCCGCCTTGGGAGACAATGCTCCGCTCACGATGGGTTCAATGAAGCAGTTGTTGGCCTCCTTCAAAACGGACATCCCAGCGGAATTTAGATCTGCCCTACAGGTTTGCCAGCAGTCTATTGACGAAGTGGACCAACGCACTGACCAGTTGGAAAACAAATTGGAGGAAGTGGTGAAATCCCACAATGGGCTTATTACTCTTCATGACGATCTCCAATCTGAAGTTACTGTACTCCGCGCCAAGATCAGAAAATAACAGTTGACTACACAGCCTTTTTCCAAACTAATTTTAACATACAGTACTAAACAGGCATTGGCCTATGGTTTCCGTGGGACACCATTTGTAAAAATCATATATACTTTATTAAGAAAAATTAATTTCTAGCAATTTTTTCGAAGAACAGCTCCAATTCCAGCTACAGACAACAGGGGGGTAATGTAATAGGGTGTGAGAATCAGGAAGTGACAGATTTTGTGAGAGTTCTCCTGTGTTTTTAAAGTGGCAATAATTTAAAAGGCAAAATCAACTTGGTTTTGCCATGTAAATGATTGTCACTTTAAAAAAAAACAGGAGAACTCTCACAAAATCTCTCGCTTCCTGATTCTTACACCCTATTACATTCCCGCAACTGAACACTTTCTTGATTACTGTAACCAACAATTTGCTTGAGCTCAATTCAATTAGAGCTGAGTGATATCACCTATATGCAGCCTTTTTAAGGGGTTCACTACGGTATGCCGGCGGTCGGGCTCCCGGCGACCAACATACCGGCGCCGGGAGCCCGACCAACGGCTTACCGACAGTGTGGCGAGCACAAATGAGCCCCTTGCGGGCTCGCTGCGCTCGCCACGCTACGGGCATGGCGGTGCGCTATGGGCACGGTGGCGCGCTACGCACTCCACGCTATTTTATTCTTCTTCCAGGGGGGTCGTGGACCCCCACGAGGTTGTCAAGACTGAGGTTTTTGTGAACCCGGTGTAGTGAAGTCTGTGCGGGCGACTGGAGGATTATGTGAATACTACCACTGACCTGGTTTGGAAATGTTGTGGACTCGAGTATTCTTCCGATGACTGGGAAGAGGAACCGCGGCAGAGATGGCCGAATCTAGGCTCTCCTCATACAGGATTAGGTCGGCAGACAGGAAGCACGTGGGGGCGCTGAAGGTCTCCTGAAAGACAGAACTGGAAAGGCGCTGATGAATCAGTGAAGAATACCAGGTTCAACTGTGCTAAAGGGCACGGGGTACTTGGAGACACTGAGGTGCTTGGAGACACTGAGGTGCTTGAGGACACTGAGGTGCTTGAGGACACTGAGGTGCTTGAGGACACTGAGGTGCTTGAGGACACTGAGGTGCTTGAGGACACTGAGGAGCTTGAGGACACTGAGGTGCTTGAGGACACTGAGGTGCTTGGGGACACTGAGGTGCGTAGAGGCACTTGGATGCGTGGAGGCACGGAGGTACTAGGGCACGGAGGTGCTGAGGCACGGAGGTACTGAAGCACGGAGGTGCTGAAAGCACGGAGGTACTAAGGCACGGAGGTGCTGGAAGCACGGAGGTACTGAGGCACGGAGGTGCTGGAAGCACGGAGGTACTGAGGCACGGAGGTACTGAGGCACGGAGGTGCTGGAAGAACGGAGGTACTGAGGCACGGAGGTGCTGGAAGAACGGAGGTACTGAGGCACGGAGATGCTGAGGCACGGAGGTACTGAGGCACGGAGGTGCTGGAAGCATGGAGGTACTGAGGCACGGAGGTACTGAGGCACGGAGGTACTGAGGTACTGAGGCACGGAGGTACTGAGGCACGGAGGTACTGAGGCACGGAGATGATGAGGCACTGAGGTACTGAGTCACGGAGGTGCTGGAAGCATGGAGGTACTGAGGCACGGAGGTACTGAGGCACGGAGGTACTGAGGCACGGAGGTGCTGGAAGAACGGAGGTACTGAGGCACGGAGGTGCTGGAAGAACGGAGGTACTGAGGCACGGAGATGCTGAGGCACGGAGGTACTGAGGCACGGAGGTGCTGGAAGCATGGAGGTACTGAGGCACGGAGGTACTGAGGCACGGAGGTACTGAGGTACTGAGGCACGGAGGTACTGAGGCACGGAGATGATGAGGCACTGAGGTACTGAGTCACGAGGTGCTGGAAGCACGGAAATGCTGAGGCACGAGGTGCTGGAAGCACGGAGATGCTGAGGCACGAGGTACTGAGCTCTGGAGATCCCAACTACAACAGTAGTAAAACTGAAACACGACTTCTGTGGTTTTCAGTGGAGAACACGGAATTCAGTACTGTGCCTTTAAGACGAAACATTGCAGCTGTGCCTTTACTTTGAGACTCAGGGAAAATTATGAAATCAAATGGCAACACACAAGTAAACCAAACGGTAACAAGGGAACAGAGTTCCCACAGGAACTTAGGTACAAAGGTTACCTTAAGGGAGCGCAGCATAAGACTCACACAAGGCTGTATGTGACATGAGGAACTGGCCCAGATTCCAACTCAGCCTCCTGATTTATACTTCCTGGTCCCTGATGATTGGTGGGCAGGATTAGGTGATGTAGAGAGTCTCAGGCTGGCAGAGGATTGGACAACTCTGGGTCAGGTGAAGTCACTGTCATGTGACTACTCTAGAGGAGGCTGTGAAGTGCAGCGAGGCCTAGCAGGCCGAGAGAACACTGAAGCCTGAACTTCAGATTACTGAATTCAGCCTCACACAGGAGATCACCACAGGTGGAGCTAATTAACTATTACCTCTCAGGCAGAGAACTCAGGAAAACTGACAAGCTGTTTAACTCCGTGAGTGAAAAGACACAGGATCCAGGACAGATGGCAGGGGTAAGTCACCAAATATAAAACCTACAGTCAGGATTGTGACAGAGGTACAATAAGTGTCGGTATGCCGGCTGTCAGTATGCTGGCTGTCGGGCTCCCGGCGCCGGTATACTGTGCGCCGGGATCCCGTCAGTCGGCATACTGAAGACCACCCTTTTTAAGACCCTCACTGCTAACAATATTTGCAGATAGCTGAAATCCTTTATATGTTGGTGCTTCAAGATCCTTGATTTGTTTGCCTGTTTATAGACTTCCCAAATTTAAATTCTTCCACCCATTATGGTTGGCTTGATCCATTATGATTCTTCCCTATTTAACCCATCATCTTCATCCAGAGATTGATTATCAATTATAGAAAGGAGTCCTAGGAAAATTACTGAATTGGGGCCCCATTCTCCCCTCTGTCAAAAAAAAAAATCAATGCTGACTAGACTGCTTAATGCATAATCGATTTGTGCTTCAGACTGAGGGGTACATTTACTAAAGCTTCTAGAACAGAGAATTGGGGATGTTGCCATTAGCAACCAATCAGATGTTGTCTATCATTTCTCTATTGCCTTTTAGAAAATGATACACAGCATCTAATTGGTTGCTATGGGCAACATCACCAATTCTCTGTTTTAGAAGCTTTAGTAAATTAACCTCTAAGAGGTTTATGTACTAACACACCACTTACCATGGAGTTAATGCCGCTCCTGCTTTGCCCTGCTAACGCTGCAAAGTAGGAGGTGGTCACCAGACTGTCTGCACTAAGATACCTACTGCCAAAGATGGTAACTTTAAGTTCACCCCTCAGCGGTTTCCTTCCAGATGCTTTCCGACTCCTGGTGTTGTAATACATATGAGCATCAATTCCTTTGCTGCGGTCACCTTCTGCGTCTGCATGACATGACTTCTCTGGCGCACATCCATCTGGAAACTAAGACAGGAGTCCGTGTTTAGTCACTGCAGCATGTGGTTTACTTCAATCAACATGAGACTGATAACGGCAGTAAGGGGACACAATGACGATGCTGGAGCAGATGGGAGATGGTAAGTACCCAAATACTAATACTAATTACTTCTGCCCATGCTTTTTGGAGGGGCATGGTGGGGGCTTGTGTCCATACCTACCCCTCGCCCCCCCCACCCCTTACCTGTCAGCCATCCGTTAGCCACAGCCATTATCCACTGAGTGCAGCAGTCTCCCCTGCCTGTAGGGGGGGGGGGGGAGGGTTAGTGATCACACTGATCATCCTCCCCCCGGATCTAATGGCCCCCCACCCTGTTCAAGTCCTTGCCACTCTGCAGCATACAAATAGTATTTTTTTAAAAGGGGCGTGACCACACCTCCATGATTAGGCCATTCCCCCCACCTTTACCAAGGATCCCTTAATCTCTCTACAGCCCTGAAGGCACCCAGTACCCTTTCACAGGCCCTAGCTAGGCATTTGGCCAAAACTAAATGTGCTGAGCAATAGTATGTTTTGCTGTTGCTAAATAAACTTGTAATTCCTCTTGTATATTGCATTATTGCAAAAGAACAAACTACCATTGACTGCTTTCATGTGTGTTTTAAAAGAGGAGAGGTCCCATTTGCAGGTTCCGAGTGGGTTCCCTAATGTCTGGCAGCACTGTAGTGTGCATGCTCAGGTCTCTGGGAAAATGGCATCTACTCCTTGCTCCCAGGGACATCTCTATTGCACATGTGCAAATCACTGCCAAAATGGCAGATGCAACATTTGTGATTTCTGTCTGCAGCGCCGGCCATTGCAGGACTCCCAAGGGGTAAGTATAATTTTTTTTGGGTGCAGGGTGTGCAGTGTGGCACTACCATGGATCCAGAGGCCTGTGTCCACCCCTCACCTTGAACCGATTACAGATACGACAATGAGTGCTCCAAAGCTTTGTTCTCACACTACCATTAATGTCATGCACATAAAGCTGCCTGTTTTCCCAATCTAGTACAGAACAATTTCATATTCTGCAGTGATACGATTATTTGTGTGTTTGCCACTTCTCTTTGTTTCAGGTACATTTTTGCAGAGGAACAAAACAAACATTGTCCCGGCATCTGCTGCCATATAATACGACTTGGCCATTCGTAATGATATGGAATGCAATTAAAGTAATGGATGCATAAGGTAAACAAGTTGTTTATGAATTACTGCATGATTGCTTGCCTAAACTTTTTTAGGGATATATTAAAAACTCACCTTCTGTTATTCCCCTACCATGTTTTCTCTGTAGTTAAACATTTCAGAATTTCCTCTGGCACTTAAGGAGTGAAACAAAGAGAAACTGAGGAGCAAGACCATCATTGATAACAAGAAAAAAATGACTTGAAAGAGGATATCAAAAAAGGAGGAAAATAAAGAATTGTGAGATGAACAGGGCGACATTAAAAATATACAGAATAACTGGTTCAGGTGATAAGCTTCCTCTGCTATGACAAATTACGTCAATTTTCAGGAAGTAAACCTACAGTAGATGAAAGTTAAGAAAGAGAAAAACTCCCTTTTCTTTATGTGTCCACTGTATAATGACTATTAAGGCAAGAAAACCAGTGAAAGTCAGCTTTTGCAAATCACAAATTGGACTTGAATTATTTACTAGTTGCCTCTAGCAATCCTATTTTTTTTTTTATGGCGAGACTTAAATTTGAATAGATTGGGGTGTTTTTAAAAGAAGGGAAGTTTATACATTTGTGCATAAAGTTGCAAAACACTGTTGATATTTAAATGGTGATTGTTCAAAATCTGGGATAAGCCCCAGCATCAGAGTACTCTTTAAGTGCCTACATCTATGGCTAATTCCCCTCAGTATTGAGATTTTCACAATGGACTAATCCACTACCTCTTTTTTTTGTTCAAGCAAACCCGTGCTATTTTCTCTCACATAAACTAACAATCCTCTCCCAGCTCATAGCAGTGCAGGTCAAAGAGAGAGGCTCTGTGTTTATACATCGCCCACACTATGTGTTGCTTGGCTGAGGATAGCAGAAACGCTAAGTGCTTCCCTAGGCCTCAAACCATTTTAGAAAGAAAAATAATCCCTTAGATGTTGGAAACATAAGATTTTATAGACTACAAACACAAGAAATGTCAAACAGTTCTTTATTTATTTATTTACTTTTTTAAGTATCCTCTATTAGCTCCATTCTGGAAGTAAACGTTTAGATTATTTTAACTTCTTCACTGCTACCACGCTACTTCTCAAATTTGACAACTTTCTTTGCGAGCTCAATGATTACATCAGATCACAAGGAACTGGTAAAATCCCCAAGTCCAGGATACCTCTATGATATCAATAGTTTTTTTTAGCAAATGATAAAATACATTATTCCTAATATTTGTTTTCAGGCCATAAATGGAGCTCTTATACTCTATGGTGATGAAGGGTAGACGTTCACACGAGATTGCTTACTCCAAGGCCACATTCCCGGATCCCACCTGGTCTTCTTGCAAGGTAAGCCAATTCACAGCAAATCAGCATTGCACAGTGGGGTAGTAACAATGTAATTCACCCAGTGCTGTTGTCCCATAGCCATGGGCATGGCTATAGTGTGTGCAATTGCTATGGGTCCCAGATGCTCAGGGGGCTCTGGACCCAGGTTACATAGGTGCATACTAAATTCCTGGATTTGCTTTTAAGCAATTGTGTCTGACCAGGGGCTTATTAAGAGAGGAAAGGGCCTGTGCGCAGACTCTGCCCAGGCCTCCTCCTCTTTCTCTTGCCGGTAGCAGCCACTAGTGGACTCTAGCAATGTGCTAGAGTCTACTATTCACGCGCAGTGCTCAGGGAAAATGGTGCAGTGGCCCTGAGATTCCCCCTACTGTGCATGTGCAAAATGCCAGGAAAATGGCAATTTTTCCGATGCTTTTACAGGGCTGCCACAGTAGACACTGGACTCGGGAGAGGTGAGGTGAGTAATGAAAAAATGGATGCAGCATATGCGGTGTAGGCCCCCATGGACCATTGAGGCAAATGTGCCCACACACGCTGCAGGCATTATAAATACATCAGTAGGTCTGACCCTTTTTCCAGCATGGTAGAAAAAAATCAGAGATCTTAGTTACATATATTTGCAAAGATATGGTTAAGCCACCATGCCACGTCATGGCTTCTCTGATACTGGTAGTCCATAGCACTGCATGATAACAGTACCCACTCTGGGTCCTACAATTGTCTACTATAAAGCCACATGATAATAGCACATATAAAAATATATCTAAACCTGCCTGGAGTCCCACATGGTCCTCCAAATGGCACTACAAGAACGAGTGTGCAATCCAAATGCTGGTCCCATCTGTGCCTCTCAGAACTGCAATATAAAATGGAAGTTGCTCAATCAATTTAGAGGACATAGGAGTGAATGCAGGTAGGTTGGCTCTCAAATTAAGATATATTTTTATATGTGCTATATGGCCTTACAGTAGGCAAATATATGGCCCAGAGTCCGTACTGTTATCATGCAGTGCTAGGAACCACCAGTATCAGAGAAGCTATAATGTGGCCTCTTGGCTTAACTATATCTTTGCAAATATATGTAACTGATAATGTCGATATTATCTTAGACCGAAAAGCTATACCTCTAGATACACTATTACCGTGGAACCGCTATGGCCGCTAGACTGAATACACGTGCTACGCACTTTGTACGCTATTTGCGTACAGAGTCCTGCACGTGGTACGCACTTGGTGTACACACGCCGCGCTGAGTGTACAGAGTACACACAGCGTGCGCACAGACAATTGATAACCTTTAAACCTTGTTAGTGTTACAATGCAAAGATATGTTTACACTTCAACCCTTAGCAGCAAAGTACTGCAATGATGTTATATCTTTAAACCTTAAGTAGCGCTGACAGTATAAAGTACCCGCAGTGCGTACACCTTATCAATACTTATACACCTTATACAGATAAATACACTTTAAAACCCTTGCAGGAAAGTGAAGACACAACACTGATTTGTAGTTGAAACCACAGGGTTCTAAGGCCACAGTGGATTAATTCCAAAAGGTAAAACAGTACAAATCATACACTACAGGCTAACAAGATAAATCTAAACAGAATAATGGCTACAGAGAATGTACATACGCGAGAATGTTCGCAAGCGCAACCCGGCTGGTCCTCCGCTGGTCATATAGATAGCGTTCAGAGTCTTCTGACCGGCCAAGCAACAGTGGGCTTTTTATACACAACATGCATACACAATACAATGGTCACTGTAATCTCATTGTCCATTGGACACAGGGATGTGTCTTTACATTACAGAAGAGGTCATAGGTGGATTTGAATAGATGGGCGATGTCTTTCCCCAACTGCTCTTGTGGGTGGTATCATCTGGATTCCCGCCGCATACATAATATACAGTAAATACAGTTAATGTTCATATTCTGCTTCTGCACATAACTATACGCTGGAACATGCGATCTTTCTCTAACCAACACCGGAATGTTACCCTCAAAATACCCTACAGCTGGATACTAGACATCACCTTCCAACCTTTATCTGACCCTTCCTATCATGCAAAGGCGAATCTCTTAGTCCAGGAACTGTTTAAACTGTTGATACTCGCTGATGCGGTCTAGGGGAGCTATATCTAAAATGTACACTATTTGGGTTAAATATGTAATGTTATAATAACCCTCTATGCGTTTCACAAACTCTACCGTAAATGCACATACCACGCGCTAAGGCGCATTGGCCGTGGAAAGCTCCTTTACGCAAATTGCGGATATGTTCACGCACGGCAGACTGAGTGCACGCGCAGCGGGCATGTGCATGGGGTTAGTACGTGGGGCATGCATTACAATATTTTTCGACTTTGACATAACTAAAATCTCTGAATTTTCTACTACCACGTAGTGTTCAAGTCTTATTGCTAATACCCCCTGGTGTGCTGGGGAAAATCTGTTTGGTGTAATTTAATTTTTTATACTAATCCCTCCACTTCAAGCACCTGAGGGGTATTACTAAATTGATTGAGCAACTTCCATTTTATATTCCATTTACCAGCATGAATGGGGTGGCGTTCCATTTTCAGTGAGAGGTGTGTAGTGGATGTTATAATGAAGAGGGAACTGTAATGTGGCATCATCTGTCCTGCTCATTGTAACTTGGTATAATATGACCTGGAGGGTACTATAATGCTGGATAAAAAGTACTCAAGACAGCTGCACCTCACAAGGTAATGAAAAGTCATACATTTTATCAGGAACATCAAGAACAGAACTTCAAAGCACTGCCATAAAAATAAAAAAATATAAAAAATATTTTTTAAATGCAGGAAAGCACATAGAGAAAACAGTTTATTCCATCACAATCTCCATGAAAACATAAGAAAGGCACAGAGTAAGGGTTGTGCATGTGGCACATGCTGGCAGAGTTTGATGTGTAAGTGGCACAGGCAAGTGCAATGAAGGGACTTTGTGGAATAGACAGATCTTTGCAAAGATAATTTGTATATTTACTTTTAATATTTATTTCTTATCATTTATTTATACCATGCCATCATATTGTACAGCACTGTACCCATTAACAACATAATTTGTTAATGTATATAAAAAATGAATGTAGAGAAGTCTTCATAGGAAGTCAACATTCATTAGAAACCAGTTCACAAACCCCCACCTAATGGAATCCCAAGTCACTGGTTCAGGGTAACATGAATGTGCATGTGAAATATTATCATTTATCTAATAACATTTTATTTTTCTTTGTCAATTACAATTTTACATTTTTATTGGCTGCTGAAATTTCTGTAAACCATATTGTATTTATTAACAAAAAATAACTAAACTGAACATTTGCATTTCTGCCCAGTCACCTAAATACAATGGGACAAGTATTTTCTGGGCTGGTCAGTATTCAAGCACACACAGTAAGTTGCCGGTGGTTTACTTAATAGGCACTAGGAGTTTATTTATGAAGTACTGATAAGCCAAATCTTTGTTGTAAATGCAGAGGAAAATGGCTATGTTAGGACTGTGCACAATTTAACAAGAGGTTAATTACGGAGACATCACTGAATTCTTCTAACATCAGAGGTCCAGCTAGGTGCCATGGTGCCCAGAGCCAGGGTATGTACTCAATTGGGAGGATGTTACATTTGAAAATAAAAAAAATATTTAAAAATCCTAAATTGGTGACAGGGCTTGTTCTAGACCTTGTGGAGCTCAGTGCGGAAGTTCCTTTTGGGTGCCCCCATGTTTAAAATATTTTTGGTGCACCTTGGGCGTGCACCAAAATTATTGGGGCATGATTTCATGTGTGCCCACAAAATAGTACCAATTCAGATTACACCACACAGTACTGTCTGTTATTCACATTACACCGCACAGTAGTGTCCGTTATTCACGTTACGCCACACAGTAGAGCCTCTTATACATGTTAAATAACACAGTAGAGTCCCTTCTACATGTTACACAACACAGTACAGCTGCTTATATATGTTACGCCACAGTAGAGATGCTTATACACGTTACATCACAGTAGAGTTGCTTTTATGCATTACACCACAGTAGAGCCGCTTATACAGGTTATGCCACAGTAGAGCCCCTTATATATGTTACACAACACTATAGAGCCGCTTATACATGATACACCACAGTAGAGATGCTTATACAAGTTATGTCACAGTAGAGTTGCTTATACACATTACACCACAGTAGAGCTGCTTATATACGTTACACCAAAGTAGAGTCACTTATACAGGTTATGCCACAGTAGAGCCACTTATATATGTTACACAACACAATAGAGCTGCTTATACATGATACACCACAGTAGAGCCGCTTATATGGGCTATGTCACAGTAGAGTCACTTATACAGGTTATGTCACACAGTAGAGTCCCTTCTACATGTTACACAACACAGTACAGCTGCTTATATATGTTATGCCAAAGTAGAGACGCTTATACACATTACACAACACAACAGTGCCACTTATACCCCATTCACACCGCAAACCCGGGTCCGACCCGGTATTTTGTACCCGGGTCCGACCTGGGTTGGACATGGGTCAGACCCTTTCACACTACACTTTCAACCCGGGTTATTGCAGGGTTGGCGCCTTTTAATTCAACCCGGGTCAGCAATTAAAACACCATGGATGTCATTTTAAATGGACTTTTTTTGGCTCAGAAAGATGAGGTGTCAGAAGGGGACAAAAGGAGAGGGATGGGAAAGCTCACAGCATTGCAGGAATCATGGCTGACAGAGCTATGTTTTTATACACAATTGCATCTTTAACATACCTCCCAACTGTCCCGATTTTCGTGGGACAGTACCGTTTTTTTAGGACTGTCACACCTGCGGGCCGCAGTGTCTTGCGGTAGAGGGGGGGGGGGGCAGCAGTGAATAGACGCTGTGCGCATGCATCTATTCACAGGTGACAGAGGGAGAGGGGCCATGCCAGCAGCTCAGAGCGCTGGGCATGCCCCCTCAGTGATGGTACAAGTGGGTATAACTCGCGATCAAGGCTCTACCGTGAGGCCATGCCCCTTTCATATAGGCCACACACCCTTTTTGGGTGCGTGCAATGGTCCCTCTTTGTACTTTTAATAAGTTGGGAGGTATGCAGAAAGCTGCCTAGCAATCTCTCCCTCACCCCAAATTCTTAATAGCTCTAATGCTCTCTGTTCTCTCCTGTGTAGCCGGGCTCAGGCTGCTGACATCATCAAGGCACACAAAGAACAGCCAATCAGCACTTTTACATGAATGCAGGGTTGAATAACCCGGGTTGGACACTTTAGAATGCATATTGACCCGGGTCCAACCCGTGTATAACACTGCTTTTATACCGGGTTGAAATACAGGGTTACTCGACCGGGATATTCAAAAGTGGTGCTTTTAGACTGCACCTCAACCCGGGTCGAACCGGCTCAACCTGGCAATATCCTGGGATATATTTGCGGTGTGAAAGGGGTATTATACATGTTTTACACCACAGTAGAGCCGCTTATAGTATACACGTTACACCACAATAGAGCCGCTTATACACATTACACCACAATAGAGCCGCTTATACAGGTTAAGCCACAGTAAAGCTGCCTATACATGTTACTATGCAGTTTATAATGCAGAGAGAGGTGCTACAGCAGCAGCTGGGACAGAAAGAGGTGCTGCAGCAGCAGCAGCTGGGACAGAGAGAGGTGCTACAGTGAGACATAGGGGTTTATTTACTAAGATTCGTAATTTCCGAAAAAAGGTCAAAGTTCAATCACGAATGACATCGACAGTGTAAAACTGCAACTTTTTGAATGGATTACGACTAATTTACTAAGCTGTCGTATTCGTGTTTTTCTTTGCTTCCGATGTCGATGTCATTCGTGTTTTTTTACCTAATTTAACGGCAGTGATTAGCAAAACACTGCCGTTTTTTTTTACAATCAATCTCGGCCGGATTTGTGTGATCCGTGCTGGGTTTTTTTTTGTTTTTTTTTTAAAGTAAACAATGTAATTTTTAAAAAAAAAATGCGTGGGGTCCTCCCTCCTAAGCATAACCAGCCTCGGGCTCTTTGAGCCGATCCTGGTTGCAGAAATATGGGGAAAAAAATGACAGGGGTTCCCCCATATTTAAGCAACCAGCATCGGGCTCTGCGCCTGGTCCTGGTCCCAAAAATACGGGGGACAAAAAGAGTAGGGGTCCCCCGTATTTTTAAAACCAGCACCGGGCTCCACTAGCTGGACAGATAATGCCACAGCCGGGGGTCACTTTTATACTGCGCCCTGCGGCCGTGGCATCAAAAATCCAACTAGTCACCCCTGGCCGGGGTACCCTGGGGGAGTAAGGACCCCTTCAATCAAGGGGTCCCCCCCCCCCAGCCACCCAAGGGCCAGGGGTGAAGCCCGAGGCTGTCCCCCCCCATCCAATGGGCTGCGGATGGGAGGGCTGATAGCCTTTGTTGTAAAATAAAAGATATTGTTTTTAGTAGCAGTACTACAAGTCCCAGCAAGCCTCCCCCGCATGCTGGTACTTGGAGAACCACAAGTACCAGCATGCGGCGGAAAAACTGGCCCGCTGGTACCTGTAGTACTATTACTAAAAAAATACCCAAAAAAACACAAAACACACACACCGTGAAAGTATAATTTTATTACATACACACATACATACATACTTACCTTAAGTTCCCACGCAGGTCGGTCCTCTTGTCCAGTAGAATCCAAGGGGTACCTGTTGAAAATATTATACTCACGAGATCCAGTGGTCCAGGCTCCTTGGCAAATCCAGGGTTAATCCACGTACTTGAATAAAATAAAAAAACGCTGTCACGACCACGAACTGAAAGGTGACCCATGTTTGCACATGGGTCACCTTGCCCCGAATGCCAGAAACCCACTTTGCCTTCTGGCTAAGTGGGTTTCTTCAGCCAATCAGGGAGTGCCACGTTGTAGCACTCTCCTGATCAGCTGTGTGCTCCTGTCTTCACTGACAGGCAGCACGCGGCAGTGTTACAATGTAGCGCCTATGCGCTACATTGTAACCAATGATGGGAACTTTCTGCCCTGCGGTTGACCTAAAGTGACGTCACCGCTGAGCAGAAAGTTCCCATCATTGGTTACAATGTAGCGCATAGGCGCTACATTGTAACACTGCCGCGTGCTGCCTGTCAGTGAAGACAGGAGCACACAGCTGATCAGGAGAGTGCTACAACGTGGCACTCCCTGATTGGCTGAAGAAACCCACTTAGCCAGAAGGCAAAGTGGGTTTCTGGCATTCGGGGCAAGGTGACCCATGTGCAAACATGGGTCACCTTTCAGTTCGTGGTCGTGACAGCGTTTTTTTATTTTATTCAAGTACGTGGATTAACCCTGGATTTGCCGAGGAGCCTGGACCACTGGATCTCGTGAGTATAATATTTTCAACAGGTACCCCTTGGATTCTACTGGACAAGAGGACCGACCTGCGTGGGAACTTAAGGTAAGTATGTATGTATGTATGTGTGTATGTAATAAAATTATACTTTCACGGTGTGTGTGTCTTGTGTTTTTTTGGGTATTTTTTTAGTAATAGTACTACAGGTACCAGCGGGCCAGTTTTTCCGCCGCATGCTGGTACTTGTGGTTCTCCAAGTACCAGCATGCGGGGGAGGCTTGCTGGGACTTGTAGTACTGCTACTAAAAACAATATCTTTTATTTTACAACAAAGGCTATCAGCCCTCCCATCCGCAGCCCATTGGATGGGGGGGGACAGCCTCGGGCTTCACCCCTGGCCCTTGGGTGGCTGGGGGGGGGGGACCCCTTGATTGAAGGGGTCCTCACTCCCCCAGGGTACCCCGGCCAGGGGTGACTAGTTGGATTTTTGATGCCACGGCCGCAGGGCGCAGTATAAAAGTGACCCCCGGCTGTGGCATTATCTGTCCAGCTAGTGGAGCCCGGTGCTGGTTTTAAAAATACGGGGGACCCCTACTCTTTTTGTCCCCCGTATTTTTGGGACCAGGGCCAGGCGCAGAGCCCGATGCTGGTTGCTTAAATATGGGGGAACCCCTGTCATTTTTTTCCCCATATTTCTGCAACCAGGATCGGCTCAAAGAGCCCGAGGCTGGTTATGCTTAGGAGGGGGGACCCCACGCAATTTTTTTTAACAACAAAAAACACTTTCCCACCCCTTCCCATTGATATACATGCACGGATCTCATGGATCCCTGCATGCATCTCAAATCACGAATAAAAAAAGCAGGTCTGTTTTTTTTTAGGACTTTTTTGCGAATTGTAATTTTTCACGGCAGTGTTTTGTGTTTTTTTGCTTAGTAAATGACCGAGATTCGTATCTAAACAGGCGTAATTTGACCGATGGTGTATTCATTCGTAATTTTTTACCTGAACTAGCAAAAAATTACGAATGCCCTCATCACTGCCGTGATTAGTGTTTAGTAAATGACCGAGATTGACCGAGATGACACTTTGATGAAAAAACGGCATCTCGGTCAAAATCGGGAGCTTAGTAAATATACCCCATAGAGGGAGGCAGAGCTCCGGCATGTGCCGGCTGTCAGTGTCTCGTGGTGTCGCCTCTGGCCTGCCCTGTTCCCTACCTAGTTTCCGAGTCTGAGTCTGTGTGTACCCCTCTGCTTTTGCTTCTCCTGCTGTGCATGTACAATTGCTTGCGGTATAGTGGGCAGAGGGAAGGGGGCAGGAAGTGCACACCCTCTAACTATTTTGGCGCCCAGTGCTCATGCTCTAGCACCCACGCTACACACCTGTCCACAGTGCCTCATCTTGCACTGCTTATCACTGTCTCCGTAGATCTAGGGAAGGTGGCCTCAGTCAGTTTACCACTAGCAAAAAGCTTAGTACGGTAATACAGTCTCAGCATTAGCTTTACCCGGAAATGGGGACCAGAGAAGCTGGGGAGACATCACTGAAGTCAGGGGTGTTTAAACAGAGGAGGGGGCCCGTGTGCAGACTCCAGGTGGGCCCCCTCCTCTTCACAGCACAGTAGACTCTGGCATTGTGCCAGAATCTAGTGCACATGCACAGGTCTCCAGAAACATTGGGGGTAATTCATTCTGTATTGCTGCAGCAGCGATTGAAGTCGGAATTCCTTTGTGGAGTGCGCATGCTCAGCGAGCGCACCCAGGGAGGCCAGTGAGATGCTAAAAGCATCTCAGGGCTGCGATCGCCTCTAATTGATTCACAGACAGAGGTAGTCATGGGGTGGGAGGGGGCATGCCGATGGCGCTAGAACGCCGTTTATTGGGGCGCGGTCCAGACAATACCAGTATGCGGCAGTTAGCCCCCTGCCAGTGCACAGGAGCTGCGCTGGCAGGGAGCTACTCATCGCCGCTGTGCAATGCTTTTGCACACTTGCGGAGGGGGTGAGGTAGGGCCTGGCATGCTGGGCGGATTAGCCCTGTGCTGGGCGTCTAGCCGCATGTCAGAGAAACTGATCGTAGATTTGCTAAATTTAGCACATCTACGATCAGATCTGAATCACCCCCCATGGTGCCCACCACGTTCCGGAGTCTAAAGCTCCACTGCGCATGCACGGTGGTCATTTACTTCATGGGTGGTATGTGTGAGGTGCGGGCCTACTGGATCCAGGGGCCCGTGTGCACCGCACCCATTGCAACCATTATAGAAACGCCAATGGCTGGATTCCCGCTGAGTCACATCATTATGTAAATGCATGGATGTAAGCTGCAGAAGTGCATATACAGTTTTCCTTTTGCCTGGAGCATTAAGATGCTGGTTACAGGGGGAAAACAGTAGCAGAAGAGCAAAAGCCTTATCATGATAAATCACAGCAGTACATACAGCAATACAATAATGATATTTACTGCCTACTATCACCAATGATAAATAGACCTCTTAAGGTCAGGGGTCAGAGGTACTGTGCTTTTCAAACTGTATGGGCTGAACCATAAGTGGTAAATGTACTAAGCTTTGAAGAGTGAAAAAGTGGAGAGAGATAAACTATCAACCAATCAGCTCCTAGCTGCCATTTTTCACTGAGTGATAAAACTTGTTGTGAATGATAAAACGTGCTCCAGTCAATCAGCTCCTAACTGTCATTTTTCAAACACATGACAGTCAGCCGCTGAACATATGACAGTTGGGAGCAGATTGGCAGGAGCACCATTTATCATATACAACAAGATTTATCATTCACAATGAGTTTTATCAGTCATTGATAAATGGGCCCCATAGCCTGTAACAGGGCAATCAGGAGCTGATTGTCTTTACTTCATCTCTCTCCAAATTATCTGTCTGTAAAGTTTAGTACATCCCCCCCTTAATCTTCGTTGCTAATATTGACCTTGAAGCTGGTAAGAAATAGAGATGAGCGCCTGAAATTTTTCGGGTTTTGTGTTTTGGTTTTGGGTTCGGTTCCGCGGCCGTGTTTTGGGTTCGAACGCGTTTTGGCAAAACCTCACCAAATTTTTTTTGTCGGATTCGGGTGTGTTTTGGATTCGGGTGTTTTTTTCAAAAAACACTAAAAAACAGCTTAAATCATAGAATTTGGGGGTTATTTTGATCCCAAAGTATTATTAACCTCAAAAACCATAATTTACACTCATTTTCAGTCTATTCTGAATACCTCACACCTCACAATATTATTTTTAGTCCTAAAATTTGCACCGAGGTCGCTGTGTGAGTAAGATAAGCGACCCTAGTGGCCGACACAAACACCGGGCCCATCTAGGAGTGGCACTGCAGTGTCACGCAGGATGTCCCTTCCAAAAAACCCTCCCCAAACAGCACATGACGCAAAGAAAAAAAGAGGCGCAATGAGGTAGCTGTGTGAGTAAGATTAGCGACCCTAGTGGCCGACACAAACACCGGGCCCATCTAGGAGTGGCACTGCAGTGTCACGCAGGATGGCCCTTCCAAAAAACCCTCCCCAAACAGCACATGACGCAAAGAAAAAAAGAGGCGCAATGAGGTAGCTGTGTGAGTAAGATTAGCGACCCTAGTGGCCGACACAAACACCGGGCCCATCTAGGAGTGGCACTGCAGTGTCACGCAGGATGGCCCTTCCAAAAAACCCTCCCCAAACAGCACATGACGCAAAGAAAAAAAGAGGCGCAATGAGGTAGCTGACTGTGTGAGTAAGATTAGCGACCCTAGTGGCCGACACAAACACCGGGCCCATCTAGGAGTGGCACTGCAGTGTCACGCAGGATGTCCCTTCCAAAAAACCCTCCCCAAACAGCACATGACGCAAAGAAAAAAAGAGGCGCAATGAGGTAGCTGTGTGAGTAAGATTAGCGACCCTAGTGGCCGACACAAACACCGGGCACATCTAGGAGTGGCACTGCAGTGTCACGCAGGATGTCCCTTCCAAAAAACCCTCCCCAAACAGCACATGACGCAAAGAAAAAAAGAGGCGCAATGAGGTAGCTGTGTGAGTAAGATTAGCGACCCTAGTGGCCGACACAAACACCGGGCCCATCTAGGAGTGGCACTGCAGTGTCACGCAGGATGTCCCTTCCAAAAAACCCTCCCCAATCAGCACATGATGCAAAGAAAAAGAAAAGAAAAAAGAGGTGCAAGATGGAATTATCCTTGGGCCCTCCCACCCACCCTTATGTTGTATAAACAAAACAGGACATGCACACTTTAACCAACCCATCATTTCAGTGACAGGGTCTGCCACACGACTGTGACTGATATGACGGGTTGGTTTGGACCCCCCCCAAAAAAGAAGCAATTAATCTCTCCTTGCACAAACTGGCTCTACAGAGGCAAGATGTCCACCTCATCTTCACCCTCCGATATATCACCGTGTACATCCCCCTCCTCACAGATTATCAATTCGTCCCCACTGGAATCCACCATCTCAGCTCCCTGTGTACTTTGTGGAGGCAATTGCTGCTGGTCAATGTCTCCGCGGAGGAATTGATTATAATTCATTTTAATGAACATCATCTTCTCCACATTTTCTGGATGTAACCTCGTACGCCGATTGCTGACAAGGTGAGCGGCGGCACTAAACACTCTTTCGGAGTACACACTTGTGGGAGGGCAACTTAGGTAGAATAAAGCCAGTTTGTGCAAGGGCCTCCAAATTGCCTCTTTTTCCTGCCAGTATAAGTACGGACTGTGTGACGTGCCTACTTGGATGCGGTCACTCATATAATCCTCCACCATTCTATCAATGTTGAGAGAATCATATGCAGTGACAGTAGACGACATGTCCGTAATCGTTGTCAGGTCCTTCAGTCCGGACCAGATGTCAGCATCAGCAGTCGCTCCAGACTGCCCTGCATCACCGCCAGCGGGTGGGCTCGGAATTCTGAGCCTTTTCCTCGCACCCCCAGTTGCTGGAGAATGTGAAGGAGGAGATGTTGACAGGTCGCGTTCCGCTTGACTTGACAATTTTGTCACCAGCAGGTCTTTCAACCCCAGCAGACCTGTGTCTGCCGGAAAGAGAGATCCAAGGTAGGCTTTAAATCTAGGATCGAGCACGGTGGCCAAAATGTAGTGCTCTGATTTCAACAGATTGACCACCCGTGAATCCTTGTTAAGCGAATTAAGGGCTGCATCCACAAGTCCCACATGCCTAGCGGAATCGCTCCCTTTTAGCTCCTTCTTCAATGCCTCCAGCTTCTTCTGCAAAAGCCTGATGAGGGGAATGACCTGACTCAGGCTGGCAGTGTCTGAACTGACTTCACGTGTGGCAAGTTCAAAGGGCATCAGAACCTTGCACAACGTTGAAATCATTCTCCACTGCACTTGAGACAGGTGCATTCCATCTCCTATATCGTGCTCAATTGTATAGGCTTGAATGGCCTTTTGCTGCTCCTCCAACCTCTGAAGCATATCGAGGGTTGAATTCCACCTCGTTACCACTTCTTGCTTCAGATGATGGCAGGGCAGGTTCAGTAGTTTTTGGTGGTGCTCCAGTCTTCTGTACATGGTGCCTGTACGCCGAAAGTGTCCCGCAATTTTTCTGGCCACCGACAGCATCTCTTGCACGCCCCTGTCGTTTTTAAAAAAATTCTGCACCACCAAATTCAAGGTATGTGCAAAACATGGGACGTGCTGGAATTTGCCCATATTTAATGCACACACAATATTGCTGGCGTTGTCCGATGCCACAAATCCACAGGAGAGTCCAATTGGGGTAAGCCATTCCGCGATGATCTTCCTCAGTTGCCGTAAGAGGTTTTCAGCTGTGTGCGTATTCTGGAAAGCGGTGATACAAAGCGTAGCCTGCCTAGGAAAGAGTTGGCGTTTGCGAGATGCTGCTACTGGTGCCGCCGCTGCTGTTCTTGCGGCGGGAGTCCATACATCTACCCAGTGGGCTGTCACAGTCATATAGTCCTGACCCTGCCCTGCTCCACTTGTCCACATGTCCGTGGTTAAGTGGACATTGGGTACAACTGCATTTTTTAGGAGACTGGTGAGTCTTTTTCTGACGTCCGTGTACATTCTCGGTATCGCCTGCCTAGAGAAGTGGAACCTAGATGGTATTTGGTAACGGGGGCACACTGCCTCAATAAATTGTCTAGTTCCCTGTGAACTAACGGCGGATACCGGACGCACGTCTAACACCAACATAGTTGTCAAGGACTCAGTTATCCGCTTTGCAGTAGGATGACTGCTGTGATATTTCATCTTCCTCGCAAAGGACTGTTGAACAGTCAATTGCTTACTGGAAGTAGTACAAGTGGGCTTACGACTTCCCCTCTGGGATGACCATCGACTCCCAGCGGCAACAACAGCAGCGCCAGCAGCAGTAGGCGTTACACGCAAGGATGCATTGGAGGAATCCCAGGCAGGAGAGGACTCGTCAGACTTGCCAGTGACATGGCCTGCAGGACTATTGGCATTCCTGGGGAAGGAGGAAATTGACACTGAGGGAGTTGGTGGGGTGGTTTGCGTGAGCTTGGTTACAAGAGGAAGGGATTTACTGGTCAGTGGACTGCTTCCGCTGTCACCCAAAGTTTTTGAACTTGTCACTGACTTATTATGAATGCGCTGCAGGTGACGTATAAGGGAGGATGTTCCGAGGTGGTTAACGTCCTTACCCCTACTTATTACAGCTTGACAAAGGGAACACACGGCTTGACACCTGTTGTCCGCATTTCTGGTGAAATACCTCCACACCGAAGAGCTGATTTTTTTGGTATTTTCACCTGGCATGTCAACGGCCATATTCCTCCCACGGACAACAGGTGTCTCCCCGGGTGCCTGACTTAAACAAACCACCTCACCATCAGAATCCTCCTGGTCAATTTCCTCCCCAGCGCCAGCAACACCCATATCCTCCTCATCCTGGTGTACTTCAACACTGACATCTTCAATCTGACTATCAGGAACTGGACTGCGGGTGCTCCTTCCAGCACTTGCAGGGGGCGTGCAAATGGTGGAAGGCGCATGCTCTTCACGTCCAGTGTTGGGAAGGTCAGGCATCGCAACCGACACAATTGGACTCTCCTTGTGGATTTGGGATTTCAAAGAACGCACAGTTCTTTGCGGTGCTTTTGCCAGCTTGAGTCTTTTCAGTTTTCTAGCGAGAGGCTGAGTGCTTCCATCCTCATGTGAAGCTGAACCACTAGCCATGAACATAGGCCAGGGCCTCAGCCGTTCCTTGCCACTCCGTGTGGTAAATGGCATATTGGCAAGTTTACGCTTCTCCTCCGACAATTTTATTTTAGGTTTTGGAGTCCTTTTTTTACTGATATTTGGTGTTTTGGTTTTGACATGCTCTGTACTATGCCATTGGGCATCGGCCTTGGCAGACGACGTTGCTGGCATTTCATCGTCTCGGCCATGACTAGTGGCAGCAGCTTCAGCACGAGGTGGAAGTGGATCTTGATCTTTCCCTAATTTTGGAACCTCAAATTTTTGTTCTCCATATTTTAATAGGCACAACTAAAAGGCACCTCAGGTAAACAATGGAGATGGATGGATTGGATACTAGTATACAATTATGGACGGGCTGCCGAGTGCCGACACAGAGGTAGCCACAGCCGTGAACTACCGCACTGTACTGTGTCTGCTGCTAATATATAGACTGGTTGATAAAGAGATAGTATACTCGTAACTAGTATGTATGTATAAAGAAAGAAAAAAAAACCACGGTTAGGTGGTATATACAATTATGGACGGGCTGCCGAGTGCCGACACAGAGGTAGCCACAGCCGTGAACTACCGCACTGTACTGTGTCTGCTGCTAATATATAGACTGGTTGATAAAGAGATAGTATACTCGTAACTAGTATGTATGTATAAAGAAAGAAAAAAAAACCACGGTTAGGTCACTGGTATATACAATTATGGACGGGCTGCCGAGTGCCGACACAGAGGTAGCCACAGCCGTGAACTACCGCACTGTACTGTGTCTGCTGCTAATATATAGACTGGTTGATAAAGAGATAGTATACTCGTAACTAGTATGTATGTATAAAGAAAGAAAAAAAAACCACGGTTAGGTCACTGGTATATACAATTATGGACGGGCTGCCGAGTGCCGACACAGACGTAGCCACAGCCGTGAACTACCGCACTGTACTGTGTCTGCTGCTAATATATAGACTGGTTGATAAAGAGATAGTATACTCGTAACTAGTATGTATGTATAAAGAAAGAAAAAAAAACCACGGTTAGGTCACTGGTATATACAATTATGGACGGGCTGCCGAGTGCCGACACAGAGGTAGCCACAGCCGTGAACTACCGCACTGTACTGTGTCTGCTGCTAATATATAGACTGGTTGATAAAGAGATAGTATACTCGTAACTAGTATGTATGTATAAAGAAAGAAAAAAAAACCACGGTTAGGTCACTGGTATATACAATTATGGACGGGCTGCCGAGTGCCGACACAGAGGTAGCCACAGCCGTGAACTACCGCACTGTACTGTGTCTGCTGCTAATATATAGACTGGTTGATAAAGAGATAGTATACTCGTAACTAGTATGTATGTATAAAGAAAGAAAAAAAAACCACGGTTAGGTCACTGGTATATACAATTATGGACGGGCTGCCGAGTGCCGACACAGAGGTAGCCACAGCCGTGAACTACCGCACTGTACTGTGTCTGCTGCTAATATATAGACTGGTTGATAAAGAGATAGTATACTCGTAACTAGTATGTATGTATAAAGAAAGAAAAAAAAACCACGGTTAGGTGGTATATACAATTATGGACGGGCTGCCGAGTGCCGACACAGAGGTAGCCACAGCCGTGAACTACCGCACTGTACTGTGTCTGCTGCTAATATATAGACTGGTTGATAAAGAGATAGTATACTCGTAACTAGTATGTATGTATAAAGAAAGAAAAAAAAACCACGGTTAGGTCACTGGTATATACAATTATGGACGGGCTGCCGAGTGCCGACACAGAGGTAGCCACAGCCGTGAACTACCGCACTGTACTGTGTCTGCTGCTAATATATAGACTGGTTGATAAAGAGATAGTATACTCGTAACTAGTATGTATGTATAAAGAAAGAAAAAAAAACCACGGTTAGGTCACTGGTATATACAATTATGGACGGGCTGCCGAGTGCCGACACAGAGGTAGCCACAGCCGTGAACTACCGCACTGTACTGTGTCTGCTGCTAATATAGACTGGTTGATAAAGAGATAGTATACTACTAATATTATATACTGGTGGTCAGGTCACTGGTCACTAGTCACTGTCATGACTGAGGTTTTTGTGAACCCGGTGTAGTGAAGTCTGTGCGGGCGACTGGAGGATTATGTGAATACTACCACTGACCTGGTTTGGAAATGCCGTGGACTCTGGGTTTCCTCCGGAGACTGGGAAGAGGAACCGCAGCAGAGATGGCCGAATCTAGGTTCTCCTCATGCAGGATTAGGTCGGCAGACAGGAGGCATGCTGAAGGTCTCCTGAAAGACAGAACTGGAAAGGCACTGATGAATCAGTGAAGAATACCAGGTATAATTGTGCTAAAGGGCACGGGGTGCTTGGAGACACTGAGGTGCTTGCGGACACTGAGGTGCTTGCGGACACTGAGGTGCTTGGAGACACTGAGGTGCTTGGAGACACTGAGGTGCTTGGAGACACTGAGGTGCTTGGAGACACTGAGGTGCTTGGAGACACTGAGGTGCTTGGAGGCACTGAGGTGCGTGGAGGCACTGAGGTGCGTGGAGGCACTGAGGTGCGTAGAGACACTGGGGTGCGTAGGGGTGCTGAGGCACGGAGGTGCTGGAAGCACGGAGATGCTGTGGCACGGAGGTACTGAGGCACGGAGGTGCTGTGGCACGGAGGTGCTGGAAGCACGGAGGTGCTGGAAGCACGGAGGTGCTGGAAGCACGGAGGTACTGAGGCACGGAGATGCTGAGGCACTGAGGTACGGAGATGCTGAGTCACGGAGATACTGAGGTGCTGGAAGCACGGAGGTACTGAGGCACGGAGGTACTGAGGCACGGAGGTACTGAGGTGCTGAGGCACGGAGGTGCTGTGGCACGGAGGTGCTGGAAGCACGGAGGTACTGAGGCACGGAGATGCTGAGGCACTGAGGTGCTGAGGCACGGAGATGCTGAGGCACGGAGATACTGAGGTGCTGGAAGCACGGAGGTACTGAGGCACGGAGATGCTGAGGCACTGAGGTGCTGAGGCACGGAGATACTGAGGTGCTGGAAGCACGGAGGTGCTGAGGCACGGAGATGCTGAGGCACGGAGATGCTGGAAGCACGGAGATGCTGAGGCACGAGGTACTGAGCCCTGGAGATCCCAACTACAACAGTAGTAAAACTGAAACACGACAGCTGTGGTTTTCAGTGGAGAACACGGAATTCAGTACTGTGCCTTTAAGACGAAACATTGCAGCTGTACCTTTACATTGAGACTCAGGGAAATGGTGAAATCAAATGGCAACACACAAATAAACCAAACGGTAACAAGGGAACAGAGTTTCCACAGGAACTTAGGTACAAAGGTTACCTTTAGGGAGCTCAGCTTAAGACCCACACAAGGCTGTATGTGACACAAGGAACTGGCCCAGATTCCAACTCAGCCTCCTGATTTATACTTCCTGGTCCTTGATGATTGGTGGGCAGGATTAGGTGATGTCACTGTCATGTGACTACTCTAGCCAAGGCTGTGATGTAGAATGAGGCCTAGCAGGCCAAGAGAACACTGAAGCCTGGACTTCTGCAAAACACAGGATGCTTGCTTTTAGATTACTGAATTCAGCCTCACACAGGAGATCACCACAGGTGGAGCTAATTAACTATTACCTCTCAGGCAGAGAACTCAGGAAAACTGACAAGCTGTTTAACTCCGTGAGTGAAAAGACACAGGATCCAGGACAGATGGCAGGGGTAAGTCACCAAATATAAAACCTACAGTCAGGATTGTGACAGTATCCCCCTCTTCAAGGGTGGACTCCGGACACCCATCTTGAATCTTAGAGGAACTTGAGAAATTCATACAGAAGAATTTAGGACCTTCGTTGATGCAGATTCCAAAGGTTTAGGACTAAATTCTTTAACTACAGCGTTACTGAAAGTCTGTAAGTCATGGAACACAGGATCATTACTCTCAAAGAGCATGTTGGCCCACTCCAAAGCTCTTCCTCTGAATGCCAGGAACAGATATCGAGTAACGTTGGAAGGAGTTATTGCACCTAAAGGATCAGACTCCATCCGAGAGAGAAATTGTTCAACCAGAGCGGCATATTGCAATTAATCTCCATCAAAGCAAATAGGTGGAAAACCATCAGACGAAAGCTTAGAGGATGAAACTGAAGAAAGCTTTGGCTGGACGAGTAGGACTGGATTGGATCCGAAGATACTTGAATTGGCTGGAGCCAAAGGAGACGGACCAGGCTGGTCCTGGAGTATTGCTGGACCGGCTGGAACCGGGACGGACTGACCAGGCGGATCCTGGAGTATTGATGGACCGGCTGGAACCGGGACGGACTGACCAGGCGGAGCCTGGAGTATTGATGGACCGGCTGGAACCGGGACGGACTGACCAGGCGGAGCCTGGAGTATTGATGGACCGGATGGAACCGGGACGGACTGACCAGGCTGGGCCTGGAGTATTGCTGGACCGGCTGGAACCGGGACGGACTGACCAGGCTGGGCCTGGAGTATTGCTGGACCGGCTGGAACCGGGACGGACTGACCAGGCAGGGCCTGGAGTATTGCTGGACCGGCTGGAACCGGGACGGGCTGAGCCCTTTCTTCACAGGGCTGGGCTGAGGCAAGAGCCCCCACTTCACGGGGCTGGGCTGAGGCAAGAGCCCCCACTTCACGGGGCTGGGCTGAGGCAAGAGCCCCCACTTCACGGGGCTGGGCAGAGGCAAGAGCCCCCACTTCACGGGGCTGGGCAGAGGCAAGAGCCCCCACTTCACGGGGCTGGGCAGAGGCAAGAGCCCCCACTTCACGGGGCTGGGCAGAGGCAAGAGCCCCCACTTCACGGGGCTGGGCTGAGGCAAGAGCCCCCTCTTCACGGGGCTGGGCAGCACTCTGTAGAATCTCTGGCTGGGCAGCACTCTGTAGAATCTCTGGCTGGGCAGCACTCTGTAGAATCTCTGGCTGGGCAGCACTCTGTAGAATCTCTGGCTGGGCAGCACTCTGTAGAATCTCTGGCTGGGCAGCACTCTGTAGAATCTCTGGCTGGGCAGCACTCTGTAGAATCTCTGGCTGGGCAGCACTCTGTAGAATCTCTGGCTGGGCAGCACTCTGTAGAATCTCTGGCTGGGCAGCACTCTGAAGACTCTCTGGCTGGGCAGCACTCTGAAGACTCTCTGGCTGGGCAACACTCTGAAGACTCTCTGGCTGGGCAGCACTCTGAAGACTCTCTGGGGCTGGACGCTCTGAACCCCTCACTGGGGCTGGACGCTCTGAAAATGCCCCTCCTGGGGCTGGACGCACTGAAGACGCCCCTCCTGGGGCTGGACGCTCTGAAGACGCCCCTCCTGGGGCTGTGGACACGGACTCCTCTGTGACTGTAAATGGCTTGAACATTCTTCTCTGGACACCCAACTTGGGATAAGGTCTTTTAAACACCGGACCCCAGTCATAAATTTGAGTCTCTCTCAGAAGAGTAGCCTTCTTGATACCCCCGTCAGCAGCAGATGGATCGGATTCTGTGGATGACTTGTAGACATGAGCACTATGATACTGAGATTTGTCACTATTACCTGGCTTGCGAAGAATACAGTCTTTAACAAAATGACCAGAATTTCCACAGTAAAGACAGAGATGTAGCTCCTTACGCCGCTGACGTTCAGCTTCAGAGAGCTTGGGCCGTGGATAGCTCTGATGAAAAACTTTCCCTTGCGCAGAGGAAGAGACTCTATTAACTGGATGGGACAAAACAGGATCAACAACGTTGGTAGTATTCCTGAGGAGATCAGGCATCACAGAGAGAATACTAGGCAAAAGTTCTTGTAACTGTAGTAACATCTGGTAGAAAATCTGCAGTTGGTCAGGAGTCCTAGTGCAGAAGGTCAGAGAATCTCTGGAGGACGAATTCCACTGCAGACACTGTGCCAATTGATGCTGAGTCGACTCCAGACCTTCCAAGCGTCCTGCAATATTGCTTAGGAGGTCATGCGTCAGACAAACACTTTTGGCCGGGTCCATGTGGCCAGTTCCTACTGTCATGACTGAGGTTTTTGTGAACCCGGTGTAGTGAAGTCTGTGCGGGCGACTGGAGGATTATGTGAATACTACCACTGACCTGGTTTGGAAATGCCGTGGACTCTGGGTTTCCTCCGGAGACTGGGAAGAGGAACCGCAGCAGAGATGGCCGAATCTAGGTTCTCCTCATGCAGGATTAGGTCGGCAGACAGGAGGCATGCTGAAGGTCTCCTGAAAGACAGAACTGGAAAGGCACTGATGAATCAGTGAAGAATACCAGGTATAATTGTGCTAAAGGGCACGGGGTGCTTGGAGACACTGAGGTGCTTGCGGACACTGAGGTGCTTGCGGACACTGAGGTGCTTGGAGACACTGAGGTGCTTGGAGACACTGAGGTGCTTGGAGACACTGAGGTGCTTGGAGACACTGAGGTGCGTGGAGACACTGAGGTGCGTGGAGGCACTGAGGTGCGTGGAGGCACTGAGGTGCGTGGAGGCACTGAGGTGCGTGGAGGCACTGAGGTGCGTAGAGACACTGGGGTGCGTAGGGGTGCTGAGGCACGGAGGTGCTGGAAGCACGGAGATGCTGTGGCACGGAGGTACTGAGGCACGGAGGTGCTGTGGCACGGAGGTGCTGGAAGCACGGAGGTGCTGGAAGCACGGAGGTGCTGGAAGCACGGAGGTACTGAGGCACGGAGATGCTGAGGCACTGAGGTACGGAGATGCTGAGTCACGGAGATACTGAGGTGCTGGAAGCACGGAGGTACTGAGGCACGGAGGTACTGAGGCACGGAGGTACTGAGGTGCTGAGGCACGGAGGTGCTGTGGCACGGAGGTGCTGGAAGCACGGAGGTACTGAGGCACGGAGATGCTGAGGCACTGAGGTGCTGAGGCACGGAGATGCTGAGGCACGGAGATACTGAGGTGCTGGAAGCACGGAGGTACTGAGGCACGGAGATGCTGAGGCACTGAGGTGCTGAGGCACGGAGATACTGAGGTGCTGGAAGCACGGAGGTGCTGAGGCACGGAGATGCTGAGGCACGGAGATGCTGGAAGCACGGAGATGCTGAGGCACGAGGTACTGAGCCCTGGAGATCCCAACTACAACAGTAGTAAAACTGAAACACGACAGCTGTGGTTTTCAGTGGAGAACACGGAATTCAGTACTGTGCCTTTAAGACGAAACATTGCAGCTGTACCTTTACATTGAGACTCAGGGAAATGGTGAAATCAAATGGCAACACACAAATAAACCAAACGGTAACAAGGGAACAGAGTTTCCACAGGAACTTAGGTACAAAGGTTACCTTTAGGGAGCTCAGCTTAAGACCCACACAAGGCTGTATGTGACACAAGGAACTGGCCCAGATTCCAACTCAGCCTCCTGATTTATACTTCCTGGTCCTTGATGATTGGTGGGCAGGATTAGGTGATGTCACTGTCATGTGACTACTCTAGCCAAGGCTGTGATGTAGAATGAGGCCTAGCAGGCCAAGAGAACACTGAAGCCTGGACTTCTGCAAAACACAGGATGCTTGCTTTTAGATTACTGAATTCAGCCTCACACAGGAGATCACCACAGGTGGAGCTAATTAACTATTACCTCTCAGGCAGAGAACTCAGGAAAACTGACAAGCTGTTTAACTCCGTGAGTGAAAAGACACAGGATCCAGGACAGATGGCAGGGGTAAGTCACCAAATATAAAACCTACAGTCAGGATTGTGACAGTATCCCCCTCTTCAAGGGTGGACTCCGGACACCCATCTTGAATCTTAGAGGAACTTGAGAAATTCATACAGAAGAATTTAGGACCTTCGTTGATGCAGATTCCAAAGGTTTAGGACTAAATTCTTTAACTACAGCGTTACTGAAAGTCTGTAAGTCATGGAACACAGGATCATTACTCTCAAAGAGCATGTTGGCCCACTCCAAAGCTCTTCCTCTGAATGCCAGGAACAGATATCGAGTAACGTTGGAAGGAGTTATTGCACCTAAAGGATCAGACTCCATCCGAGAGAGAAATTGTTCAACCAGAGCGGCATATTGCAATTAATCTCCATCAAAGCAAATAGGTGGAAAACCATCAGACGAAAGCTTAGAGGATGAAACTGAAGAAAGCTTTGGCTGGACGAGTAGGACTGGATTGGATCCGAAGATACTTGAATTGGCTGGAGCCAAAGGAGACGGACCAGGCTGGTCCTGGAGTATTGCTGGACCGGCTGGAACCGGGACGGACTGACCAGGCGGATCCTGGAGTATTGATGGACCGGCTGGAACCGGGACGGACTGACCAGGCGGAGCCTGGAGTATTGATGGACCGGCTGGAACCGGGACGGACTGACCAGGCGGAGCCTGGAGTATTGATGGACCGGATGGAACCGGGACGGACTGACCAGGCTGGGCCTGGAGTATTGCTGGACCGGCTGGAACCGGGACGGACTGACCAGGCTGGGCCTGGAGTATTGCTGGACCGGCTGGAACCGGGACGGACTGACCAGGCAGGGCCTGGAGTATTGCTGGACCGGCTGGAACCGGGACGGGCTGAGCCCTTTCTTCACAGGGCTGGGCTGAGGCAAGAGCCCCCACTTCACGGGGCTGGGCTGAGGCAAGAGCCCCCACTTCACGGGGCTGGGCAGAGGCAAGAGCCCCCACTTCACGGGGCTGGGCAGAGGCAAGAGCCCCCACTTCACGGGGCTGGGCAGAGGCAAGAGCCCCCACTTCACGGGGCTGGGCTGAGGCAAGAGCCCCCTCTTCACGGGGCTGGGCAGCACTCTGTAGAATCTCTGGCTGGGCAGCACTCTGTAGAATCTCTGGCTGGGCAGCACTCTGTAGAATCTCTGGCTGGGCAGCACTCTGTAGAATCTCTGGCTGGGCAGCACTCTGTAGAATCTCTGGCTGGGCAGCACTCTGTAGAATCTCTGGCTGGGCAGCACTCTGTAGAATCTCTGGCTGGGCAGCACTCTGTAGAATCTCTGGCTGGGCAGCACTCTGTAGAATCTCTGGCTGGGCAGCACTCTGAAGACTCTCTGGCTGGGCAGCACTCTGAAGACTCTCTGGCTGGGCAACACTCTGAAGACTCTCTGGCTGGGCAGCACTCTGAAGACTCTCTGGGGCTGGACGCTCTGAACCCCTCACTGGGGCTGGACGCTCTGAAAATGCCCCTCCTGGGGCTGGACGCACTGAAGACGCCCCTCCTGGGGCTGGACGCTCTGAAGACGCCCCTCCTGGGGCTGTGGACACGGACTCCTCTGTGACTGTAAATGGCTTGAACATTCTTCTCTGGACACCCAACTTGGGATAAGGTCTTTTAAACACCGGACCCCAGTCATAAATTTGAGTCTCTCTCAGAAGAGTAGCCTTCTTGATACCCCCGTCAGCAGCAGATGGATCGGATTCTGTGGATGACTTGTAGACATGAGCACTATGATACTGAGATTTGTCACTATTACCTGGCTTGCGAAGAATACAGTCTTTAACAAAATGACCAGAATTTCCACAGTAAAGACAGAGATGTAGCTCCTTACGCCGCTGACGTTCAGCTTCAGAGAGCTTGGGCCGTGGATAGCTCTGATGAAAAACTTTCCCTTGCGCAGAGGAAGAGACTCTATTAACTGGATGGGACAAAACAGGATCAACAACGTTGGTAGTATTCCTGAGGAGATCAGGCATCACAGAGAGAATACTAGGCAAAAGTTCTTGTAACTGTAGTAACATCTGGTAGAAAATCTGCAGTTGGTCAGGAGTCCTAGTGCAGAAGGTCAGAGAATCTCTGGAGGACGAATTCCACTGCAGACACTGTGCCAATTGATGCTGAGTCGACTCCAGACCTTCCAAGCGTCCTGCAATATTGCTTAGGAGGTCATGCGTCAGACAAACACTTTTGGCCGGGTCCATGTGGCCAGTTCCTACTGTCATGACTGAGGTTTTTGTGAACCCGGTGTAGTGAAGTCTGTGCGGGCGACTGGAGGATTATGTGAATACTACCACTGACCTGGTTTGGAAATGCCGTGGACTCTGGGTTTCCTCCGGAGACTGGGAAGAGGAACCGCAGCAGAGATGGCCGAATCTAGGTTCTCCTCATGCAGGATTAGGTCGGCAGACAGGAGGCATGCTGAAGGTCTCCTGAAAGACAGAACTGGAAAGGCACTGATGAATCAGTGAAGAATACCAGGTATAATTGTGCTAAAGGGCACGGGGTGCTTGGAGACACTGAGGTGCTTGCGGACACTGAGGTGCTTGCGGACACTGAGGTGCTTGGAGACACTGAGGTGCTTGGAGACACTGAGGTGCTTGGAGACACTGAGGTGCTTGGAGACACTGAGGTGCTTGGAGACACTGAGGTGCGTGGAGACACTGAGGTGCGTGGAGGCACTGAGGTGCGTGGAGGCACTGAGGTGCGTGGAGGCACTGAGGTGCGTAGAGACACTGGGGTGCGTAGGGGTGCTGAGGCACGGAGGTGCTGGAAGCACGGAGATGCTGTGGCACGGAGGTACTGAGGCACGGAGGTGCTGTGGCACGGAGGTGCTGGAAGCACGGAGGTGCTGGAAGCACGGAGGTGCTGGAAGCACGGAGGTACTGAGGCACGGAGATGCTGAGGCACTGAGGTACGGAGATGCTGAGTCACGGAGATACTGAGGTGCTGGAAGCACGGAGGTACTGAGGCACGGAGGTACTGAGGCACGGAGGTACTGAGGTGCTGAGGCACGGAGGTGCTGTGGCACGGAGGTGCTGTGGCACGGAGGTGCTGGAAGCACGGAGGTACTGAGGCACGGAGATGCTGAGGCACTGAGGTGCTGAGGCACGGAGATGCTGAGGCACGGAGATACTGAGGTGCTGGAAGCACGGAGGTACTGAGGCACGGAGATGCTGAGGCACTGAGGTGCTGAGGCACGGAGATACTGAGGTGCTGGAAGCACGGAGGTGCTGAGGCACGGAGATGCTGAGGCACGGAGATGCTGGAAGCACGGAGATGCTGAGGCACGAGGTACTGAGCCCTGGAGATCCCAACTACAACAGTAGTAAAACTGAAACACGACAGCTGTGGTTTTCAGTGGAGAACACGGAATTCAGTACTGTGCCTTTAAGACGAAACATTGCAGCTGTACCTTTACATTGAGACTCAGGGAAATGGTGAAATCAAATGGCAACACACAAATAAACCAAACGGTAACAAGGGAACAGAGTTTCCACAGGAACTTAGGTACAAAGGTTACCTTTAGGGAGCTCAGCTTAAGACCCACACAAGGCTGTATGTGACACAAGGAACTGGCCCAGATTCCAACTCAGCCTCCTGATTTATACTTCCTGGTCCTTGATGATTGGTGGGCAGGATTAGGTGATGTCACTGTCATGTGACTACTCTAGCCAAGGCTGTGATGTAGAATGAGGCCTAGCAGGCCAAGAGAACACTGAAGCCTGGACTTCTGCAAAACACAGGATGCTTGCTTTTAGATTACTGAATTCAGCCTCACACAGGAGATCACCACAGGTGGAGCTAATTAACTATTACCTCTCAGGCAGAGAACTCAGGAAAACTGACAAGCTGTTTAACTCCGTGAGTGAAAAGACACAGGATCCAGGACAGATGGCAGGGGTAAGTCACCAAATATAAAACCTACAGTCAGGATTGTGACAGTCACACTGGCAGTGGCACTCCTGCAGCAAAAGTGTGCACTGTTTAATTTTAATATAATATTATGTACTCCTGGCTCCTGCTATAACCTATAACTGGCACTGCAGTAGTGCTCCCCAGTCTCCCCCACAATTATAAGCTGTGTGAGCTGAGCAGTCAGACAGATATATAATATATATAGATGATGCAGCACACTGGCCTGAGCCTGAGCAGTGCACACAGATATGGTATGTATGTGACTGAGTCACTGTGTGCTGTGTATCGCTTTTTTCAGGCAGAGAACGGATTATAAATAAAAGTGGTGGTCACTGGTCACTATCAGCAAAACTCTGCACTGTACACTACTGAGTACTCCTAATGCTCCCCAAAATTAGTAAATCAAGTGTCTAAACGGAGAGGACGCCAGCCACGTCCTCTCCCTATCAATCTCAATGCACGTGTGAAAATGGCGGCGACGCGCGGCTCCTTATATAGAATCCGAGTCTCGCGATAGAATCCGAGCCTCGCGAGAATCCGACAGCGTCATGATGACGTTCGGGCGCGCTCGGGTTAACCGAGCAAGGCGGGAAGATCCGAGTCGCTCGGACTCGTGAAAAAAAACATGAAGTTCTGGCGGGTTCGGATTCAGAGAAACCGAACCCGCTCATCTCTAGTAAGAAAGATCTTGGGCAGTGACGGTGGTTGAAGAGTGTGGTGTGCGAGGTTTGAGGTATTTAAGTGTACTAAAATTGCAATTGAGTTTTAAACCTGGAATGAAGATGAGAGATTGGAATTATACTTGTTTGTTAATGTCCACAGCATTTTTATAAGAGTGGTAGATGGTATCATATTTTAAGACTTTTGCCCACGACATTCTATTTTCTGGAACAATTTGGAACAGGGTGTCATGGCTGAGAGGAAAGAGGCTTTTTGGATTTACTTGATCAAGGTATATTGGTTAAGTCTCCCATGTGTGTATATGATAGGAGCTCACCTTATGTTATGAATAATACCTCAAGAGAGAAGGTATCACCTAAAGCAGGACCCTTTCGCCATAACATGCTTACTGGTACTCAGATATCCCCAAGAATTCAGATCTAGGTTATAGAGGCTTATCACTAATAAGGTATCATTTTAGGTTGACAGATAGTAAAGACACTAACCGGGGTAAATGTAATAGCTAGCGACTTGCTGGTATCAGCAACTTTCCAGCGAGTTTGCATGATTTTTAAACGTGGAACTCATTTATATGGCAAAACAACTCTGCCTTTTAAATGATTGCCCCTTTAAAAAATTGGGCAGACTTGCCTGAAACTGCCAATGCCTGCAAGTCACAAGCAATTACATTTACCCCTAACGGTGTCTTAAATGATGTCTTTATAAGTACCAGCTCAATGTCTATGCAGACAGATAAATGAAGAATAATGCCTTGGTCATTACAATATAATAGCTCCTACTGGGGAATATATGGCAAGTTGCTATGTAATATTTAGTGCTCAATTGCCAGTGAACGATTGTAAGGGGCTCAGATATTTTCTACAGAGTACTGGCATGCACATGTGGGATCAGTATGTATTACTGACGGTCGGGATCCCAACTCTCAGTATACAGACAACGGCATCCCGGCTGGCAGTATGCCGGCAGCGGGCCAAGCGCTAGCAAGCCCCTTTGCGGGCTCGCAGCACTCGCCACAGGTTCTATTCCCACTCTATGGGTAGTGTGGACACCCACGAGTTGGAATAGCCCCTGTAAGCCGGGATTTCAGCTGGTGTCACTGTAAGCAGTCGGGATCTCGGCATCAGTATCCTGACCACCAGGATCCCAACTGCTGGCATTGTAACTGCATCCCCATATGATAGTGTACAAAATAATGTTCAAGTAATGAAATCTAGTAATACATGCCAGGGTCAAGTTAAGAGAAAACAGAACCACTTCCAATGTTCCAAGGAAAGGGATTGGTGGCTGAGAAAACATAGTCAATAGAATAGCCAATGTCAGTAATAAATAAGAAATAAGCAACAGGTCAATGTAACGCATCAGGAACTATCAGCGTTGTGGTTAATCCATCCGGCAAGCTATTTAAATTGCATGGACCAATAGAATAAGGTACCAACAGAGTAACCAATAGAGTGAGTAACAGTCTGACCATAGCTGCTTCAATTGGGAAGAGAGGGGCGACTCTGATAGGAGAATGCCTCTAGTGGGGATTCCTTGATAACCTGTGCTATGAATGGAACAGTAGTGATGTCAATGTTAAAGTTCTGGCACCTGACACCAATCTAAAGGTTCATACACACAGTGCAATATAGTCATAATCGTAAAGAAAGTTAGCCAATGTTGCACCATGTGTACACAGCTTGCGATACCGATGCACGCTCCCGTGGGGTCAGTATCGCAAGAAAAAGTCGACTATGCAAGCAATTTTGACAATCTAGTACAAAGTATGCCATAGTCAAAATCGCACATAGCCAATATCTTAATGAAAGATAGTCAAAATCGGAGATAGTCAATATCTCATCGTGTGTATGCACCTTAAGTGTTCTTGAAAAAACAGTGGACACACTCGATCACAGAGCTGCTTTTTAAGGTGAATGCCTATCTTATAAATAATTTCTTACAGGAAGGAACCCTGAATACTGTCCTTTTCATCGCATCTTTTACTGCGCTTACTGAAAAAGATAAATATTGTGACTTTCTCTCTCTTTCAACTATTTGTAGCACCAGATACAATGAGAGGTCCAGAAAAGTGTATATTACACAGTTTTTCCTATACAAACATCGGTATTTGTATATTTGCCCAATGACAGATGGGAGTTGCAAACAACACTGTGCTGGAAACTAGATCTTGAACACTCCAGCAGGACGCAGGACAAACATGGGAACGCTCTAGTATGACAGTAGGGGGTTTTCCGCTTCTACTGGAAATGAACAGTTCGGAAATCTCAGGATCTCTTATTAAAATAAACTCTGCCTTCATGGTTTTGTGCATCACATTTTTCATGCTAGTGATTTATTTTCTCTCCTTTTGATGCCGTCCTTGTTCTCACACTCATTCGGTCTCCATTTCAGACGTATTTCCCTCAACTCATTGCATCCCCTGAAAAGTAGGTTGCTGATGAGTTCCTTTTTTCCTGCGCTTGATACCATGGTGTCTATATGTGAGAGCACTGGCGTGTAGCAGGATCATCAAAGGCTTTGAAGCTAATGATTTTAAGTATGGTTAAATTTTATTACAACTTGGATGGGCAAAACCTATAGCAAACTCTATGACCCCTTCCCAGTGAATCCAATTCCATCTAATGCTGTGTGACTAACATTAGATATTTAATCTACTTTGCTGCTGAGTGGCACCTTTTTTCTCTTTCCTTGGAAATCTTCCTTTTTAAAGAAATTGCTGATAGTTAATTTTAAATATGTGATACCATAATCATGTACTGTACTCTCTATATTGTTTTATACTGCTGCAGAAAAAAATAAAAAATACTTATCCCATTCCCTTAACAGTTTAGCCTTATTAAGAAGCTCTTTCTGCAAGCTGAGCACAGACTTTGTAAATGTTATTCGATTTGAGGTGCATGATACCAGGGGCACAGCCAAAACTTTGCAGGGCCCATAGCAACATTTTGAAAGGGTCCCACCCTAATGCTTTCTCTTCAGCAGTTGCTCATTTTACCCCCCCAAGTAATGGGCTAGTTAATTGTATGTCCCACAGCAGTATCCTAATTACTGCTATGCCACATAGTAGTTCCTTGTATGCTTCATAGTAGGGCCCTAGTATGACACATTTTAGTTCTGCCAGTACACATTATGCCACAATGCCCCCATTTCACATTATACAATTCAGGGACTCTAGTACTGTACATATTATATGTCACATTTAAGTGTCCCCACTTCATGATGCCACAGTGTAGTGCCTCCAGTTAATATTATGATACACTGTGCTGGCAACATTTCATACAGTGGAACATTTCAGTCCCCCCAATTTATATTATGCAACATTACAGGTGAAACTCAGAAAATTGGAATATTGTGCAAAAGTTCATTTGCTTCAGTAATTCAACTTAAAAGGTGAAACTAATATATTATATAGACTCATTACATGCAAAGTGAGATATTTCAAGCCTTTATTTGTTATAATTTTGATGATTGTGGCTTACAGTTTAAGAAAACCCCAAATCCAAATCTCAGAAAATTAGAATATTAAATAAAATCAATAAAAAAAAGGATTTTAAATACAGAAATGTCGGTCCTCTGAAAAGTATAATCATGCATATGTACTCAGTACTTGGTTTGGGCCCCTTTTGCATGAATTACTGCCTCAATGCGGTATGGCATGGATTCTATCAGCCTGTGGCACTACTGAGGTGTTATGGAAGACCAGGATGCTTCAATAGCAGCCTTCAGCTCTTCTGCATTGTTCGGTCTCATGTCTCTCATCTTTCTCTTGGCAATGCCCCATAGATTCTCTATGGGGTTCAGGTCAAGCGAGTTTGCTGGCCAATCCAGCACAGTAATCCCACGGTCATTGAACCAGGTTTTTGTACTTTTGGCAGTGTGGGCAGGTGCCATGTCCTGCTGGAAAATGAAGTCAGCATCTCCATAAAGCTTGTCTGCTGAAGGAAGCATGAATTGCTCTAAAATGTCCTGGTAGACGGCTGCATTGACTCTGGACTTAATAAAGCACAGTGGACCAACACCAGCAGATGATATGGCTCCCCAAATCAACACAGACTGTGGAAACATCACACTGGACTTCAAGCATCTTTGCTTGTGTGCCTCTCCATTCTTCCTCCATACTCAGGTTCTTGGTATCCAAATGAGATACATTGGTTAGCCCAGGTAAGACGCTTCTGACATTGTTTGTTGTTTAGGAGCTGCTTGACAAGAGGAATACGACATTTGAAGCCCATGTCCAGGATCCGCCTGTGTGTGGTGGCTTTTGAGGCACTAACTCCAGCCTCAGTCCACTCCTTGTGAAGCTCCCCCACACTTTTGAATGGCCTTTTCCTGACAATCCTATCCAGGCTGCGGTCATCCCTGCTGCTTGTGCACCTTTTTCTTCCACACTTTTCCCTTCCACTTAATTTTCTATTAATGTACTATGATACAGCACTTTCAGAACATCCAACGTTTTTTGCAATTTCCTTTTGAGACTTTCCCTCCTTGTGGAGGGTGTCCATGATGGTTTTCTGCACAACTGTCAGGTCAGCAGTCTTCCCCATGATTGTGAATTGTACTGAACCAGACTGAGAGACCATTTAAAGGCTCAGGAACCTTTTGCAGGTAGTTTGGATTAATTAGCTGATTAGTGTGTGACACTTTGAGCCTAAAATTTTGAACCTTTTAACAATATTCTAATATTCTGAGATTTTGGATTTGGGGTTTTCTTAAACTATAAGCCACAATCATCAAATATAACAAATAAAGGCTTGAAATATCTCACTTTGCATGTAATGAGTCTATATAATATATTAGTTTCACCTTTTAAGTTGAATTACTGAAATAAATAAACTTTTGCACGATATGCTAATTTTCTGAGTTTCACCTGTACAGTGCGCCAGTTCACATTATTTAACAATACATTACAATGCCCTCCAATTCTTATTATGCCACATAACAGTGCCCAGTTCAAATTATGCCACTTTACAGCATCCCCTTTACTATTATAACATCTTTCACCGAAAACGGAATGTTGCCCCCTATAAATATGGCAACAGGTCAGACTCAATTGCTTAGCATGAAATTCTGGAAACTTGGTAAGCCTCTGTGCCCCATAGCCAATGGACCCACTACTGTAGCTGCACCCTTGCATGTTACCTTCTGTACTCTGACATCCCTACTTTGATGTCATAATTATAGACCAATCATCATTCAACTCCTTTTCCATGGGTATTTATAAAAGCAGCAGCAGCTGTCAAGAAAATGAAGAGGGTATATTGAGGCTCAAGGTGTTTTAATCTTGTGATATGTTGAAGAAATCATAGAAGAAGGAGTCATCTAATGGAGTTTGCTAATGCAAGGTTATGAAAGCTAATTAATGAGCAGAGCCGGATATATGGTGGTGCCATTCGGGCGTTATGTCAGTGGCCTCCACACATGGTCACCACTGCCCTGATGGTATCTGTTATGAGTGTCTAAAAAGGACCCTACATCTTAATTCTAGTTCTCACATGCCTGTGCTACCTGCTTTCAAACCCGGCTCCCAGCAATGCCATGGACATGATTATTTTATTATTAACAATTATTTCTATAAAGCACACATACTTCAGAGTGCTTTACAGTGTATTTTTGGATTGTGGGAGGAAACCGGAGTAACCAGAGCACATACAAACTCTACACAGATATGACCTTGGTTGTAATCTAACAGATTACTTCAGTGCTGTGAGGCAGCAAGCTATTAATATCTCCAAAGTGTTTTCACGTATGTGATTTAATCACTTTGCCAGACATTGAGGACTGGAGGAGAGGTCCAGACACAGACAAAGCAGCATGAGAGGTGGAATAAAACCATTGGGGTAGGGGGTTAGCCCCATAGAGATATGCGGGGTGATATGAGCACAAAACAAGACTCAACGGGGAGGGTTAAGAGAACAAAACAAAGCACAGTCTCCATGAGGTCATCGCACACTTTAATTCAGATGAGTCAACCTAAATCCATTCTTTACATGTTTTTAGTTCATTCTTCATCTTCCTTATTTCTCCTTATTCATTAGTAAAACAAATCACAGTTTGGTGTGTAATATATAAGCACAATGGGCCTCATTTAGAGTTTAACATATTTATGCATGAGCACCCAGTGGTGGACTCTGGTTGTTTAAAGAGGGTTAAATAAGTTGAGGTGGCCATAGCCGCCTACCATAGCACTGGGAGAGGCTGCAGCAGGTAGCTACATTCATACAGTAAGGGGAATACAATTCAGTATTCAAAAACAATGAACTGATGGACAAGCACAGCGGTCAGATTCAATGAAGTAGACTAGGAACAAGTAGAGTGCTGAGGTTTAACATGATAAAGGATGGCCTGGCTCATGAGAGCTTACATGCTAAAGTGAGGAATGAACCAATTAAAGAGTTAACTGGTATGAAGAGAATGTCAGTGGATGAGAAAGTGGCCACTTTGGAGGCAGACTGGTAGGATTTAGTGATGTGCACCGGACATTTTTCGGGTTTTGTGTTTTGGTTTTGGATTCGGTTCCGCACCCGTGTTTTGGATTCGGACGCGTTTTGGCAAAACCTCCCTGAACATTTTTTTGTCGGATTCGGGTGTGTTTTGGATTCAGGTGTTTTTTTACAAAAAACCCTCAAAAACAGCTTAAATAATAGAATTTGGGGGTCATTTTGATCCCATAGTATTATTAAGCTCAATAACCATAATTTCCACTCATTTCCAGTCTATTCTGAACACCTCACACCTCACAATATTATTTTTAGTCCTAAAATTTGCACCAAGGTTGTTGGATGACTAAGCTAAGCGACTCAAGTGGCCGACACAAACATCTTGCCCATCTAGGAGTGGCACTGCAGTGTCAGACAGGATGGCAGATTTAAAAAATAGTCCCCAAACAGCACATGATGCAAAGAAAAAAAGAGGTGCACCAAGGTCGCTGGATGGCTAAGCTAAGTGACCCAAGTGGCCGACACAAATACCTGGCCCATCTAGGAGTGGCACTGCAGTGTCAGACAGGATGGCAGATTTAAAAAATTGTCCCCAAACAGCACATGATGCAAAGAAAAAAAGAGGTGCACCAAGGTCGCTGGATGGCTAAGCTAAGCGACACAAGTGGCCGACACAAACACCTGGCCCATCTAGGAGTGGCACTGCAGTGTCAGACAGGATGGCACTTCAAAAAATAGTCCCCAAACAGCACATGATGCAAAGAAAAAAAGGTGCACCAAGATCGCTGGATGGATAAGCTAAGTGACCCAAGTGGCCAACACAAACACCTGGCCCATCTAGGAGTGGCACTGCAGTGTCAGACAGGATGGCACTTCAAAAAATAGTCCCCAAACAGCACATGATGCAAAGAAAAAAAGAGAAGCACCAAGGTCGCTGGATGGCTTAGCTAAGCGACCCAAGTGGCCGACACAAACACCTGGCCCATCTAGGAGTGGCACTGCAGTGTCAGACAGGATGGCACTTCAAAAAATAGTCCCCAAACAGCACATGATGCAAAGAAAAATGAAAGTAAAAAGAGGTGCAAGATGGAATTGTCCTTGGGCCCTCCCACCCACCCTTATGTTGTATAAACAGGACATGCACACTTTAACAAACCCATCATTTCAGCGACAGGGTCTGCCACACGACTGTGACTGAAATGATTGGTTGGTTTGGGCCCCCACCAAAAAAGAAGCACTCAATCTCTCCTTGCACAAACTGGCTCTACAGAGGCAAGATGTCCACCTCCTCCTCATCGTCCGATTCCTCACCCCTTTCACTGTGTACATCCCCCTCCTCACAGATTATTAATTTGTCCCCACTGGAATCCACCATCTCAGGTCCCTGTGTACTTTCTGGAGGCAATTGCTGGTGAATGTCTCCACGGAGTAATTGATTATAATCCATTTTGATGAACATAATCTTCTCCACATTTTCTGGAAGTAACCTCGTACACCGATTGCTGACAAGGTGAGCGGCAGCACTAAACACTCTTTCAAAGTACACGGACACTGAGGGAGTTGGTGGTGTGGTTTGCAGGAGCTTGGTTACAAGAGGAAGGGATTTAGTTGTCAGTAGACTGCTTTTGCTGTCACCCAAAGTTTTTGAACTAGTCAATGACTTCTGATGAATGCGGTCCAGGTGACGTATAAGGGAGGATGTTCCTAGGTGGTTAACGTCCTGACCCCTACTTATTATAGCTCGACAAAGGCAACACACGGCTTGACAAATTTTGTCCGCATTTCTGTTAAAATAATTCCACACCGGCGAGGTGATTTTTTTTGTAATTTGACCAGGCATGTCAATGGCCATATTCGTCCCACGGACAACAGGTGTCTCCCCGGGTGCCTGACTTAAACAAACTACCTCACCATCAGAATCCTCCTTGTCAATTTCCTCCTCAGCGCTAGCAACACCCATATCCTCATCCTGGTGTACTTCAACAGTGACATCTTCAATTTGACTATCAGGAACTGGACTGCGGGTGCTCCTTCCAGCACTTGCAGGGGGCGTGCAAATGGTAGAAGGCGCCACCTCTTCCCAGTGTTGGGAAGGTCAGGCATCGCAACCGACACAATTGGACTCTCCTTGGTAATTTGTGATTTAGAAGAACGCACAGTTCTTTGCTGTGCTTTTGCCAGCTTAAGTCTTTTCATTTTTGTAGTGGGAGGATGAGTGCTTCCATCCTCATGTGAAGCTGACCCACTAGTCATGAGGAACATAGGAGAGGACCTCAGCCGTTCCTTGCCACTCCATGTCGTAAATGGCATATTGGCAAGTTTACGCTTCTCCTCAGATGCTTTTAATTTAGATTTTTGGGTCATTTTACTGAACTTTTGTTTTTGGATGTTACATGCTCTCTACTATGACATTGGGCATCGGCCTTGGCAGATGACGTTGATGGCATTTTATTGTCTCGGCCATGACTAGTGGCAGCAGCTTCAGCACGAGGTGGAAGTGGATCTTGATCTTTCCCTATTTTACCCTCCACATTTTTGTTCTCCATTTTTTAATGTGTGGAATTATATGCCAGTAATATATCAATAGCAATGGCCTACTGTATCGTACTGCTATATATTATATACTGGTGGTCAGCAGAATTATGCACTGTCCTCCTACTATATATACTGCGCACAACAACTAAAATGCACCACAGGTATGGATGGATAGTATACTTGACGACACAGAGGTAGGTAGAGCAGTGGCCTACTGTACCATACTGCTATATATTATATACTGGTGGTCAGCAAAATTATACACTGCCCTCCTACTATATATACTGCGCACAACAACTAAAATGCACCACAGGTATGGATGGATAGTATACTTGACGACACAGAGGTAGGTAGAGCAGTGGCCTACTGTACCGTACTGCTATATATTATATACTGGTGGTCAGCAAAATTATGCACTGTCCTCCTACTATATATACTGCGCACAACAACTAAAATGCACCACAGGTATGGATGGATAGTATACTTGACGACACAGAGGTAGGTAGAGCAGTGGCCTACTGTACCGTACTGTTATATATTATATACTGGTGGTCAGCAAAATTATGCACTGTCCTCCTACTATATATACTGCGCACAACAACTAAAATGCACCACAGGTATGGATGGATAGCATACTTGACGACACAGAGGTAGGTTGAGCAGTGGCCTACTGTACCGTACTGCTATATATTATATACTGGTGGTCAGCAAAATTATGCACTGTCCTCCTACTATATATACTGCGCACAACAACTAAAATGCACCACAGGTATGGATGGATAGTATACTTGACGACACAGAGGTAGGTAGAGCAGTGGCCTACTGTACCGTACTGCTATATATTATATACTGGTGGTCAGCAGAATTATGCACTGTCCTCCTACTATAAATACTGTGCACAACATCTAAAATGCACCACAGGTATGGATGGAAAGTATACTTGACGACACAGAGGTAGGTAGAGCAGTGGACTACTGTACCGTACTGATATAATACTGGTGGTCACTGGTCAGCAAAATTCTGCACTGTCCTCTTACTATATACTACAATGCAGCACAGATATGGAGCGTTTTTCAGGCAGAGAACGTATAATACTGGTGGTCACTGGTCAGCAAAACTCTGCACTGTCCTCCTACTATATAATACTGGTGGTCCCCAGTCCCCACAATAAAGCACACTGAGCACAGATATTTGCAGCACACTGAGCACAGATATGGAGCGTTTTTAAGGCAGAGAACGTAGACATTTTCAGCACACTGTGCACAGATATTTAAAAGCACACTGAGCACAGATATTTGCAGCACACTGAGCACAGATATTTGCATCACACTGAGAGAACGCTGCATACATCCTCTCCCTATCATCTCTAATGCACGAGTGAAAATGGCAGCGACGCGCGGCTCCTTATATAGAATACGAATCTCGTGAGAATACGACAGCGGGATGATGACGTTCGGGCGCGCTCGGGTTAACCGAGCAAGGCGGGAGGATCCGAGTCTGCCTCATAACCGTGTAAAATGGGTGAAGTTCGGGGGGGTTCGGATTCCAAGGAACCGAACCCGCTCATCTCTAGTAGGATTTGGTGAAACAACAAATTTTGATTGAGTGTTTAAAGTACAAATGAGCGATCCATATTCCAAGGAATCCAGACCACTCCAAACAAGTGGATACGAGTCTGCCCGAGCGAGCCACGTCTCGGGTGTTCCTGCCAGACTTGGATTCAACCTAAAGGCCGAATGTCATCCTACCGGCGTAGGATTCTTGCAGGACTTAGAATCTATATAAGGTGCCACGGCCAGGACTCAGCTCTATTTCACACTAAAGCATGCTGCTGTTTGCTGCACAGTACTCTGTTGTATTAGCTGTGCTGTGTCCACAAGTGGCTGTGCTCTAATGACTGTATATAGGGGCACACTGCTGTATACTGCGCTATACTCTGCTGTATTAGCTGTGCTTTGCCCACAGGTAGCTGTGCTCTGTAGTGACTGTATATAGTGGCACACTGCACGCTGCTTTATGCTGCGCTGTTCCCTGCCATAAATTGTACTGTTTGGTGTGCTTGACCCAAGTGTGCTTTGTTCATGTGCATCTATAAACCCTGTGATCCCCACAGTTGAAACCAAGCTGAGGGTTCAAAAAAAGGAAAAAAATAATAATATAACTATTGTTTGTACTGTACTGTTCTGTGCACTGTACCCCAGTATGTTTTGATGATGTTTCATAGATGTGCTATAAACTGCCGAGGGTCTATATACTAAGACTTGGGGGTATATTTACTAAAAATCTTATTTTTCTGAATGAGGTTAAAGTGTAATCACGAATGACATCGAATGTGTGATTTTGCAACTTTTTGAATTTATTACGCCTCATTTACTATGCTGTCGTGTTTTGATTATTACCATTTTTCGATGTCGATGTCATTCGTGTTTTTCCAAGGTAGAATGCGGCCGATTTTGTGGTTTTGCGGCCGTGTTCTCAGGTTTTTTTACGAATGCCCCATTTTTCAGTTACTGCAGTGTTTTCCCGTTCCCGGTCGCATTTTTTTTTCTAAGTTTTGTTTTTGTCACTCGTCAGTGATTGGTTTGATTTGTGATGGAGGAGTGTCTGTGCTCATTACTATAAAACCACCCCAAACCGTCCGCACCTTGTGGGTTTAGCTAGTGGAGAGGTGAGAGGAAGGTGTGTTTGGAGTTGGTAAGATGTTAGGAGTTTTTGGCAGTTTTGAGGAAGTTCTTTGCGATTGTTGAGTGCTGTACTGTGTGTGTAAGTAGTCTTGTCATACTTGTTGTGTAGTTATTTAAAAGTCTGTCTAGTATTTTGTCTTTGTTTTTTTTTAACGTCTATTGTCATTGTTTGTGAGTGTGTGTGTGTGTGTGTGTGTGTGTGTGTGTGTTTGATGTGTGGTGTGTAGTGGTAGTGGAGGAGTGTGTTTACTGTTTTTTTCTCAGTGTTATTTGTTGTTTGTCCTGAAGATGTCCCAGTCAGAGGTGAGTGTGGTGGAGGAGGTGAGTGAGAGGGAGGAGGTGAGTGAGGTGGAGGAGGTGAGTGTGGTGGAGGAGGTGAGTGAGAGGGAGGAAGTGAGTGAGGTGGAGGAGGTTAGTGAGGAGGAGGGGGAGGTTGCTGCTGCGGCCTCGACTGATAGTGACAGTGATGGTGCTGTGGCTCCGCAGCCACGCACCACTACAAAGACGGGCAGCAATGTCAAATTCAGCTACGCAGAGAATATGGCATTGGTGCGGGAGCTGATGAGGCATCATCGACAGCTGTTTGGCCATGATGCTTCTCCTCCGCACACTCCAAAATGTTGGCCTCTCTAGCACCGTCCTTGACTGGTTTACCTCATACCTCACTAACCTGTCTGCCTCCGGAACCACCTCACACCCTTCCATCCTTCCTGTTGGTGTCCCTCAGGGTTCTGTCCTAGGCCCCCTTCTGTTCTCCCTCTACACCTCTTCCCTGGGTGCGCTCATTAACTCATTTGGCCTTCAATACCACCTCTATGCTGATGACACACAACTCTACCTCTCCTCTCCTGATCTGTCCCCCTCTGTCCTCTCTCAGGTCTCCAGCTGCCTCTCTGCCATCTCCTCCTGGATGTCTGAGCGCTCTCTGAAGCTCAACATGGACAAAACTGAACTTATTATCTTTCCCCCAGCCAGAGCAACACCCCCTACAAATATCTCTATCACTGTTGACAACACTATCATCTCCCCCGTTCCCCAACTCCGCTGCCTGGGCATCACTCTTGACTCCTCCCTCTCCTTTGCACCCTACATCCAAGCTCTGGCGCAATCTTGTCGGTTCCAGCTACGCAACATTGCTCGCATCAGGCCATTTCTCTCCCAGAGTGCAACTAAACTTATCATCCACTCACTGGTCATCTCACGACTTGACTACTGTGGCGCCCTATAAATAAAATGTAATAATAATAATAAAAGGTTTCTTCACGCAGGAAGAGTGTTCTGTGGGGGAAGGTTGTTGCGGCAGTTAATAATGAGGGTGTGGTGAGGAGGACCGAGGACACGTGTCGTAAGCGATTCTACGACATCAAGCGCCGTGTCAAGGCTAAGATGTCTAAGGAGGCTAAATCAGCCCGCCAAACAGGGGGTTGACACCCCTTCCGAGCGTCATATCGGGATTGGGAGGAGCCTGTGCGTACTCTTATTCCGCCAGAAGTGGTTGGTGCGATTCATGTCCGGGATTCGGATCGCCCAAGGCAGGATGGTGAGTTATTTTTTTGGGTTTATTTATAATTAAAACATCTGTGCTTTGTCCTTAGTTGTCTGAAATGTCTTCTAGCTAATTGTGATTGTAAGTTGGTTCATTCTTCTAATGTGTTGGTGAAGTAGTTTTAATCAAAAATAGTTATGTTTTTATCCTTTGTATTGTCAATTTAGCAGGTGGCCTTGGGCTTTTTCTGGTGTTTTAATACAAAAGTAAATTGTTGTTGGTGTCTTTAAAAGAAGTGTGTCGTGTTTTTGCAAAAAAAAAAATTAAAAAATATTTTCAATGGACTTATGGCTATTGGGGGTAATTCCAAGTTGATCGCAGCAGGAATTTAGTTAGCAATTGGGCAAAACCATGTGCACTGCAGGGGAGGCAGATTTAACATGTGCAGAGAGAGTTAGATTTGGGTGGGTTATTTTATTTCTGTGCAGGGTAAATACTGGCTGCTTTATTTTTACACTGCAAATTAGATTGCAGATTGAACACACCCCACCCAAATCTAACTCTCTCTGCACATGTTAAATCTGCCTCCCCTGCAGTGCACATGGTTTTGCCCAATTGCTAACTAAATTCCTGCTGCGATCAACTTGGAATTACCCCCATTGTGTGTTGTTCTGGGTTGTCCTTTGTGTGGTTGATGTGATTTTTCATGCATATTTGTTTTTGATGCTTACAATTTAGCGCATATATTTGGGGGTAGTGTTTGGTTGTTAGCAGCAAAAAAAATGTAAAATACAGAGCAATATTCTGGTTGTGTTAAGCTACCACGTTTGGGTTTTAAGTAGTATAATATTGTGAATTCTGCACCTTTGTGTATGGATTGGTTGGTGTAATTGTTTCATAATTGAACTATACACACCCAATGAAGTCAGGCAGAAAAGCATAAGCATAGTTTTGTTTACTTCTCATCAGGTTCCTCATATGTTTACATCACAATAAAGATTTTGCATAAACATATATACATAATAGTATGTTCATAAGGACATTCTTCATATTTCTACAGTACGAAAGAGACGCAACACAGCCAGGCCACAACCCACACTGCCAAGAGATGCAGATGCTGGCGATGCAGGTAAGAATGTAGTCTCTATACACATATTCGGAAAACACATAGAAAAGCAGAATGTTAATGTTTATCTTATCACATAGGTTCTTCTTCAGCAAACCCCCCTCCACTAAGGCGTCCATCACAGGGCTCGGATACTCTCCATAGGATGCCTACCAAGAGACGCCGTCTTGAGGCTGAATCTCCAGCAGCATCCTTACCACCACAACGGCGCATCTCCACAGTGTCGTCCCAGCCACCACAAGCCATTTTGGCCAGTCCACAAAGCGAGGATCCACAATCCCCTCAGCTGTCTGGTGAGTAAACATAACAATTAATTGTAAATAAGTTAAAAAACAGTGGGGTAGATGTATTAACCTGGAGAAGGCATAAGGAAGTGATAAACCAGTGATATGTGCAAGGTGATAAAGGCAGCAGCCAAACAGATCCTAACTGTTAATTTACAGATTGGAGCTGTTTGGCTTGTGCCTTTATCACCTTGCACATATCACTGGTTTATCACTTCCTTATGCCTTCTCCAGGTTAATTCATCTGCCCCACTGTTTGTGCACAGCCAAAAAAAATGTGTTACAAATAAAAAGTCATCCTTGTAATAATCACCAACAGCAAGCACATGGGGGTAACGTTATTTTTTTGGTTTAATTTTCAGATGTGATGTTGGCCATAGCAACCATTTTTTTTTATTTGCTAGAAACAGCTACATAAATGTTAAGTCTAATCCAATTGTTTTGCATGCCCAACATCACCAGTTCTAAACATAGGCCACCTTAAGACATTTTGAACCATTTTTAAAGTTTTCATTTTTTGCACTATATTTGTTTAAGTTTTGGCAATACCCCTGACTGCCATGAACAATGTATGAGTGTATTGCTCAACACATTTATTGTATTGTGTGTGTTTTACAAAAGGAAGCTTCATACACAATATGTAAATGTAGTAATTGGTAATTGTTAGAGTTCTTCGTGTTCGCACATTAATTATGGCTCAGAGTCCAACAATTCACTAAAACATTTTTCAACTGAGTAGGGAACATTAGAAGCCACATATTTCTACAAAAAGGTGAGCTACATAGTTAAATTTAGGCCTCAATCTATTTATCATTTCCAACATGAATATTAAGAAGTAATGCATGTTGACGTAAAGCTATAAAAAGACCAATGCAAAATATTGACTAAATAGTGGCTGTCTTCAACCCCATACAGAACCACCCATCATGCCCGAGGATGCCCAGCAGGAATCTGACTTGCAGGATACGTACACACTACACCTGCAAGCGATAGATCCTACCCAGCCAACCACGCCAAACATCCCACAGCCCCCAATTGAGCCCAACACCACCCCAGCAACAAATGGCCCCAGAGTTTTGGAGCAGTTGGGCCACACAACAGGCGCAACACTATGCCTGCCTAAACACCCACACCCAATACCTTGCCAGTCTGCCCCATCGTCTGCCTAGACTCAGTCGGAACTCAGGCAGACTGATAGTTCAGGTTGGCAGAATTGCCAATTCAATGGAGCAGATGAGGGCAGACAACAGCCAAATGCAAGACAATTTGCTACGAATCATGGATGACCAACAGTGGCAGCAACAAGCCCTCATTCAAATTATTCAACACAACCAACTGATAAACGAAAACCTCTCCCGAATTATTGCCAACAACTCTGCCGCTAATACACAACTGACTGCAAGCCTAAACAACCTGAGCCAAAGCCTTAATGTGTTGGCATCACACCAAGTAAGCTCAAGCTCGGGAACAACCACACCAAGCCAGACCCCAGTTACCTCCCCAGTTAGACACTCCAGCAAAACAAGGACCAACGAACCAGGCCAATCCTCTGCACCCAGCACACAAAAAAATAAAAAAATGATGAAGGCTCCAGCAAATAGTTCTTTACAAATAATGTTTTGGGAATTGTTTCACTAAAAATGCTTGTGTTCGAGGTAATAAATTATTCACACGCAATATGTGTATTGTTTAATTTGCTAATGAGTGACAGTGTAAGTTATACATTTTATTGCCTAACTGTAAACAACATGAGAAATAACAAACAATAACGCAACACAAACATAATTAAGACCTATAAAACATTTTATAATAGTGGTTAGGCAAGGTTATTTATGACTAAATAATACTTACCGTTAAAAAAACGCAGATTCACTTCTTGCCTTACCTGCCTCCCTACTTCTGTACTCACACTGTCGCCAGGGGTTTCTAAATCACCTACTTGCTGATTGTTTTCTTCATCAACAACATGTGGCAGATGTTGGCGCAAACACATGTTATGAAGAAAACAGCAGCAGAACACAATCCTAGTCACCTTTGAGGGACTATAAAACAAAAGCCCTGCAGACTTATCCAGACACCGAAACCTAGATTTCAGCACCCCAAAACATCTTTCTATCACATTCCGCGTGGACTTATGTGCATTATTATTATTGTGTTCAGCAGGAGAATCAGGTTGGGACAATGAAGTAAGGAGCCAAGAGTAGCAGCCATAACCACCATCACCTGAAAGACAGATATAGGCAAAATTAGGACATGTGGTTTATGGGAAATAAAATAAAAAAATAAGGAGGTTGAAGTTACCACACATACACACAACACACTTGGAACATACCCGGCCTCAAACTTATCATAGAGGGATGACTGACTGAGGATGAAGGAGTCATGGCAGCCGCCAGGGTAACCCGCAACAACACTCATAATTGTTATGCATCACAAACCACCTGGACATTAGTGGGTTGGCCCAGATGTCTATTGGTATAAATATATTGCCTGCCCGTAGGTGGGCTTAGCTCAACGTGTGTGCAATCTATGGCACCCAGCACATTGGGCATGCCAGCAAGCTCATAGAAAGCTACCCTGACTGCATGCCACTGCGACTCCTGGGTAGGGAAGCAGATAGAGGCATCTATGTGGACATCCAAGACATCCAAAACCTGAGTGGACATTACAAAATATAAGGTGAGTGTCATGACCTGTAATCAATACTATACAGGTTGAGTATCCCTTATCCAAAATGCTTGGGACCAGAAGTATTTTGGATATGGGATTTTTCCGTATTTTGGAATAATTGCATACCATAATGAGATATCATGGCGATGGGACCCAAGTCTAAGCACAGAATACATTTATGTTCCATATACACCTTATAAACACAGCCTGAAGGTCATTTTAGATAATATTTTTAATAACTTTGTGCATTAAACAAAGTGTGTGTACATTCACACAATTCATTTATGTTTCATATACACCTTATACACACAGCCTAAAGGTCATTTGATACAATATTTTTAATAACTTTGTGTATTAAACAAAGTTTGTGTACATTGAGCCATCAGAAAACGAAGGTTTCGCTATCTCACTCTCACTCAAAAAAGTCCGTATTTCGGAATATTCCGTATTTCAGAATATTTGGATATGGGATACTCAACCTGTACTGTGTTATATTACATAACAGAAGCACCACTTAGACATAGACGTGTATGTATGTTTTAACTCACCTGAATTAAATATTTTGAAAAGGTGGGCTGTGAGATACCAATTACATCGCCAGTCACAGCCTGGAAGCTGCCAGTAGCCATAAAGTGCAACACAGCCAGGAGTTTGTGCAGGCCTGAGACAGAGCGAGAGTGTACTGTCTCAGGGTCTAGGTCCAGTTTGACAAGGTAATACAGACGGAAAATGTTGTTTTGATTTAGCCTGAACATCTGTATAACCTGGTCATTGGCCAATGCGTTCAAGTTTAAACGCCCCATAAAAAACGAGGCCTATGCAGCCTCCGCGGAACCTCTACAACCTACTGGCCATGTTCACTTTCCTGGACCTGGTTTATTGTTGCCTCATGAAGCAGTCTCAGGTATCCCCTTGCAATCAAGAAATCAGTACTACACACGGCAGCAGCCATTTCAGAGTGAGAGATGTGAAAAATGTTCTGGGGTCCCTTTTAAATTCAAAAAATTCAGGTGTGAGTAATGTATAATTGGTAACACATGTAAACACGCTTCTCAAAAGCAGGTCTACTTTTTTTAGGCTTTTTTTACGATTTGTATTTTTTCACGGCCGCACGTGCATTTTCACGGTAGAGATTTCAAATACGAATGCATAGTAAATGACCGAGTTCTATACCTAAACAGCCGCGTTTGACCGATGGTGTATTCATTCGTATTTTTACAACACAGCCGTAAAAAAAATACGAATGCCCTCATCACTGCCGAGATTTGAGTTTAGTAAATTCCCGAGATGACACTTTGAACAAAAAACACCAAATCGGTCAAAATCGGCAGCTTAGTAAATATACCCCTAGGAGAGCAATTAAGTGGACGGAAATAAAGGGGGACATTTACTAAGCAGTGATAAGAGCGGAGAAGTGAGCCAGTGGAGAAGTTGCCCCATCAACCAATCAGCAGCTCTGTATAATTTTATAGTATGCAAATTATAGATGTTACTTCAGTGCTGATTGGTTGCCATGGGCACTTCTCCACCAGCTTACTTCTCGGCTCTTATCACTGCTTAGTAAATGTCCCCCAAAGTCCCAACCAACTGTCATTTTTCAAACACAGCATGTAACATGGTAGTTAGGAATTGATTGGCTGGTACTTTATCTCCATCCACTTTATATCCCTCCAAGAATTAGGGGTCTATTTACTAAGCCTTGGACGGAGGTAAAGTGGAACGAGATTAAGTACCAGCCAATCAGCTCCTGTCATTTTTCAAACCCAGCCTGTGTCATGGCAGTTAGTAGCGGATTGAATGGTACTTTATCTCCGTCCACTTTATCTCCATCCACTTTATCTCCATCCAAGGCTTAGTAAATAGACCTATTGGTACGTTGACGATTCAGTGTGGGAAAGGACAGAGCCACAAAGACAAGTTGAAAAAGGGGTCAGCCCAAACCTTAGGCCTGCACATTGGATACAGCATAGGTTGGGCTGTGGCAAGCCATGCCAGTCGGCCTTGAGGCCAGTCAAGGCCAGGAGGCATGTGTACATGGAAGAAGCAGGCATGACTGTGAGACTTTTGAGAAGATGTGTGCAGACTAGCTGCCCTTAACACACAGGGCTGAAGAGGTAGTACCCTTGAGGTAGTGCCCTGTATGGGGGCTAGGTTGTTTTTATTTACTGTTACGTTATGCTGGTAAAACATTATTTTTTTCTGAATAGCTGTATGGTGACCCTTAATTGAGTGCCCTCTACTGAGCAAAATAGCACCGAATGTCATTTTATAGAGATATATATATATATATATATAGCCAATACTGTCAGACAGGCACTCCCATACATAATAGTGCTTGGCTCCGGTGCCCTCAGATCCAATAGTACTAGAAAGCGGTGAACATACTGCGGCACTCGGAGACTTGAATGCAGAGGCGTAACTAGCACAGGGCGAGCAGGGCACGTGCTCTGGGCGCCGTGGCAGCCCCAGCAGAAGGGGGCACCACCGGCACGGCCCGCTCGCCCCATGCTGCCTGCCACTGCTACTCCTCCAGACATGGGTGGGCCCAGGATCTTCTGTCTGCCTCCCGACCGCCGCTGTGACACTTGGTCAGGTGATGGACACAGCAGCAGCAGCTGAGATTTTGGGAGCGGAGCTACATTGTGTCTCCCTGTGAAGCAGCCAATCAGTGCCCGGCATTGCTGTGCGGGGAGGGGCGGGAGGAGACAGGGTGGCGTTGCCGTGGTAACCAGGCGGCACTGATCCCAGTCACTCATCAGTGCTGGGGCAGCAGCTGGAGCCAGAGCGATTGAGGAGGGAGCAGCGCCGGAGACTGGCCGCCCTGTCCCTGCTGCTGCTGGCGGCCTTTCTGCTCAGGTGTGCCACTGACTCTGTATATATACTGTGCTGCTAATAATTATATATTAAACCTCATATAGTCTGAGGATTGTGCGTAACAATAAAACCTTAACATCTTAACACTTAATTATAATAAATAAAGACACGGAGACTTGAATTTGGCAGAAAATGTTAGCTATTTATTTAAGGGAACCATTAACTGTGAATAATTAAACTAAAGTATGGTGGCCAGAAAGAACGGTTAAAACAACCCTATCCCATAAACCAACTATCTTATAAAGAAAACTGACGTAAACCTTCCAACAAACAATAGGTATCCGCTCAACCTCCATCCTGACTACCCACCCGTGAAGGTGATGAGGCTGCCACCCGAGAAGGCGGACCAGCAGATGATAAAACCAGTCAGCGAAGGAGAGCGCATCTAAAAATCAACCACCAAACGACCTCCAATCCACTTTTTAATACAACAAATGTTAACTTGCCGTTCTTTCCCGCCACAACCTAACCGTGACAACCCACATCACGAAAATAGCCAACGCAACAGCATAAAACAGACACCACCAGTAGGGAGGGAGGGTGGGATGACAAAAGGCAGAAGAGGCTGACCCAACCCCTTTCCCAGGCTTAAGAACCCATACCACCTACCTCCAACATTCATTCCTATTGGCTAACCATAAAACTTCCATAATGCCTTACCGTCCTGCCCCCAGACTAGCTGAGGTTTAACCCACTCCTCTCCTATTCTGTCAATTTGTTCTCCTAAACCTCATATAGTCTGAGGATTGTCCGTAACAATAAAACCTTAACATCTTAACACTTAATTACAATAAATAAAGACACGGAGACTTGAATTTGGCAGAGAATGTTAGCTATTTATTTAAGTGAACCATTAACTGTGAATAATTAAACTAAAGTATGGTGGCCAGAAAGAACGGTTTAAACAACCCTATCCCATAAACCAACTATCTTATAAAGAAAACTGACGTAAACCTTCCAACAAACAATAGGTATCCGCTCAACCTCCATCCTGACTACCCACCCGTGAAGGTGATGAGGCTGCCACCCGAGAAGGCGGTCCAGCAGATGTAAAAACCAGTCAGCGAAGGAGAGCGCACCTAAAAATCAACCACCAAACGACCTCCAATCCACTCTTTAATACAACAAATGTTAACTTGCCGTTATTTCCCGCCAACAGCGAAGTTCTGTTCCAACAGCAACTTCGCACCACCACCATACCCCTAACCTACCGAACCAACCACCGAAAACAGATCCTCCAAAAATATAGATAGTCCCTGTCCTGTCAAGTGCACCCCATCAGGTCTGAACAGGTAGAAGTACTGAAACTTGATCCGCTGGTGCCAAACTACCGCACTGCCATGGGCCACCACAAACTTAGCAACCGCGGCATTCACCTTCCGGCGAGCCACATCGATCGCCCAACAATCCACCACCCCACGCCAACACAACCGTGGCACAATACAAGACCAGATAAGCCTACAGCCTGGCCAAGCGCCCGAAATCACTTGCAAATCCTGAACAATGGCCAATCGAAGATTCACCGCCTTCCTCTTACCTAGGTCGTTCCCTCCTAAGTGAATCACCAACAGTTTGGGGATGCCAAACCGCCGAACCTGCTCCATAAGCCTCGCTTTCAGGTCATGCCAAAGCATACCCCGAACACCTATCCACCGTACACCATCCGATCCAACAAAGCAAGGAGCCCCCTCCGCAGCCAAAAATTGGAATGACCAATCACTCACACACCACACACATCCTCCCGCCAACCTATAAGGGGAAAAAACAGATAAACAAATGTGAATATGTGAGGTAAAACTAAACCCAACCCAGAACAGGAACCAACTACCAGAACGAGGATGTGCCAAAAAGAAAAATTGAATAGAGGACTATAACTTTCCTCTTGGACAAGCTTCAGGCCAATCGAAGCAACAGAAAGAAACAAAAGGAAAAGCAAAATAATAAAAAGGGGGAAGGTGGGGGGGGGGGGTTAGAGTTTGGGGGGGGGGTAGGTGTAGGGAAACACAAGGTAACTCGGCTGGAGGTGAAACGTAAAAACCTGCTGAGGAACTTGTAATTAGATGCCAATTAGCTGAATTGAATGAATTAAGCCAAATCAGTTCGTCAGCTCAGGCAAAAAATTGCGAAGCACTCCAGACCCCCACTGCCAGCAGTGGCGAGTAGCTAGCCATCCGAGTAGGGAGGACAGGGGAGACAAACAATACAGCACGAACACACTGAACTGAAACACACAACGCAGTAAACGAACAACATGTTAGTAGAAACAAACTCGCTTACGCAACATCGGGCCTAATGTAACGCTTATAAGCCGCCGACTTCCAGCGGCCCAAAGCCTTAATTTCATCCACAGCGCGCCCTGCAGAAGCAGCGGAAGTGGTGGCCCCGATTCTAAAGGAATGTGAACCAAAGTCCCTAGGCGAAAGGCCCAAACTGGACAAGCAGCGCCGCATCATCCATGTAAATTGGTACTTAGTCAATGGCGACCCATCATAATGCAGGAGCCAAGACCCCTCAGACGAGGGCCCGACCTCCGCGTACCGACCAGCCAATGCCACCGGACAACAGTCCCCACCACCCGATGGTGTCAAAGTGATCCAATGACCTCTACCCATCTGATCAGTTTTGGAGCGGCGCAGCCTGCACAGCACGGACCCCCTACCAACTACAACATCCGCGTGCCACATCATGGCCTCGGATTTCTTAGAAGCCGCAACCAGCTCAGAAACCCTGAACGTGCCATGGAAAGCCATGGAAAAAGCCTGCTGAAACAGGAGCGCTTCAAAATGGGAGTCCGCCACCCCCGCCACCGCAACTAAGAGGGAAGAAAGCAGGGACGCATCAATAGGGCGCTGGCCATTGGGAGGCACCGGTGCCGAGCGCGTCCAACCTCTAAGTGCCCTTGCCAGCAGGAAACCCTTCGTAACATCCGGCATACCCTTCAATTTAGAATAAAAGGATATCCCGGCGAGGTATCGAGACACCACGGCCCTCGATCTCCCCGTTACGAAGAGTTGCCAAACGAAGTCTAGGAACAAGCTCCGACCCCTCTTACCTCTAGGCCCCTGGTCACGGGAAAAGTCTTCCCACTCCTTCCAGGCCCAACGGTGAGTGGACGGAGCCAAAGACAGCTCCGCTAGCCCTTCCAATCCGCCATGATGACCTGCCAAACATAAGAAGGGCAGGGCAAACCTGCCGAATCAGCCTCCAACAAACGGAACCTATCCCACTGCCCCCTGGACAATGCATATCGGCGATCCCATTATCAACCCCGGGGACGTGTTGCGCCCGAAACATAATATTACAGCGCATACAGGTTAGCACGAGCCGCGACAACACCCAAAGGACCCGGAGGGCCTTAGCCCTTTGGTTGTTAACCGCGTGCACGACCCCTAAGTTATCGCAGCGGAAGAGAATACTGCGATCGCGAAGTCGCTCTCCCCAAACCTCCAAGGCTACCATGATGGGAAAAAGCTCCAGCAACAACAGGTCGCCGGTCAGCCCCTCCCTCGACCAAGACTCGGGCCAAGAGGCCGCGCACCAAGCCCCGTCTAGATAACAACCAAACCCCGAAGAGCCCGCCGCATCCGTAAACAACTGCAGTTCGAAACTGTCAACGAGTGGGGCCATCCAGATCAGCACACCATTGAAATCTGCCAGAAACGAAACCCACATAGCGAGGTCCCGTCTAATCTCAGCTGAGAAACGGACAAAATGGTGCGGCCTGGACACCCCGGCCGTGGACCGCTCCAACTTCCGACAAAAAACCCTGCCCATGGGAATCACCCGACAGGCAAAGTTTAACCGACCTAGGAGGGATTGAGCCTCCCGCAACGTCACCTTACGCCGTTACGAGCACTGCGCGATGGACTCCCGAAGCTTCACAACCTTGTCCTGAGGCAGCCGGCAAGTCCCCGCGACCGTATCGATCTCGATACCTAAAAAGGACAAACAGGAGAGGGGCCCCTCCGTCTAATCCTCGGCCACAGGGACGCCAAAATGCTCCAACAAGGCCCGCAGCGAGAACAGCAGGAAACCACAGCGAGGAGAACCCGCGGGCCCCATGCACAAAAAATCTTCCAGGTAATGAGCAATCCCGCTGCCTCCGCAAGAAAACTCCACACACCAATGTAAAAAGGCACACGAAACGGAACACCCCATAGGCAGACATTTGTCTACGAAGTATTCCTCCCCGACGCGGAAACCCATGAATCGAAACGACTCCGGGTGCAAAGGGAGCAAGCGAAAAGCCGATTCAACATCCAGCTTAGCCATGAGGGCCCCGGGGCCACACCCCCGGACCATGTCCAGAGCATCTTCAAAGGACTGATACACCACCGAACAACAGTCCGGCGAAATTGCATTGTTCACCGAGGACCCAGACGGATAAGACAAATGCTGAATGAGCCGAAACTTACCCGGAGCCTTTTTGGGCACGACCCCCACTGGGGAAATAATCAAATCCTCAACAGGCGGCAGCGCAAAGGGGCCCGAACTACAACTTCCCCCACCACTGGCAAGCGAAAACCCGACGCAAAACCCTCCCGCAGAAATCTTGCGTCGTCCGTGTTTGGGTACCACCCCAACCATTTGAGCATGGCCCCCAAATGATCCGGGGTCGGCGCCCTAACTAGCGGCAGGCCCCCCCGTCATTTTTCCGGCTGGGCCCGTGGCCGCCCTGGCACCCGGTTACCCCGCGCGGAAGCAATTGAAAGCATGGTGGGATCCGTTACATCGCAAAGCAAAGGTGTCGAAAACGACAGCGTTGCCCAAGGGGGCACGCGGAATTGTTGAACACGAAACACTTCCCCTTCGCCGACGTCTGCTGCGGAGAATGGGCTGCGTTCCAAGGGCGGCGCGGCGGAGCCTCAACCGCAGGCCGAAACTGACTCGCCGCTGCGGCCTGCGCCGCCGACGCCTCCTTAGCCACCATCTTCATATCCTGCGCTCGCGTGACCCGAAGCCATACCTCCACGTCTTTGCATCCGAAGTCAATGACGTGCAGGCAATCGTGCTTCTGACGGAACTGCTTGTCTTAATGCAGCCACGAATCGTCCTTAGACTGACGCTGCATGTCATGCACAAGGTGAATATACCTGATGACGTTCATGTGTTCATCAGGGCGATCCTCCAAGTAGGACGCCGCAAAGATACAGAAACCCGCCAACCAGTTGTCATACGAGCGGAAGGCCTCCGCCCCAATACCGCCCTTCGTGAGCGCTTCCTTACCTTCCCTCTTGGTGTCCTCCGTCAACATAAAAAAGTCGACATATTCACCCCGTCTAATCTTCCTCCTGCAACTCTCCCGCAATCCCCGCAAGACTGCCGTGTACTCGCAGAGAACCACACCCAGCAAATTACGCCTCCTCCTTTCCCGACGAGAACTGCTACTACTCCTCTGAGACCGCTTATCCCGGTGCCGCGCCTCACGCCACGCGTACTTGATAGCCCTCTTCCTAGCCTTAGCGGTGCTACTAACCGCAGACTGGCATGACGAAGAGGAGGAAGAAGATCTACTTGACGTACTGCTATACGAGGAAGAAGAGGACCCCAGCGACATAGCAACAGTATCGGCGTCCCACTCACCGGCGGGCCCGCTTCCGGAAGGCGAAACGCCGGCCGCGACTGGCTCCCCGTCCTGATTGCTATCCGGATCCGCACCTGAAAAAGAAGGTACAACCGCCCCTGGAGCCGAAGCCCCCCTGACGGTAATGAAAGCAGACGCCCCTGCAGGTGATGGGGTAGCGCTACCCAGCAAAGCAGCGGCGGAGCCCAAACTGCGACAAGCCTGTAGAAACTGCGCCATGGCGGGGTCAGAAGCACCCGGGAGAACGGCCGCGTCGACCGAACCGGGAACCAAGGAAACGCCACCCGGGGACAATGTCGACAAAAGCTGCGCAAATGCCGCCGTCATGGCCGACAGTGCCGTCGCAACGGCAGAGGGATCCGGAGCCACAGCCGCAGCTCCAGAGGTCCCCCCGGCCCCCGGGTCCGAAGCAGCGATGGGACCAACCGCGCCAGCACGCCGCCCAGGTCTGCCCCGCCGGGGACCGGCACTAGCCGCCCTATGAACCCCCGTTCCCTCCCGCGGTGCACCGCGAGCCACAGTGCCGCCCCGGCCCCCACTGGCCCCGCCCACCGGGAGAACCTACTGACCTCCGCCCCCAAACATCACCCCCCCCTCTGGCCCCGTGCCGACACCACCGCAGGCCCCCGGGAGCCTCCCCCGCCAGAGCGGGGAGAGCGCCCAGGGAGTCCAGCAGCCCCACGGGCGCGCGCGTGCGCCCGCAATACGGAAAGCGCCTGCCCCACGGGACGTCCCATGTAAGAGCCACCGTCCGAGGGCCCCGCATCCACAGAGGCCATCCTCTCATACTCTGGGGAGCTTCCGGTGACTCTCAGCGGTGGAGGGCGCCGGGAACACGCGTGCCTGCGTCCCCGCGCCGCAGCAGCCGGCGGGGGATCCACACCAGCAGGCACTCCAGCCGGCTCCCTCCGCCAGCTGCCCGCTGCAGTCCGCCACCGGCCGCCGCCCTGTCCCTCGCCAGCCGCCGTGTCGGTGGGATCCCCCGGCGGCCGCGGCCTAGTCGGCAAAGGAGCGTTCTCGGGCGCCCACAGCAGCGCCAGCAGGCACAGATCCGGCCGCGAGCAGAGTGCTCCGGCCCGGGGCACTGGACGCCGGCTTTCGCGCAGGAGCCGAATCAAGGTAGCGGGCAGGGGGAGAAGAGGAGCGACGGGGACGGGACATGGTAGGCACCACAATATAAACCCAGGTATGGGGACAGAGGGGGCACAGTACAAAGCACTCAGCACAGCAGCAGCACTCCTATATATATAGATGGAGAACTACAACTACAAGCAGCACAGCAAGAGACAAAGTGGGGGGAGCACTCACCCTCCAGACGACAAAAGGCAGAAGAGGCTGACCCAGCCCCTTTCCCAGGCTTAAGAACCCATACCACCTACCTCCAACATTCATTCCTATTGGCTAACCATAAAACTCCCACAATGCCTTACCGTCCTGCCCCCAGACTAGCTGAGGTTTAACCCACTCCTCTCCTATTCTGTCAATTTGTTCTCCATATATATATATATGTGCAGTTCGGCGGCACTCCTGGGGAACTTCTATATAAGAAATAATGACAGAGACTGCGCCCTGAGTAGACGGTAACGTTTCAGCTATATTTAGCTTTCGTCAGACCTGGTCTGACGAAAGCTAAATATAGCTGAAACGTTACCGTCTACTCAGGGCGCAGTCTCTGTCATTATTTCTTATATAGAAGTTCCCCAGGAGTGCCGCCGATCTGCACATATATTTTCGGCTTACATCCACGGAAGGCACCGGGGCGGATGTACTTATAAGCTGAGTGTCGGTCATATGGTGGCATATATATATATATATATATATATATATATATATGCAGCAAAAAATATGCAGCAAAAAATATCCGGCACTCCAGAATCAATGTACAAATGCCAGGGTGCCCTCTTAATAGTAATACAGAGGAGGTATCCTTCCCCACCTGTGGCTCAGGTGTTAGCAGCGAAGGAAATAAGGCGGCACTCCATGGACTTATGCAAAAAAGGTTATTTGTATTTAAAACATAGTGACATCAAAATTACATTGTGTCAATCAAAACAAAAAACAGGTATCTTACGACGTTTCAAGGCATGGCAGCCTTTTCATCAGGTAAGTAACCCTGGTGCTGTGAGGAAGAAAAGAACCAAACCAACGAAAGAGACACTCACCTGTTAAGTAGCGTGAAGTACAGGAGAGAGGTGTTCCCGGCGTCTGTGTCCGGGACTTCCGGGAGGGTCACGTGAGCGGCTCCCCTGTGACGTGTTGTGTTGCTAAGCAACGTACACAAACTGTGGCAGGCGCCGGGAAAGCCTGTTTGTGATAGAAGCAAACACAGTGAATAGAGGCACGTGTTTACATGCCATGCCCAGCAAAAGTAGTGCTATAGGGTGAAGCGTGGCAAATGTGAAAGAGATTAAAGGAAGAGATTAAAAAGTTACTAACAGCAGCTGCACTGAAACGATAATGTGCAATCGTGGATAACTTGGTAATAACATAAAGAAGGCATATTGTTACACAACATTTTGTATATAAAGTAATCATTAAACCATAATAACATTTGATACTAAATGCATGCAAATTTCGATATACATGGTGATCATTAAAACCATATTGACCATTAAACACTTAGCCCTTACGGTTATTGATCACAGGGCCAGGATAGCGGGAGGGGAGTGGGGGAGGTTGGAGGGGTGGGGTGGTGAGGAGGTGGTTTAAAAGAACAAAGGTAGGTGACAGAATTTTGCCAATAGGGGCTATAAACTCCGCGAATTAATGAAAACCAGGGATGAAGTCCTGCAAATCCCCAGAGAACAGCTATTGTATAGCGTGCCTCCAAAACGACTAGGATCACAAATTCCATTTGTGACCCAATACACCACTGCTAGCAGGGTCATCCCACGTGCCACAAAAGGATTGTGGCCTATTGTCTCAGGGGACAAGGACCTCCCTTGCTTCAAGAATACCACACTGATGCCTAGTTATAAAAGAGGACCTAACATCAGAGATATTCTTGTTAAAACCAACATGGTCTCAAAGAATCCAGCTAATGCTCCGCATACCCAGTTGAAAAAACCTGGATGCTACAAGTGTGCATCCTGCACTACATGTAAATATTTAGAAACCGGTCATGAATTTCATAACCCACACACAGGTCATAAATACAAAATCCGCCATGTGCTCACATGCACAACGTCATACATTGTTTATATTATCATTTGCCCATGTGGCATGCTTTATGTAGGACAAACCATCAGAAACCTACGAGACAGAATGGCGCTTCATCGATCTGCTATAAAAGCATCTCTGGACGGCAAACCAGTTGACCAACCAGTGGCACGCCATTTCAATTATGTGGCCACCCGCTATCCAGCCTTAGATATAAAATAATTGACCATATTCCAGCACCCCTGAGAGGTGGTGACCGACAACGTGCCCTATCCAAGTGTGAAGCTAAATGGATCTTCCTACTGGATGCATTGTCCCCTAAAGGACTAAATAAAAAATTCACCTGGAATGTCTTCTTATAATAGAGACAGCATATTATGCTACAGCCAATATTTTTATAACCCACAGAATAGGGGTTCCTGCTCTTACCTAGTTCCCTCTGCTGTTCCTCCCCCCCCCCCTTCCCCCTCAACTCCCCTCCCCCTCCTTTTTCTTCAAACCCCCCCCCCCCCTTTTTCTTCCCCCTTTTCCGTCCCCTTTCTGTCACCTACCTTTGTTCTTTTAAACCACCTCCTCACCACCCCACAACTCCAACCTCCCCCACTCCCCTCCCGCTATCCTGGCCCTGTGATCAATAACCGTAAGGGCTAAGTGTTTAATGGTCAATATGGTTTTAATGATCACCATGTATATCGAAATTTGCATGCATTTAGTATCAAATGTTATTATGGTTTAATGATTACTTTATATACAAAATGTTGTGTAACAATATGCCTTCTTTATGTTATTACCAAGTTATCCACGATTGCACATTATCGTTTCAGTGCAGCTGCTGTTAGTAACTTTTTAATCTCTTCCTTTAATCTCTTTCACATTTGCCACGCTTCACCCTATAGCACTACTTTTGCTGGGCATGGCATGTAAACACATGCCTCTATTCACTGTGTTTGCTTCTATCACAGACAGGCTTTCCCGGCGCCTGCCACAGTTTGTGTACGTTGCTTAGCAACGCAACACGTCACAGGGGAGCCGCTCACGTGACCCTCCCGGAAGTCCCGGACACAGACGCCGGGAACACCTCTCTCCTGTACTTCACGCTACTTAACAGGTGAGTGTCTCTTTCGTTGGTTTGGTTCTTTTCTTCCTCACAGCACCAGGGTTACTTACCTGATGAAAAGGCTGCCATGCCTTGAAACGTCGTAAGATACCTGTTTTTTGTTTTGATTGACACAATGTAATTTTGATGTCACTATGTTTTAAATACAAATAACCTTTTTTGCATAAGTCCATGGAGTGCCGCCTTATTTCCTTCGCTGCTAACACCTGAGCCACAGGTGGGGAAGGATACCTCCTCTATATATATATATATATATATATATATATATATTTATATATCCCTACATACACATGTGCTAATAACTAGTAACTCCTATATATATACTGTATATATATATATATATATATATATATATATAATCCTCGGTGTGGTCCGGCACTCACCGCTCCCGACAGGTTACTTGCTCCGGTGCCCTCTTTAGAGGTTGTTGCTACCTCAATGTATGCAGAGAAGAAAGGCGGCACTCGGAGACTGGCAGATATGGTGAAACGAAACCAATCAGTGTTTAATCACGTCTACGTTTCGGGGGACGTACCCCCTTCCTCAGGACAAACCTGAGGAAGGGGGTACGTCCCCCGAAACGTAGACGTGATTAAACACTGATTGGTTTCGTTTCACCATATCTGCCAGTCTCCGAGTGGCGCCTTTCTTCTCTGCATATATATATATATATATATATATACACACACAGACACACAAACGTGCTAATACTAATATACTGTATATGTACACATGTGCTAACGCTAGCTAATATATATACTGTATTGTGTCCAGCAATGGAGAGGTAAGCAGGGAAGTGTGTGTATGTATGTTGCTGGAAGGGTAAGCAGGTGTGTGTGTGTGTGTATGCCTGTGTCTGTTTGTGTGTCCAGCACTGGTGGGGTAAGGATGAGTGTGCGTTTGTGTGTACTGCCTGGAGGGGTAAGCAGGAGTGTGCGTATCACTGCATGTCCCTGGTGTGTGTGTGTGTCCGGCTTGGAGGGGTAAGCAGAAGAGTGTGTTTGTGTACACTTGGAGGGGTAAGCAGGAGTATGCGTGTGTTTCTGTGTGTGTGTGTCCGGCGCTGGAGGGGTAAGCAGGAGTATGCGTGTGTTTCTGTGTGTGTGTGTCCGGCGCTGGAGGGGTAAGCAGGAGTATGCGTGTGTTTCTGTGTGTGTGTGTGTGTGTGTGTGTGTGTCCGGCGCTGGAGGGGTAAGCAGGAGTATGCGTGTGTTTCTGTGTGTGTGTGTCCGGTGCTGGAGGGGTAAGCAAGAGTATGCGTGTGTTTCTGTGTGTGTCAGGCGCTGGAGGGGTAAGCAGGAGTTTGCGTGTTTCTGTGTGTGTGTGTCCGGCGCTGGAGGGGTAATCAGGAGTTTGCGTGTGTTCCTGTGTGCACGTGTGTCCGGGCCTGAAGTGGTAAGCAAAAGTATGCGTGTGATTCATGCGTGTGTGTGTGTGTGTGTGTGTGCATATATATATATATATATATATATATATATATATATATATAGTTAACTATGTAACGGCGGCACTCAGCAGTCTGGTATGTAGAGAAAAAGCCTTTATTGCAGTCCGCAATAAAGGCTTTTTCTCTACATACCAGACTGCTGAGTGCCGCCGTTACATAGTTAACTACATTTGGATGGCAATATCCCTGTAGGGCACCGCAGCAAGTAATCATCACCCAGAAATGAGTGCCGAGCCTGCCAGTTTTGTATATATATATATATATATATATAATGTCAAAGTAGCGGCACTTTTCCACAGACCCGAAAGTATATATATATTTTTTTAAATTAGCAGCAGTATGTAGGAAGGAGCCCTGGAGAACTCGCCGAAGACCGGGGGAGGAGCGGAGACATGTGCACCAGCTGAAGAGACATGAGGGAACGAGCCACAGGACCAGGAGAGGACCAACGCCAGGGAGGAGCTGCCTGTCACCAGAGCGACCAGAGCCATCCGCGCTGAGTGGAGAAGACGCTGCAGAAGAGGAGGAGTCCATCCAGCCGCAGACCGGGGAAGGACATCCAACCTTCAGTGGACCGGGACCCTGCAGCAAGGGAGGAGACTGACCAGCAACAGGAGCACCGGCATCGCGGAGGACACCCGCTTACCGGAGCAAGGACCCGCAGAAGACTGGACACAGATCCATCTTGTCAATACAAAGAGGAACTGGATACACTTTTAGCCAGAGCCCATTCTCGAGGCTTATTATCGGACAGGATCCTTAAAGCCCTTATTCAGGACTTTCCCAGGGTCCCTATCTTTTTTACAGTCCCCAAAATTCATAAGGATCTCACCCAACCCCCTGGTCGTCCGATTATATCCGCACGTCAATCCTTGTATCAACCTATTTCTCAGTTTCTGGACTGTGTGCTTCAGCCACTCATTTTGAAACAACCGAGATGTTTGAAAGACACTACGTCTTTTCTTTTGCTTCTAGATGCCGTCGACACAGTTCCAGAGGGATCACTGTTGTGCACAATAGATATCTGTAGTCTCTACACCAGTATACCCCACGAAGGGGGTTTAAATGCAATGAGGTCTTTTTTACGCAAAGAGGCTATGAGTGAAGTGGACCTCGATTTGTTTATGACCCTATTGGAGCTTACCTTAACAAGGAATTTCTTCCTCTTCGATGGCAAATTTTATCAACAGAAGACAGGATGTGCCATGGGGAGTAACGTGGCACCTTCCTATGCCAATGTTTATATGTTACAAGAGGAGGTATCCATGTTCTTTCAAGACCCCTTGGTAGCTCAGTCTATAGCGTTGTTCACCAGATATATTGATGATATTTTCATCCTGTGGACCGGAGGTGAGACGGCACTCAAACGGCTACTGGAATTCATAAACACCAGACCCTCCCCCATCAGGATCACCTACCAGTGGTCCTCGACCTCCATCAATTATCTGGACGTTCTGGTGTCTCTGAGCTGCGGAAAACTCCTAACCAACATATACAGCAAACCTACAGATAAGAACACCCTCTTACGGGCCAACAGCCATCACCCACGCTCCCTCAAACGGGGGTTGCCTAGATCCCAAATGCTAAGAACTGTGCGCATTTGTAACCAACCAGACCAGTTGGAACAGGAACTGGACAAGATGGTCATTAAATTTACACAAAGGGGATATAACAAAACAGCTCTGGTCCAAACAAAGAGGGAGATGCTACAGCTGTCACGTGACGAACTTCTAAGGCCTACTCCACGTTCATTGGCAGACAGAATCCCATGGACCACGTCTTTCGACACTTCTAGTCCTATCCTGAACAGAGCCAACCGAGCCCTTTGGCCCATAGTCTCCACAGATGCGTCCCTCCCCTTCAAACACACCTCTCCAATGATGTGCTACAGGAGGGGTCGAAATATCAAAGACCTAGTAGTACATACAGATATCTCTCATTTCTCCAAGTCTTCCAAGGAGACGTTTCTTTCAAAAAAACCAGGCTGTTACCGCTGCCTGGGTTGTACCACTTGCAGCCACATGATCGTTGGGCCATCTTTTGCAGTTCCACTCACGGATAAACAAATTACCATCAAACACGTAGTTACGTGTACTACCACGCATATCATCTACCTCATTATGTGTCCCTGCAATCTTTGTTATGTAGGGAAGACAATTAGAACTTTAAGAGAACGCATGGCCCTACATCGCTCGGCGATTAAGTCTGCCATCAAGGGTACTCCCTCCGAACAACCGGTGGCTAGACACTTCTTTGAGGCCGGACACTCCCTGGTAGATCTCAAACACATTATCATCGACCACGTCCCTAAGCATATACGGGGGGGCGACCGTGATGGACTGTTACTCCGCAAGGAGGCATCTTGGATCTATGGACTCAATACGATCCATCCTAAAGGTCTAAACGAGCGGATAGTGTGGAGTATATTTGGATAATAGCAACCTATTCCCCCAATACGTTATTATACGAAGCACACAAGGGTGGCCAACAGACCGAGCAGGATCAGGAGGAAAGGCGATACACCCAGCCAGGACCCGCAATACATGGACTTGCTGGAATATATGTTTCTCTCCCAAATTTTATGCTGTTCCTGCTTTTTCATGCCTCTTTGTACAATCCTGACTGGAAACAGTCTTTAGAACAGTCTTTTCCCTATATCACCCCTAACCCCTTAGTGACTTCACCATTTGGGACTAGGGGATTTAGAGGTGACATCTATATAGGACACACCCCCCACGGCGCCAGATCACTGTTTCACCTGTATTAGTATTCAACCACATACTCTTCTTTTCCCGCTATCTGTATACAAGGCATGTTCTATCTCCTGCATGTATGGCTTTCTGGGGTTAAGGGGTCCAATGGTGCTTTATTGTCATACTTTATTTGTACCATCACTGTGCGTTTTAGCCAGCCATCATGTTTTAATGCACGGCGTTATGCTTCATGTCCCTCTTCTCTTCCCGTTCCCCAGTCTCCGGCTGGCGGGTACAGCGTCAGTGTTGCCAGGTTACGGGCGTCCACGCACAGTAATGACATCACGGCAGGTCATCTCAAGGCGCTCCCCACACGCCGGACATTGGAGCTCGGGACGGAATGCACGGGGGTCTTGGCGGGCTTTTCTTCTTTAAAGGTGAGTGGGTTTCTTTCTTTTCTTCTTGTTTCTACCGCATCTTGAGGAAGGGGTTAAAATCCCCGAAACGTCGATGCCATGATGTATCGTACTTAATACAGCTATTTTTTCATGACGTCCCTGAGTGCCGCAGTCCTTCTGTTTCCATTTGATGTGCATACTTTCTGAGGGCACCGGGGCATTGTTTAACTCTCCATACCAAGGGAGTGCCGGGCTGTTGTTACCAATATATATATATATATATATATATATATATATATATAGTTAACTATGTAACGGCGGCACTCAGCAGTCTGGTATGTAGAGAAAAAGCCTTTATTGCAGTCCGCAATAAAGGCTTTTTCTCTACATACCAGACTGCTGAGTGCCGCCGTTACATAGTTAACTACATTTGGATGGCAATATCCCTGTAGGGCACCGCAGCAAGTAATCATCACCCAGAAATGAGTGCCGAGCCTGCCAGTTTTGTATATATATATATATATATATATATATATATAATGTCAAAGTAGCGGCACTTTTCCACAGACCCGAAAGTATATATATATTTTTTTAAATTAGCAGCAGTATGTAGGAAGGAGCCCTGGAGAACTCGCCGAAGACCGGGGGAGGAGCGGAGACATGTGCACCAGCTGAAGAGACATGAGGGAACGAGCCACAGGACCAGGAGAGGACCAACGCCAGGGAGGAGCTGCCTGTCACCAGAGCGACCAGAGCCATCCGCGCTGAGTGGAGAAGACGCTGCAGAAGAGGAGGAGTCCATCCAGCCGCAGACCGGGGAAGGACATCCAACCTTCAGTGGACCGGGACCCTGCAGCAAGGGAGGAGACTGACCAGCAACAGGAGCACCGGCATCGCGGAGGACACCCGCTTACCGGAGCAAGGACCCGCAGAAGACCCTGGCTGGCTTAAAGAAGATGGCACGGAACAGCGGGGAGGACGGCACACATCAGGATCCTGCAGCAGGAGAGAAGGTTCAGAGTGCAGCAGACCACACTGAAAAGGGTGCATACCCGGTGCGGTGCTCTGCATCCCCGGTGGCGCCGAAGACGTGGAGTGTCGGAGGTGGCAGAAGCGCCGCAGCTTGGGGTGAGAAACCGCTGCAACCCTTCCGCTGCTAAACTCTGCAATTAGTCAATTAAGGGGGTAGGCTCCCCTCACCACAGTGCCACACAGGCCTTGTTAATTAAGGGTGCAGAATCCCCTCATTCTATAATGTGAATTTTGGCTCATACCTTGTGCTATAATGTGAATTTCGACTCATACCGTGTGCTATAATGTGAATTTCGGCTCATACCGTGTGCTATAATGTGAAAGGGGACCTACTACACCGAAGGACATGCCCCTTTTGAGTGACCACGCCCCCTTTTCCCAGCGCGCGCATAATTACAACCTTCACTCTTTCATTCCCTCTTCAAAAATACCACTTCAACCACTGCACCTACATCTATACATACACACCCTGACATCTTTATATACAGTGACACCGGTGGTGTGCGTACATACTTTCCTTTTGTTTGTTTTTTGTTTGTTTGGGTTTTTTTTTTTTGTGTGTGTGTGTGTGTGGGGGGGGGGGGGGCGACATTATTGATCTTGCCTTAGGCTCCAAAAACCCTAGTTACGCCTCTGCTTGAATGTAAACAAATGTATTTTTTATTACGCCAACATGAAAACTCCAACGTTTCGGGGATCAGCCGCCCCTTTGACCTTGACAAAGGGGCGGATGAGCCCCGAAACGTTGGAGTTTTCATGTTGGCGTATTGAAATACATTTGTTTACATTCAAGTCTCCGAGTGCCGCAGTGTGTTCACCACTTTATATATATATATATATATATATATATATTTTGTTGGAGCCTGTGATTGCGACTGTTCGTCCGTTGATCTGCTGCTGGTCTTTTAACAGCCCAGGATGGGACCAACGTCGACAAGACATTTAAGTATAGCAGTTGAAGACATGACTATTACTACACTTGAGTGCCCTCCTGTTTATTGAAGTGTGGATTCCCATGGATGCACACAAATATAAATGCAGTGCCCATATCTTTCTAGTTGGTATGAAGAAATATCTCAACATTGTATTACAGAACATCCTGGTACTTGTAGTTACTGGAGAGCCTCATATTAATTACTTCTGCTTCAGTATGAAATACCTACAATCAAAATCCCGACTGTCAAAATACCGACACAAATTGACCGATGGTCAAAATACCGACAAGGTCAAAATAGCAACATTTAAAATGTGGACAGGTCAAACAGTCGACACAGTTTTTTAACATTTATGTGTGTGTGTGTGTGTGCGTGTCGACAGAGACCAACATGGATATAGTATAAGTGTACCGTGTCCCCTCACATGCTTCGGGCACAGTGCCTCGCTGCACTTGACACACTATTATATTCCCCCTCCAGGTACACTGGGATGGTAAAGTCGGTTTCAATGAAAAAAATCATAAAAAACTCCTGTCGACATTTTAAATGTCTGTATTTTGACCTTGGGCAAAATTTACTAATATTCGTGTTTGCGTCGGTTTGTGTAGTGTTTAAACTCGTTTTGTATCGGGTGCATTTTCATGCAACTTTTTGAATCCATGGGGGTCATTCCGAGTTGTTCGTTCGTTATTTTTTTCTCGCAACGGAGCGATTAGTCGCTAATGCGCATGCGCAATGTCCGCAGTGCGACTGCGCCAAGTAAATTTGCTATGCAGTTAGGTATTTTACTCACGGCATTACAAGGTTTTTTATTCGTTCTGGTGATCGTAATGTGATTGACAGGAAGTGGGTGTTTCTGGGAGGAAACAGGCCGTTTTACGGGTGTGTGCGAAAAAACGCTACCGTTTCTGGGAAAAACGCGGGAGTGGCTGGATAAACGGAGGAGTGTCTGGCCGAACGCTGGGTGTGTTTGTGACGTCAAACCAGGAACGAAACTGACTGAACTGATCGCAGATGCCGAGTAAGTGTGGAGCTACTCAGAAACTGCTAAGAAGTGTCTATTCGCAATTTTGCTAATCTTTCGTTCGCAATTTTACTATGCTAAGATTCACTCCCACTAGGCGGCGGCTTAGCGTGTGCAAAGCTGCTAAAAGCAGCTAGCGAGCGAACAACTCGGAATGAGGGCCTATATACGCAAAGTTACGAAGCAGTCGACTTTATGGTTGTCGTGTTTTCCGATGTCGATGCCAGTCATTTTTTTTTGGCACATTTACGGCCGTCATTGTCGTTTGCGTACGTGTTTTTATTGTATTTGCTGTTTTTTTTCCTAATTTAAACGCGGCAGGGTTTTTTTTTTCCTGCGGCCGCATTTTCACTTTCAGTTTTGATTTTCATCCCCGTTCGTGATTGGTTGTGTTTCAGATGGTAGGAGTGTCTGTGCGCAACCATATAAATACGCCCCAAACCGTCTGCACCTCATGGGTTTAGTTAGTGGTGAGGAGGAGGGAGGTTGTGCTGTGGAGGTAGGTGAATTTGTGGTTTGGTGAAGAGTGTTGGTTGCGATTGCTGAGTGTGGTATTGTGTTTGAAAGTCGTCTTGTCATTCTTGTTGTCTTGTATTTTGTTGTTTTGTTTCATTTTTAGTCCAAGTTATTTTTCTTTATAGTCCCTTGTCAGTGTTTGTGTGTGTGTGTGTGTGTGTGTGTGTGTGTGTGTGTGTGTGTGTGTGTGTGTGTGTGTGAGTTGTGTAGTGGTAGTGGAGGAGTGTGTTGTTTGTCATTTTTTTTTCTGTGTTAACTGTTTAGACACACAATTATGTGTGACTCAGAGGTGGGTGAGGTGGAGGGTGTGAGTGAGGGGGAGGAGGTTGGCCAGGTAGAAGAGGAGAGTGTTAGTGAGGTTAGTGAGGTGGAGGAGGTGGGTGAGGTTGCTGCAGCAGCCTCAAGTGATAGTGACAGTCAGAGTGCTCCGCAGCCACGCACCACTACTAAGACTGGGCGGAATGTAAAGTTTAGTTTTGCAGAAAATGTGGCATTGATGCGTGAGCTGATGAAGTATCAGAGGCAGCTATTTGGCCCTGAGTCCGCCAAGGTGCCAACACGGAGGAAGACGGTGTTGTGGGCGAAAGTTGTTGCTGCTGTCAATAGTGAGGGGGTGGTCAAGCGGACGGAGGACACGTGCCGCAAACGGTACTATGACATAAAGCGACGTGTCAAGTCCAAAATGGCCAAGGAGGCCAAGGAGGCTTGGAAAACCGGTGGTGGGCAGCCCTATATTGCAAGATATCTGGAGTATGAGGAGCCCATGCGGAGTGTAATACCTCCTGAAGTTGTCTCTGCAACCCATGTCCGGGATTCAGATAGGCCCAGGAAGAATGGTGAGCATGTGTATTTGCATTTACATTCTATGGGGGAAATTTACTAAGCTCCCGATTTTGACCGAGATGCCGTTTTTTCATCAAAGTGTCATCTCGGTAATTTACTAAACACTAATCACGGCAGAGATGAGGGCATTCGTAATTTTTTGCAAGTCCAAGTAAAAAATTACGAATGAATACACCATCGGTCAAAACGCGGCTGTTTAAGTATGAATCTCGGTCATTTACTAAGAAGTGCAAAGCAAAAAACAAACAAACACTGCCGTGAAAAATTACAACTTGTAAAAAAGTGCTAAAAAAAAACAGACCTTTTTTTTTTATTCGTGATTGGATAGGCATGCACGGATCCATGAGATCCGTGCATGTATATCAGTGGGAAGGGGTGGGAAAGTGCTTATTTTTTCAAAAAAAATTGCGTGGGGTCCCCCCTCCTAAGCATAACCAGCCTCGGGCTCTTTGAGCCGATCCTGGTTGCAGAAATATGGGGAAAAAAATGACAGGGGTTCCCCCATATTTAAGCAACCAGCATCGGGCTCTGCGCCTGGTCCTGGTCCCAAAAATACGGGGGACAAAAAGAGTAGGGGTCCCCCGTATTTTTAAAACCAGCACCGGGCTCCACTAGCTGGACAGATAATGCCACAGCCGGGGGTCACTTTTATATAGTGCCCTGCGGCCGTGGCATCAAAAATCCAACTAGTCACCCCTGGCCGGGGTACCCTGGGGGAGTGGGGACCCCTTCAATCAAGGGGTCCCCCCCCCCCAGCCACCCAAGGGCCAGGGGTGAAGCCCGAGGCTGTCCCCCCCCATCCAATGGGCTGCGGATGGGGGGGCTGATAGCCTTTGTTGTAAAAGAAAAGATATTGTTTTTAGTAGCAGTACTACAAGTCCCAGCAAGCCTCCCCCACATGCTGGTACTTGGAGAACCACAAGTACCAGCATGCGGCGGAAAAACTGGCCCGCTGGTACCTGTAGTACTACTACTAAAAAAATACCCAAAAAAAGACAAGACACACACACCGTGAAAGTATAATTTTATTACATACATACACACATACATACATACTTACCTTAAGTTCCCACGCAGGTCGGTCCTCTTCTCCAGTAGAATCCAAGGGGTACCTGTTGAAGAAATTATACTCACGAGATCCAGGGGTCCAGGCTCCTCGGGAAATCCAGGGGTAATCCACGTACTTGCATAAAATAAGAAAACGGAAAGCCGAGCCACGAACTGAAAGGGGCCCCATGTTTTCACATGGGTCACCTTTCCACGAATGCCAGAAAGCCACTCTGACTTCTGTCTAAGTGGGTTTCTTCAGCCAATCAGGGAGTGCCACGTTGTAGCACTCTCCTGATCAGCTGTGTGGTCCTGTCCTCACTGACAGGCAGCACACGGCAGTGTTACAATGTAGCGCCTATGCGCTACATTGTAACCAATGCTGGGAACTTTCTGCTCAGCGGTGACGTCACTTTAGGTCAACCGCAGGGCAGAAAGTTCCCATCATTGGTTACAATGTAGCGCATAGGCGCTACATTGTAACACTGCCGTGTGCTGCCTGTCAGTGAGGACAGGACCACACAGCTGATCAGGAGAGTGCTACAACGTGGCGCTCCCTGATTGGCTGAAGAAACACACTTAGACAGAAGTCAGAGTGGGTTTCTGGCATTCGTGGAAAGGTGACCCATGTGAAAACATGGGGCCCCTTTCAGTTCGTGGCTCGGCTTTCCGTTTTCTTATTTTATGCAAGTACGTGGATTACCCCTGGATTTCCCGAGGAGCCTGGACCCCTGGATCTCGTGAGTATAATTTCTTCAACAGGTACCCCTTGGATTCTACTGGAGAAGAGGACCGACCTGCGTGGGAACTTAAGGTAAGTATGTATGTATGTGTGTATGTATGTAATAAAATTATACTTTCACGGTGTGTGTGTCTTGTCTTTTTTTGGGTATTTTTTTAGTAGTAGTACTACAGGTACCAGCGGGCCAGTTTTTTCGCCGCATGCTGGTACTTGTGGTTCTCCAAGTACCAGCATGCGGGGGAGGCTTGCTGGGACTTGTAGTACTGCTACTAAAAACAATATCTTTTCTTTTACAACAAAGGCTATCAGCCCCCCCATCCGCAGCCCATTGGATGGGGGGGGACAGCCTCGGGCTTCACCCCTGGCCCTTGGGTGGCTGGGGGGGGGGACCCCTTGATTGAAGGGGTCCCCACTCCCCCAGGGTACCCCGGCCAGGGGTGACTAGTTGGATTTTTGATGCCACGGCCGCAGGGCACTATATAAAAGTGACCCCCGGCTGTGGCATTATCTGTCCAGCTAGTGGATCCCGGTGCTGGTTTTAAAAATACGGGGGACCCCTACTCTTTTTGTCCCCCGTATTTTTGGGACCAGGACCAGGCGCAGAGCCCGATGCTGGTTGCTTAAATATGGGGGAACCCCTGTCATTTTTTTTCCCATATTTCTGCAACCAGGATCGGCTCAAAGAGCCCGAGGCTGGTTATGCTTAGGAGGGGGGATCCCACGCATTTTTTTTATTATTTTACAGTGTTTAATTAAAAAAAAAAAAATAAATAAACCCCAGCACGGATCACACAGATCCGGCCGAGATTGATTGTAAAAAAAGTCGGCAGTGTTTTGCTAATCACTGCCGTAAAAATAGAAAAAAAACCACGAATGACATCGACATCGGAACAAAAGAAAAACCCGAATACGACAGCTTAGTAAATTAGTCGTAATCAATTCAAAAAGTTGCAGTTTTACACTTTCGATGTCATTCGTGATTGAACTTTGACCTGAAATGGGAAAATACGAATCTTAGTAAATTTACCCCTATGACTTTTTTGTTTTTATTTTTGAAATGTGTGTCATGTGACGTTGCATATTACTCCCATCTTCAAGTGTGTGTCAGCAAATACATTGTTTTGGTTAATGTTTTATACAAAAGCCAATGTAACATCTTACTTTATTGTATGTCATGTGTTTTTCTGAAAGTTATTTTGCATGTGTAGTTTGGACTTGGTGTGTCTCTGAATTGTCCTGCAATAATGTTTTCCTTTTGGGCGTTTTTTAATTAAAAATTGTGACTATGTTTTATATTTAAGTGATCCATGTGCAATGTTTAAAAAACAGTGGTTGTCATGTTAGAGGCTGGAATAGTGGAAAGTGGTTTGGAAACCACTTATACCCCTTTCACATCGCACTAAAAACCCGGTATCGACACGGCATATTGCCGTGTCGAAACGGGTCAGTGTGCGATGTGAAAGGTCCAATTCTGAATTAGCGGGTCGCCTGACCCAGTAATTCAACCCGGTAAAAAAGAAGGGTTCTTACCGGGTTGATTACCGGGTCAGGTGCAGTGTGAATGGGAGCTGTTCCGATGCGACACGGCTCCCATTCACAGCATAGGGAGAGGCGGCGCAGGAGATGAGCTCATCTCCCAGCGCCGCCTCCACCCCCGCCCCTGCTGCTGCTGCGCCCTCCGCTGCTATGGAAACCGACCCGGTATATTGCTGGGTCGGAAAGCCAGCAACGGAGCGCAAATGCCGGATCCCACCCGGTAAGTACACGTTTCTCTTACCGGGTAGGATCCGGCATTTGCGATCTGAAAGCAGCATTACATGTATAATGTCATTATTAGATAATGTTAATTTTTTAATTAAAATAACACTATTTCTTTGATAATTTTTTGCTTGTATTTGTACCGTGACACCACACTGCAGTGTAATTTTTTTTAAAATGCTACATTTTGTTTTGGCTTATATAGTGGTAATGTGTCTTTGGAGTGCCACATCACAGAGCAATTTATATATTGCATCTGTAATATTTTTCCTTTCAATACAAAATGAAGATGTGTGTGTTTTTGGTTGATTTTTTTCCCTTTAACTTGTGGCCTATGTCAGTGTCCTGTACATGTTTTCCTGTGTTGGTGTTGCCATAGTGCATATGTCTATTGGACAATGTTTATTGTTTTTTGTTTTTTATTTTTGTTTTTCCGGTCCTTATGTTTTTTAAAAAAACAAACCAAGCATTTCTAAAAGAATAAATGTTTATAAGCATAATGGGTGGATGTTTACACAATAGCATGAAAAAATAAATAGTTTTATTTTATACAGTGTTAGAAAAAAGCAGTACTACTCATCGGCCAGTAACTACTATCACATCTGATGATGATGACGCTGCGGAAGCAGGTAAAGTGTCCATTGTAGTATAGGGTATGCTTGTAAAGGAATGGCCATAACAAAATTGCACTTTCATTAAAAGGTCCATCAAAAGAAGTATGGAGCAGCAGAAGTGGCACTTCTGTAAGACATCACCACAAAAAACCTGTGGCCGAAAAGAAAGCAAGGTCGTATGTCCCGGCCCAAACACAGCAGGCTACCCCGCCACGAAGATTATCGTCTGTATGTTCTGTCCCCCCACTCCAAATTTTGGACACACCTCCAAGACGTCATCCACACTCCCCTCATCTTGATTGTGAGTATCAAACTGAAATAAATGAGTAAAATTTCAGAACGTAATCAAAATATTTCATAACCGCATTAAGTCAAAACACATCAAAAACTTAAATACTTACCGCAGTAAGTAAAAGCTGAAATGGAATCCAAGCTAAATGGCCTTGTCCACATCCAGTAAAGATATGTATGTCCACTTGAGCCATACAGTATGACATTGTGTGTAAGATGCTGCAACAAAAAAGCATGTTTTTTTTATGCAAAAAGTAAGGTTGTTTTTCCAAATTTCACATGTGTGTTTGAGGTAACATTGCAAAATACATATAAAAACATTACTATGTTTGTTTGAACAAAGCTATAAGGTAACACATTATGTATTCCAATGTGTTTTTATGGTGGAGTATGTGTGAGCTACAATAAAACTAAAGTGTTTGCTTTCACAATTAAGTAACCAGACACATTTGCCACAAACAGACATATGTATGTATTTAAGCTATGAGTGATGATGTTGCTAGGCAGAATAGTTGAAAGCAACAGTGAATGACATGTGTTCCATGTGTAGTGATTTGTTTACATTTCTCAAACATATGGATAGCTAACGGAGATTTGTTTAACATTTCAGCTTCTAGTCCTGGGAACAGCATCCCTCCGCAACAACAGCAACACAGTGACATGGAGGAGACAAACATCTTAGAAATGCAGCCATTAAGGCAAGGAATGAGCCCCCCAGCACCTGTGAGTACACCACCACAGCAAAGCACACCACCACCACAACACAGCCCAACAACACCAGGAACACAAGGCCCTGATCAGGTGTTTTGGTCCATTTGGGCTAGACAGCAGGCCACTAATGAAGATTGCCTGCGTAAGCAGACACAAATGTTTGCAAGCCTAATATCTCACCTCAGAAGAATATCAAGAAATCTGAGAAGACAAAATGAACAAACAACCAGAATAGGCAATACCATGGAACTCATGCGTACAGACATTACACAGGTCATGGGCAACTTACAGCGCATAATGGAAGAACAGCACAGACTAATGGAAGAACAGCACATACTAATGGAAGAACAGCACAGACAACAGCAAAGTTATATGAACATTTCTCTATCGTCCTAGTGGATGCTGGGGTTCCAGAAAGGACCATGGGGAATAGCGGCTCCGCAGGAGACAGGGCACAAAAAGTAAAGCTTTAGGATCAGGTGGTGTTCACTGGCTCCTCCCCCTATGACCCTCCTCCAAGCCTCAGTTAGTTAGATTTTTGTGCCCGGCCGAGAAGGGTGCAATCTAGGTGGCTCTCCTGAGCTGCTTAGAATAAAAGTTTAGTTAGGTTTTTTTATTTTCAGTGAGTCCTGCTGGCAACAGGCTCACTGCATCGTGGGACTAAGGGGAGAAGAAACGGACTCACCTGAGTGCAGAGTGGATCGGGTTTCTTAGGCTACTGGACACTAGCTCCAGAGGGACGATCACAGGTTCAGCCTGGATGGGTCACCGGAGCCGCGCCGCCGTCCCCCTTACAGAGCCAGAAGAGACGAAGAGGTCCGGTGAAATCGGCGGCAGAAGACATCCTGTCTTCAGACTAAGGTAGCGCACAGCACCGCAGCTGTGCGCCATTGCTCTCAGCACACTTCACACTCCGGTCACTGAGGGTGCAGGGCGCTGGGGGGGGAGCGCCCTGAGACGCAATATAACGGAATACCTTAGGTGGCAAAACAGAATACATCACATATAGCTCCTGGGCTATATGGATGTATTTTAATCCCCTGCCATTTTACACAGAAAAGCGGGAGATAAGGACGTCGTGAAGGGGCGGAGCCTATCTCCTCAGCACACAAGCGCCATTTTCCCTCACAGCTCCGCTGGAAGGACGGCTCCCTGACTCTCCCCTGCAGTCCTGCTTCAGAATCAGGGTAAAAAAGAGAAGGGGGGGGCATTTTTGGCAGCAAATAACGATAATAACAGCAGCTATAAGGGAATAACACTTATATAAGGTTATCCCTGTATATATATATATATAGCGCTGGGTGTGTGCTGGCAGACTCTCCCTCTGTCTCTCCAAAGGGCTAAGTGGGGTCCTGTCCTCTATCAGAGCATTCCCGGTGTGTGTGCTGTGTGTCGGTACGCGTGTGTCGACATGTATGAGGAGGAAAATTATGTGGAGGCGGAGCAGTTGCCTGTGTTGGTGATGTCACCCCCTAGGGAGTCGACACCTGACTGGATGATTGTATTTAAACAATTAAGTGATAATGTCAGCAATTTGCAGAAAACTGTTGACGACATGAGACAGCCGGCAAATCAATTAGTGCCTGTCCAGGCGTCTCAGACACCGTCAGGGGCGCTAAAACGCCCGTTACCTCAGTGGGTCGACACAGACCCTGACACAGATACTGAGTCTAGTGTCGACGGTGACGAGACAAACGTAATGTCCAGTAGGGCCACACGTTACATGATCACGGCAATGAAAGAGGCATTGAACCTTTCTGACACTACAAGTACCACAAAGAAGGGTATTATGTGGGGAGAGAAAAAACTACCAATATTTTTTCCTGAGTCAGAGGAAATAAATGAGGTGTGTGAAAAAGCGTGGGTTTCCCCCGATAAAAAACAGCTAATTTCAAAAAAATTATTAGCATTATATCCTTTCCCGCCAGAGGTTAGGGCGCGTTGGGAAACACCCCCTAGGGTAGATAAGGCGCTCACACGTTTATCAAAACAAGTAGCGTTACCGTCTCCTGATACGGCTACCCTCAAAGAACCAGCTGATAGAAGGCTGGAAAATATCCTAAAAAGTATATACACACATACTGGTGTTATACTGCGACCAGCAATCGCCTCAGCCTGGATGTGCAGTGCTGGAGTCGCATGGTCGGAAAATTATGTGGAGGCGGAGCAGTTGCCTGTGTTGGTGATGTCACCCCCTAGGGAGTCGACACCTGACTGGATGATTGTATTTAAACAATTAAGTGATAATGTCAGCAATTTGCAGAAAACTGTTGACGACATGAGACAGCCGGCAAATCAATTAGTGCCTGTCCAGGCGTCTCAGACACCGTCAGGGGCGCTAAAACGCCCGTTACCTCAGTGGGTCGACACAGACCCTGACACAGATACTGAGTCTAGTGTCGACGGTGACGAGACAAACGTAATGTCCAGTAGGGCCACACGTTACATGATCACGGCAATGAAAGAGGCATTGAACCTTTCTGACACTACAAGTACCACAAAGAAGGGTATTATGTGGGGAGAGAAAAAACTACCAATATTTTTTCCTGAGTCAGAGGAAATAAATGAGGTGTGTGAAAAAGCGTGGGTTTCCCCCGATAAAAAACAGCTAATTTCTAAAAAATTATTAGCATTATATCCTTTCCCGCCAGAGGTTAGGGCGCGTTGGGAAACACCCCCTAGGGTAGATAAGGCGCTCACACGTTTATCAAAACAAGTAGCGTTACCGTCTCCTGATACGGCTACCCTCAAAGAACCAGCTGATAGAAGGCTGGAAAATATCCTAAAAAGTATATACACACATACTGGTGTTATACTGCGACCAGCAATCGCCTCAGCCTGGATGTGCAGTGCTGGAGTCGCATGGTCGGATTCCCTGACCGAGAATATTGATACCCTGGATAGGGACAATATTTTGTTAACTATAGAACATTTAAAGGATGCACTACTATATATGCGTGATGCACAGAGGGATATTTGCACCCTGGCATCAAGAATAAGTGCTATGTCCATCTCTGCCAGAAGAGCGTTATGGACGCGACATTGGTCAGGGGATGCGGATTCCAAACGGCACATGGAAGTATTGCCGTATAAAGGGGAGGAGTTATTTGGGGCTGGTCTATCGGACCTGGTGGCCACGGCAACGGCTGGAAAATCCACCTTTTTACCCCAGGTCACTCCACATCAGCAGAAAAAGACACCGTCTTTTCAAACTCAGTCCTTTCGTTCCCATAAGTACAAGCGAGCAAAAGGCCACTCTTTTCTGCCCCGGGGCAGAGGAAGAGGAAAAAGACTGCACCATGCAGCCGCTTCACAGGAGCAGAAGCCCTCCCCTGCTTCTGCCAAGTCTTCAGCATGACGCTGGGGCTTTACAAGCAGACTCAGATATGGTGGGGGCCCGTCTCAAGAATTTCAACGCGCAGTGGGCTCACTCGCAAGTGGATCCCTGGATTCTACAGGTAGTATCGCAGGGGTACAAACTGGAATTCGAGGCGTTTCCCCCTCGTCGTTTCCTGAAGTCTGCTTTACCAAAGTCTCCCTCCGACAGGGAGGCAGTTTTGGCAGCCATTCACAAGCTGTATTCCCAGCAGGTGATAATCAAGGTACCCCTCCTGCAACAAGGAAAGGGGTATTATTCCACGCTGTTGGTGGTACCGAAGCCGGACGGCTCGTTGAGACCAATTTTAAATCTGAAATCCTTGAACACTTACATAAAAAGGTTCAAATTCAAGATGGAGTCACTCAGAGCAGTGATAGCAAACCTGGAAGAAGGGGACTATATGGTGTCTCTGGACATCAAGGATGCTTATCTCCACGTCCCGATATACCCTTCTCACCAAGGGTACCTCAGGTTTGTAGTACAAAACTGTCATTATCAGTTTCAGATGCTGCCGTTTGGATTGTCCACGGCACCTCGGGTCTTTACCAAGGTAATGGCCGAAATGATGATTTTTCTAAGAAGAAAAGACATTTTAATTATCCCTTACTTGGACGATCTCCTGATAAGGGCAAGATCCAGGGAACAGTTAGAAGTCGGAGTAGCACTATCTCAGGTAGTGTTACGTCAGCACGGGTGGATTCTAAATATTCCAAAATCGCAGCTGATTCCAACGACACGTCTACTGTTCCTAGGAATGATTCTGGACACAGTCCAGAAGAAGGTGTTTCTCCCGGAGGAGAAGGCCAGGGAGTTATCCGAGCTAGTCAGGAACCTCCTAAAACCAGGACAGGTCTCAGTGCATCAGTGCACGAGGGTCCTGGGGAAAATGGTGGCTTCTTACGAAGCGATTCCATTCGGAAGATTCCATGCAAGAACATTTCAGTGGGATCTACTGGACAAATGGTCCGGATCGCATCTGCAGATGCATCAGCGGATAACCCTGTCGCCAAGGACAAGGGTGTCTCTCCTGTGGTGGCTGCAGAGTGCTCATCTACTAGAGGGCCGCAGATTTGGCATTCAGGATTGGATCCTGGTAACCACGGATGCCAGCCTGAGAGGCTGGGGAGCAGTCACACAGGGAAGGAATTTCCAGGGCCTGTGGTCAAGCCTGGAAACGTCTCTTCATATAAACATTCTGGAACTAAGGGCCATTTACAATGCCCTAAGTCAAGCAAAACCTCTGCTTCAGGGTCAGGCGGTGTTGATCCAATCGGACAACATCACGTCAGTCGCCCACGTAAACAGACAGGGCGGCACGAGAAGCAGGAGGGCAATGGCAGAAGCTGCAAGGATTCTTCGCTGGGCGGAAAATCATGTGATAGCACTGTCAGCAGTATTCATTCCGGGAGTGGACAACTGGGAAGCAGACTTCCTCAGCAGACACGACCTTCACCCGGGAGAGTGGGGACTTCACCCAGAAGTCTTCCACCTGATTGTAAACCGTTGGGAAAAACCAAAAGTGGACATGATGGCGTCCCGCCTCAACAAAAAACTGGACAGATATTGCGCCAGGTCAAGGGACCCTCAGGCAATAGCAGTGGACGCTCTGGTAACGCCGTGGGTGTACCAGTCAGTGTATGTGTTCCCTCCTCTGCCTCTCATACCAAAAGTACTGAGAATCATAAGAAGGAGAGGAGTAAGAACTATACTCGTGGTTCCGGATTGGCCAAGACGGACTTGGTACCCGGAACTTCAAGAGATGCTCACGGACGAACCGTGGCCTCTACCTCTAAGAAAGGACCTGCTACTGCAGGAGCCTTGTCTGTTCCAAGACTTACCGCGGCTGCGTTTGACGGCATGGCGGTTGAACGCCGGATCCTGAGGGAAAAAGGCATTCCAGAAGAAGTCATCCCTACTCTGGTCAAAGCCAGGAAGGACGTAACCGCAAAACATTATCACCGCATTTGGCGTAAATATGTTGCGTGGTGTGAGGCCAAGAAGGCCCCTACAGAGGAATTTCAACTGGGTCGTTTCCTTCATTTCCTGCAAACAGGACTGTCTATGGGCCTAAAATTAGGGTCCATTAAGGTTCAAATTTCGGCCCTGTCGATTTTCTTCCAGAAAGAACTGGCTTCAGTACCTGAAGTTCAGACATTTGTAAAAGGGGTCCTGCACATACAGCCTCCTTTTGTGCCTCCAGTGGCACCTTGGGATCTCAATGTGGTGTTGAGTTTTCTAAAGTCACATTGGTTTGAACCACTTTCCACTGTGGACTTAAAATATCTCACATGGAAGGTGTCGATGCTGTTAGCCTTGGCTTCAGCCAGGCGTGTGTCAGAATTGGCGGCTTTATCATATAAAAGCCCTTACTTAATTTTTCATTCTGACAGGGCGGAATTGAGGACTCGTCCTCAATTTCTACCTAAGGTGGTTTCTGCATTTCACATGAACCAACCTATTGTGGTACCTGCGGCTACCAGGGACTTAGAGGACTCTAAGTTGCTTGACGTTGTCAGGGCCTTGAAAATATATGTTTCCAGGACGGCTGGAGTCAGAAAATCTGACTCGCTGTTTATCCTGTATGCACCCAACAAGCTGGGTGCTCCTGCTTCTAAGCAGACGATTGCTCGTTGGATTTGTAGTACAATTCAGCTTGCACATTCTGTGGCAGGATTGCCACAGCCAAAATCAGTAAAAGCCCATTCCACAAGGAAAGTGGGCTCATCTTGGGCGGCTGCCCGAGGGGTCTCGGCTTTACAACTTTGCCGAGCAGCTGCTTGGTCAGGGGCAAACACGTTTGCTAAATTCTACAAATTTGATACCCTGGCTGAGGAGGACCTGGAGTTCTCTCATTCGGTGCTGCAGAGTCATCCGCACTCTCCCGCCCGTTTGGGAGCTTTGGTATAATCCCCATGGTCCTTTCAGGAACCCCAGCATCCACTAGGACGATAGAGAAAATAAGAATTTACTTACCGATAATTCTATTTCTCGGAGTCCGTAGTGGATGCTGGGCGCCCATCCCAAGTGCGGATTATCTGCAATACTTGTACATAGTTACAAAAATCGGGTTATTATTGTTGTGAGCCATCTTTTCAGAGGCTCCGCTGTTATCATACTGTTAACTGGGTTCAGATCACAGGTTGTACAGTGTGATTGGTGTGGCTGGTATGAGTCTTACCCGGGATTCAAAATCCTTCCTTATTGTGTACGCTCGTCCGGGCACAGTATCCTAACTGAGGCTTGGAGGAGGGTCATAGGGGGAGGAGCCAGTGCACACCACCTGATCCTAAAGCTTTACTTTTTGTGCCCTGTCTCCTGCGGAGCCGCTATTCCCCATGGTCCTTTCAGGAACCCCAGCATCCACTACGGACTCCGAGAAATAGAATTATCGGTAAGTAAATTCTTATTTTTTCAAAACAATCAAAAGATTAATGAAAGTTTATTCCGAATAGTAGACAATCAAAATGCTGCTACACGTGAACTCAATGCCACCCTCACTAACCTGAATGAAACACTCAGATGCATGCACCAACAGCAAACAAGCAGCAGTTCTGGTACGACTACTCCAAATATCACGCCAGTCTCATCACCACCAAGACGCTCCACCAGAGCACGACAACATGACAGTGCTAAAGGCAAAGGGCAGGACAAGCAGCCACCCAAAAAAACATGAAAAAAATACAAGTTAGACATTTGTGATAATTATCTCAAAATAGTTAGTAAGTGTATTTTTGCCAAAAAATATATAACACTTAGCTCCTTGACAATTTTTACAACATCATTAATTATAAGTGGTACAAACAACAACAACATAAAATTTGTACGCACATTTATTATTTACCATTTTTTTTTGGTATTGGAGGAGGGAAATGTTGATGGAGCAGCACATACATGTTAGCAGGAAGTAAACTGACCACTTGATTTTTTTTCTAATCATTACTCTTTCTAGATTCCAATCATTCTCTTTTCCTGCAGACACAATAATTGGCAGCCAGGCAGAATGTCTTTAGCAGGAAGTAAACTGACCACTTGATTTTTCTCTAATCATTACTCTTTCTAGATTCCAATCATTCTCTTTTCCTGCAGACACAATAATTGGCAGCCAGGCAGAATGTCTTTAGCAGGAAGTAAACTGACCACTTGATTTTTTTATAATCATTACTCTTTCTAGATTCCAATCATTCTCTTTTCCTGCAGACAATCCAAATTATAATGTAATTGATATATATTTTACCTTTCTTCTCTATACAACATTACAAGAAGAACACAATTGAGTTGCGTAAAAAGCTTTTAATATGTTGGCTTTGTTTTTTTTTTTTAAAAACATTGTCAAAATGAATGTCAGTATTGTTGGGACATGTTTGTGTGTGTTAAAAATTAGTAAGAATATTATTACACATGATGCTGAAACAAATATGTACTTTTACAACAAAAATCAAAGAATGTGTATAATAATGTATATATGTGGCAAACTGTGTATTTACTTACACATCATCAAGTTTACTGCATCAAACATTAGGAAATAAATTATTCCTGATTACAGTAAGTTTGTGTGTCTTAAATATGATGGTGCATTATACATAGGGACACATGTATTCCTCATGGCTAACATATTATATGTTGAGGAGTGTTTTTTGGGAACACAGGTTCTCAAACTCGGCCCTCAGGAACCCACACAGTGCATGTTTTGCAGGTCTCCTCACAGAATCACAAGTGACATAATTAGCTCCACCTGTGAACCTTTTAACATATGTCTGTGAGTAATTCATACACCTGTGCTTCTACTGGGTTACGTGAAAAACATGCACTGTGTGTGGTCCTGAGGGCCGAGTTTGTGAACCTGTGCATTAGGACGTTACACACAATGATAAAGTGAAATACTAAATGGATTATGTGGGCTTGTAAGAAATTAGCACTGCAAGTTTACGATCACTTATCCAGACTTAATGCATGCCACTCATAATCTGTTGTTTTGAGTTTAAAAATACACACAATACACATGCGACATTTGTTTTTCATAAAGCGAGGGTATGTTTGTATGTGTCAAGGAGACAGACACATTCTGAGTAATGGTTTTGGGAAAAAAAAACTGCCAAAACATCTATTTATGATTAGACAACAAATGAAATAAGCAAACCAAACTTACCTTAGAAATAGCGAGTGATGATCTCTTGCCTAACCTGGCTCCCTACATCTGTACTCCAAGTATCACCAGATCTCTCTAATTCCTCTGCTTGCTGGCTGCTTTCTTCCTCCTCCTCCTCCTCCTCAACATGTGGCAGATGTTGTTGCAAACACATGTTATGAAGAAAGCAGCAGCAGAACACAATTTGAGTCACCTTGGAGGGACTATACAACAAAAGGCCACCAGACTTATCCAGACACAGAAACCTAGATTTCAGCACACCAAAACATCTTTCTATCACATTCCGCGTGGACTTATGTGCATGATTGTAATTGTGTTCAGCAGGGGTATCAGGTCGGGACAATAGAGTTAGAAGCCAAGAAAAACAGCCATATCCTCCATCACCCAAAAGACAGATATAGTAACGTGATTCATGTTAAGATACAGCAACACATAAGTAACACACTGTGGGGCAGATGTATTAACCTGTAGAAGGCATAAGGAAGTGAAAAACCAGTGATATGTGCAAGGTAATAAAGGCAGCAGACAATCTGTTCCTAAATGTTCATTTACATATTAGAGCTGATTGGCTGGTGTCTTTATCACCTTGCACAGATCACTGGTTTCTCACTTCCTTATGTCTTCTACAGGTTAATACATCTGCACCTGTATTTGGACAAAGTATACGCAGGCCTACACATATCAAATTACATACCCAGCAGCCATCCATCTGGCATTTGTCCGTCCTCAAACTTATCAAAGAGGGATGACTGACTGAGGATGAAGGAGTCATGGCAGCCCCCAGGGTAACCAGCAACAACACTCATTATTTTGAGATTTGCATCACAAACCACCTGCACATTTGTGGAGTGTTCGAAATGGCGATTTGTATATATGTGCTGCCTGCCCCTAGGTGGTCTCAGCTGAATGTGTGTGCAGTCTATGTTTTCAAGCACATTGGGCATGCCAGCCAGCTCATAGAAATCTACCCTGACGGCATGTCACTGAGACTCCTGGGTAGGGAAGCAGATAGAGGCCTCGATGTGGGGCTGCAAAACAGCCAACACCTGTGTGTATATTTTAAAGAACAATAAACATGAGATTTTAGGACAGAACTGGCCACCGAGAAATTAAAACAAACACAAAACAGAAGAGGTAGTTAGGTATACATCACCTGTGTTAAGATTCTGGGAAATGAGGGCTGTGAGATTCCTATGACATCCCCAGACACAGCCTGCAAGCTGCCAGTAGCCAGAAAGTGCAACACAGCCAGGAGTTTGTGCAGGCCTGAGACAGAGCGAGAGCGTGCTGTCTCAGGGTCTAGGCCCAGTTTGACAAGGTCATACAGACGGAAAATGTTGTTACGATTTAGACGGAACATCTGTATGACCTTATCATCGGACAATGCGTTCAAGTTTAAACGCCCCCTAAAAAAATGAGGCCTGCGCAGCCTCCGCGGAACCTGTACAACCTGCTGACCATGTTCAGTTTCTTGGCCCTGGGTACTTACAGGCTGATGTCTGAGTCTGAGGAATCCCACAGCACACAAAAAGATCACTGGCCCACAGTCCTGCTGCCATTTCTGAGTGTAGGTGTATTGAAATGGGCCTAACATCCTTTTATAGGCATCCTAATTCAGGTGTGAGTGATTTTTTATTTGCAACACATGTAAACACGCCTGAAAAAAGCAGGTCTATTTTTTGCCGCTTTTTTTAACGAATCGCAAAAAAATACGACTGCATTTGAGCACTCACAGACTAACACCCAAATACGAATGAATAGTGAATTCCCGTATTCTATGTAATAACAGCCGCGTTTGACCGATGGTCTATTCATTCGTATTTCTGAACGTTGTCATTCAAACCATTACGAATAGTCCAAACACTGCCGAGATTGGTGCTTAGTGAATTTCCGGATTAGGACTTAGAAAAAAAAACACAAAACGGACAAACCCGAATTCTTAGTAAATATTGGCCCTTGTCTGTATTTTAAATGTCGGTATTTTGACCTTGTCTGTATTTTAAATGTCGGTATTTTGACCATGTTGGTATTTTGACCTTGTCTGTATTTTGACCATTGGTCAATGGTTGTCGGTATTTTGACCATCGGGATTTTGATTGTAGGTAAATTGACTGCATCCCATTATGACCATAGCTTTTCAGTTGTTGTGGAACCTGGAGTCCCAGCATACTTTGACAAGTCATGATGGGACTTTTAGTGATACAGCATCTAGACAAGCACATTTGACACATTTTCTTTATGGTTCTTTTAAATCTCCGTATTTGCACAGTGTACTGTTAAATCTCTATGTGTTATTTATTGTATATTTATTTATTAGCTGTTTACCCTTCCCTAATGATAAGAATGTTTTTTATATCCAATTCTTTTGAGTGTAGAACATTGCAGGCTATGCGATTTGTCAACAGCAGTCTTTTTTAATCTATTACTAATAAATATTGAGTTATGAAATCCACACACAATTGCTTCCACAGATAAAATTCTGTTCACTTCTATGAGACACTGACAGTGAAATGTCCTTAGATCCTGTGTGTAGAAATGTAAAGCATGATCTGGCAATTCTATTAAACCATCCCTGCATAACAGAAACATCAGTGTATTCAATGAACAGCATTAAAAATGAAAAGTGACAGCTTGAAAGTTCTTCATGTCTAACAACCACATCTAAATGATGCAGAGTTATTACAGTCACAAGTAGCTCCTAATTCTTTTCATTAAATGATGAAAACGCTGAAAAGAAGAATAGGTTTTTATTTAAAGATGGTATCCTGTTTATTCTATTATCTCCTAAATAACATCACGCTAAAGAAGATGATGCTGAATTATGCAGATCAGAGCTATAATTCTTTAGCAGTTACAGAAAGATCTGTTAGCTCACATACCAGGAATGACGGTTTGATGAATTGTGTATAAAGCAAGTACATAGAAATAATGTAAACCAATCACTTCATATCACTTAGGGCCCAAAGTGGCATCTCCAGAGGTGGGGCTGCAGCACAGTCCAACATTCAAATAGGGGAGCCACACCAACTGCCAGTGAGTCCCAGACAGCGATGTTTGGGGTGGCAGTTGGTGTGGCTCCCCTACCTGAATTTTGGACTGTGCCGCAGCCCCACCTCTGGAGCTGCCATTGCTTAGGGGCATATTTATGAAAGAATGTTTGTGGGATATTCCTCAAATAATAGACATCCAAAGGATTTAACAAGGAGAGACAGCAGCAGATATCTCTGATATCTGTCACGGTGTCTCTATTTCTGATTTCAAAGCTGAACCCACATGCTGAAGTATTCACTAAGTAAAGCATGCTGAGTAGCTAATGGCACCTGAAGATGGTGCGATGTGTGGGTGGGGACAACCAGCGTTTCCAGAAAGGGTGGCGTGTTGTCCCCATTTTCTGGGAGTGGCAAGTCCAGGATCTGCGTCTCTGGACACCTACTTCCTGGCCTCGCAAGGCACCCGGCAACGCTAACGCTGCGATCGCAACTGCAGCATTTGCATTTTCAGTGGACGGATTTGCAATGCTGCTTGTGTGCGGCTTTGCAAATCCGTCTACTGCTGAATCAGGCCCTGTATCCGTAAATTGGCACTTTGCAGAATCTAAAGCAGGGTAGGACCATAAGCACTGACCAAGACACACCAACAAAATGACACTGTCAAATGTTCAAAGAGGTACAGTAAATACTATATGTTGTAGATACGGACTGAAAATTCAACTCATCACTAGTCTTGAGACAATAATACATCATGCGATAACTATCTTGCCACTGTTTCAACCTTTCCAAACATGTATCTGGTACCAGAACAACACATTAGGTACTGCACAATTACTTTGAGTTTCTTGCATCTGCCTGACACACAATGTGTCACTTTTGCATTAAAAGCAGACAGTCTGTAGACTGGGTGATTATAATATCCATTTAACAGCCTGTCAGGGCAGCTGGAAAATATTCTTTGAGAATTCTGCTTGGCTTTACCTTTTTCTCCATTCTTTGATGTATTTTAAATAAGTAGAAGTCTGTGGTGCTATTTAGCTTTGCTGCTGTCAAAACTACAAGTAAGCTGCAAAGAGCTGACTGCACTGTTTATTTTAATTTCAGCAGTCCAGAGGCGATGCCGTTTCTTCAAGAGAGCAAATACTGGCAGAGATAAGCAAACTTTTTACTTTTCCACGAATCTTCTTCTCTAATACTACTCCCTGTGCTGAAATTAAAATATTGCCTTGTCAGCGATCAAAACTTTTATTGTGAGATCCAGTCGGGGAAAGCAGAACAAGTAAACTGCAATTAAGGCAAATGTTAAGCAAGTAATTGCATCTTTCACACTTCAAAAGTAATTTTTTTAGGTTTGGCAGGTTCTAAATCCACAGTAGAATTAATCGTGGCGTTTACAGGAAAATATTTGCGTTACTTTACTTTTTAAAATTAATGCACATGCTCTTTCAAAGTTTGATTTCTAAAGTGAAGTAGAGAGTGGGTAAGCATGGCCTCAATCGGTGCTGAGTTCTTTTTCCAGTGACTGATTTCCTAGTGCTCCCTGGTACCTAAGCGAGCCCTTACTCAGATGCTTGCTTCAATGCTAGCCTTGTTAGATACAGTGGTATGATAATGCAATCTCCCAGGAGAAAGCCAATTGCTGCAGATTATCTCTGTTTACATTATGTACTGTCATCCCCATGTTCATAGTGAAATGTTTATCATATGCATTATGTGTATAACAATTTCACACATGGCAATACCTTATCTCCCTGTTTAACATGGGGAAGGAAGCCTTTCAACAGTCGTCAGGTTTAATTTTGTCGGGAGGGGATTGTGTACTGTAAACCCCATAAACTAATCTCTTTTCTGTTCAACAAAAAAATGGTTTTCACATTATTCCGGTAAAAGATAATGAATACTCCACGGACCTGTGTACATGCATTTTGAAGACTGCAAGGGTTTAGACTAGAGATGAGCGCCTGAAATTTTTCGGGTTTTGTGTTTTGGTTTTGGGTTCGGTTCCGCGGCCGTGTTTTGGGTTCGAACGCGTTTTGGCAAAACCTCACCGAATTTTTTTTGTCGGATTCGGGTGTGTTTTGGATTCGGGTGTTTTTTTCAAAAAACACTAAAAAACAGCTTAAATCATAGAATTTGGGGGTCATTTTGATCCCAAAGTATTATTAGCCTCAAAAACCATAATTTACACTCATTTTCAGTCTATTCTGAATACCTCACACCTCACAATATTATTTTTAGTCCTAAAATTTGCACCGAGGTCGCTGTGTGAGTAAGATAAGCGACCCTAGTGGCCGACACAAACACCGGGCCCATCTAGGAGTGGCACTGCAGTGTCACGCAGGATGTCCCTTCCAAAAAACCCTCCCCAAACAGCACATGACGCAAAGAAAAAAAGAGGCGCAATGAGGTAGCTGTGTGAGTAAGATTAGCGACCCTAGTGGCCGACACAAACACCGGGCCCATCTAGGAGTGGCACTGCAGTGTCACGCAGGATGGCCCTTCCAAAAAACCCTCCCCAAACAGCACATGACGCAAAGAAAAAAAGAGGCGCAATGAGGTAGCTGTGTGAGTAAGATTAGCGACCCTAGTGGCCGACACAAACACCGGGCCCATCTAGGAGTGGCACTGCAGTGTCACGCAGGATGGCCCTTCCAAAAAACCCTCCCCAAACAGCACATGATGCAAAGAAAAAAAGAGGCGCAATGAGGTAGCTGTGTGAGTAAGATTAGCGACCCTAGTGGCCGACACAAACACCGGGCCCATCTAGGAGTGGCACTGCAGTGTCACGCAGGATGTCCCTTCCAAAAAACCCTCCCCAAACAGCACATGACGCAAAGAAAAAAAGAGGCGCAATGTGGTAGCTGTGTGAGTAAGATTAGCGACCCTAGTGGCCGACACAAACACCGGGCCCATCTAGGAGTGGCACTGCAGTGTCACGCAGGATGTCCCTTCCAAAAAACCCTCCCCAAACAGCACATGACGCAAAGAAAAAAAGAGGCGCAATGAGGTAGCTGACTGTGTGAGTAAGATTAGCGACCCTAGTGGCCGACACAAACACCGGGCCCATCTAGGAGTGGCACTGCAGTGTCACGCAGGATGTCCCTTCCAAAAAACCCTCCCCAATCAGCACATGATGCAAAGAAAAAGAAAAGAAAAAAGAGGTGCAAGATGGAATTGTCCTTGGGCCCTCCCACCCACCCTTATGTTGTATAAACAAAACAGGACATGCACACTTTAACCAACCCATCATTTCAGTGACAGGGTCTGCCACACGACTGTGACTGATATGACGGGTTGGTTTGGACCCCCCCCAAAAAAGAAGCAATTAATCTCTCCTTGCACAAACTGGCTCTACAGAGGCAAGATGTCCACCTCATCTTCACCCTCCGATATATCACCGTGTACATCCCCCTCCTCACAGATTATCAATTCGTCCCCACTGGAATCCACCATCTCAGCTCCCTGTGTACTTTGTGGAGGCAATTGCTGCTGGTCAATGTCTCCGCGGAGGAATTGATTATAATTCATTTTAATGAACATCATCTTCTCCACATTTTCTGGATGTAACCTCGTACGCCGATTGCTGACAAGGTGAGCGGCGGCACTAAACACTCTTTCGGAGTACACACTTGTGGGAGGGCAACTTAGGTAGAATAAAGCCAGTTTGTGCAAGGGCCTCCAAATTGCCTCTGTTTCCTGCCAGTATAAGTACCGACTGTGTGACGTGCCTACTTGGATGCGGTCACTCATATAATCCTCCACCATTCTATCAATGTTGAGAGAATCATATGCAGTGACAGTAGACGACATGTCCGTAATCGTTGTCAGGTCCTTCAGTCCGGACCAGATGTCAGCATCAGCAGTCGCTCCAGACTGCCCTGCATCACCGCCAGCGGGTGGGCTCGGAATTCTGAGCCTTTTCCTCGCACCCCCAGTTGCGGGAGAATGTGAAGGAGGAGATGTTGACAGGTCGCGTTCCGCTTGACTTGACAATTTTGTCACCAGCAGGTCTTTCAACCCCAGCAGACTTGTGTCTGCCGGAAAGAGAGATCCAAGGTAGGCTTTAAATCTAGGATCGAGCACGGTGGCCAAAATGTAGTGCTCTGATTTCAACAGATTGACCACCCGTGAATCCTTGTTAAGCGAATTAAGGGCTGCATCCACAAGTCCCACATGCCTAGCGGAATAGCTCCCTTTTAGCTCCTTCTTCAATGCCTCCAGCTTCTTCTGCAAAAGCCTGATGAGGGGAATGACCTGACTCAGGCTGGCAGTGTCTGAACTGACTTCACGTGTGGCAAGTTCAAAGGGCATCAGAACCTTGCACAACGTTGAAATCATTCTCCACTGCACTTGAGACAGGTGCATTCCACCTCCTATATCGTGCTCAATTGTATAGGCTTGAATGGCCTTTTGCTGCTCCTCCAACCTCTGAAGCATATAGAGGGTTGAATTCCACCTCGTTACCACTTCTTGCTTCAGATGATGGCAGGGCAGGTTCAGTAGTTTTTGGTGGTGCTCCAGTCTTCTGTACGTGGTGCCTGTACGCCGAAAGTGTCCCGCAATTCTTCTGGCCACCGACAGCATCTCTTGCACGCCCCTGTCGTTTTTTAAAAAATTCTGCACCACCAAATTCAAGGTATGTGCAAAACATGGGACGTGCTGGAATTTGCCCATATTTAATGCACACACAATATTGCTGGCGTTGTCCGATGCCACAAATCCACAGGAGAGTCCAATTGGGGTAAGCCATTCCGCGATGATCTTCCTCAGTTGCCGTAAGAGGTTTTCAGCTGTGTGCGTATTCTGGAAAGCGGTGATACAAAGCGTAGCCTGCCTAGGAAAGAGTTGGCGTTTGCGAGATGCTGCTACTGGTGCCGCCGCTGCTGTTCTTGCGGCGGGAGTCCATACATCTACCCAGTGGGCTGTCACAGTCATATAGTCCTGACCCTGCCCTGCTCCACTTGTCCACATGTCCGTGGTTAAGTGGACATTGGGTACAACTGCATTTTTTAGGACACTGGTGAGTCTTTTTCTGACGTCCGTGTACATTCTCGGTATCGCCTGCCTAGAGAAGTGGAACCTAGATGGTATTTGGTAACGGGGGCACACTGCCTCAATAAATTGTCTAGTTCCCTGTGAACTAACGGCGGATACCGGACGCACGTCTAACACCAACATAGTTGTCAAGGCCTCAGTTATCCGCTTTGCAGTAGGATGACTGCTGTGATATTTCATCTTCCTCGCAAAGGACTGTTGAACAGTCAATTGCTTACTGGAAGTAGTACAAGTGGGCTTACGACTTCCCCTCTGGGATGACCATCGACTCCCAGCGGCAACAACAGCAGCGCCAGCAGCAGTAGGCGTTACACGCAAGGATGCATCGGAGGAATCCCAGGCAGGAGAGGACTCGTCAGAATTGCCAGTGACATGGCCTGCAGGACTATTGGCATTCCTGGGGAAGGAGGAAATTGACACTGAGGGAGTTGGTGGGGTGGTTTGCGTGAGCTTGGTTACAAGAGGAAGGGATTTACTGGTCAGTGGACTGCTTCCGCTGTCACCCAAAGTTTTTGAACTTGTCACTGACTTATTATGAATGCGCTGCAGGTGACGTATAAGGGAGGATGTTCTGAGGTGGTTAACGTCCTTACCCCTACTTATTACAGCTTGACAAAGGGAACACACGGCTTGACACCTGTTGTCCGCATTTCTGGTGAAATACCTCCACACCGAAGAGCTGATTTTTTTGGTATTTTCACCTGGCATGTCAACGGCCATATTCCTCCCACGGACAACAGGTGTCTCCCCGGGTGCCTGACTTAAACAAACCACCTCACCATCAGAATCCTCCTGGTCAATTTCCTCCCCAGCGCCAGCAACACCCATATCCTCCTCATCCTGGTGTACTTCAACACTGACATCTTCAATCTGACTATCAGGAACTGGACTGCGGGTGCTCCTTCCAGCACTTGCAGGGGGTGTGCAAATGGTGGAAGGCGCATGCTCTTCACGTCCAGTGTTGGGAAGGTCAGGCATCGCAACCGACACAATTGGACTCTCCTTGTGGATTTGGGATTTCGAAGAATGCACAGTTCTTTGCTGTGCTGCTTTTGCCAGCTTGAGTCTTTTCATTTTTCTAGCGAGAGGCTGAGTGCTTCCATCCTCATGTGAAGCTGAACCACTAGCCATGAACATAGGCCAGGGCCTCAGCCGTTCCTTGCCACTCCGTGTGGTAAATGGCATATTGGCAAGTTTACGCTTCTCCTCCGACAATTTTATTTTAGGTTTTGGAGTCCTTTTTTTTCTGATATTTGGTGTTTTGGATTTGACATGCTCTGTACTATGACATTGGGCATCGGCCTTGGCAGACGACGTTGCTGGCATTTCATCGTCTCGGCCATGACTAGTGGCAGCAGCTTCAGCACGAGGTGGAAGTGGATCTTGATCTTTCCCTAATTTTGGAACCTCAACATTTTTGTTCTCCATATTTTAATAGGCACAACTAAAAGGCACCTCAGGTAAACAATGGAGATGGATACTAGTATACAATTATGGACTGCCTGCCGACTGCAGACACAGAGGTAGCCACAGCCGTGAACTACCGTACTGTACTGTGTCTGCAGCTAATATAGACTGGTTGATAAAGAGAAGATGTCTATGTAACTATGTATGTATAAAGAAGACTGAAAAAAATCCACGGTTAGGTGGTATACAATTATGGACGGACTGCCTGCCGAGTGCAGACACAGAGGTAGCCACAGCCGTGAACTACCGTACTGTACTGTGTCTGCAGCTAATATAGACTGGTTGATAAAGAGAAGATGTCTATGTAACTATGTATGTATAAAGAAGAATGAAAAAAAACCACGGTTAGGTGGTATACAATTATGGACGGACTGCCTGCCGAGTGCAGACACAGAGGTAGCCACAGCCGTGAACTACCGTACTGTACTGTGTCTGCAGCTAATATAGACTGGTTGATAAAGAGAAGATGTCTATGTAACTATGTATGTATAAAGAAGAATGAAAAAAATCCACGGTTAGGTGGTATTACAATTATGGACGGACTGCCTGCCGAGTGCAGAGACACAGAGGTAGCCACAGCCGTGAACTACCGTACTGTGTCTGCTGCGACTGGATGATAAATGATATAAAAAATATATATATATCACTACTGCAGCCGGACAGGTATTTATTATATATTATATAATGACGGACCTGCTGGACACTGTCTGTCAGCAGAATGAGTTTTATTTTTATAGAATAAAAAAAAAAAAAACACACAAGTGAAGTCACACGACGAGTGTTTAACTTTTTCAGGCAATCACAATATAAGTATACTACTAACTATACTGGTGGTCAGTGTGGTCAGGTCACTGGTCAGTCACACTGGCAGTGGCACTCCTGCAGCAAAAGTGTGCACTGTTTAATTTTAATATAATATGTACTCCTGGCTCCTGCTATAACCTATAACTGGCACTGCAGTAGTGCTCCCCAGTCTCCCCCACAATTATAAGCTGTGTGAGCTGAGCAGTCAGACAGATATATAATATATATAGATGATGCAGCACACTGGCCTGAGCCTGAGCAGTGCACACAGATATGGTATGTGACTGACTGAGTCACTGTGTGTATCGCTTTTTTCAGGCAGAGAACGGATATATTAAATAAACTGCACTGTGTGTCTGGTGGTCACTCACTATATAATATATTATGTACTCCTGGCTCCTGCTATAACCTATAACTGGCACTGCAGTAGTGCTCCCCAGTCTCCCCCACAATTATAAGCTGTGTGAGCTGAGCAGTCAGACAGATATATAATATATATAGTAGAGATGAGCGCCTGAAATTTTTCGGGTTTTGTGTTTTGGTTTTGTGTTCGGTTCCGCGGCCGTGTTTTGGGTTCGAACGCGTTTTGGCAAAACCTCACCGAATTTTTTTTGTCGGATTCGGGTGTGTTTTGGATTCGGGTGTTTTTTTCAAAAAACACTAAAAAACAGCTTAAATCATAGAATTTGGGGGTCATTTTGATCCCAAAGTATTATTAACCTCAAAAACCATAATTTACACTCATTTTCAGTCTATTCTGAATACCTCACACCTCACAATATTATTTTTAGTCCTAAAATTTGCACCGAGGTCGCTGTGTGAGTAAGATAAGCGACCCTAGTGGCCGACACAAACACCGGGCCCATCTAGGAGTGGCACTGCAGTGTCACGCAGGATGTCCCTTCCAAAAAACCCTCCCCAAACAGCACATGACGCAAAGAAAAAAAGAGGCGCAATGAGGTAGCTGTGTGAGTAAGATTAGCGACCCTAGTGGCCGACACAAACACCGGGCCCATCTAGGAGTGGCACTGCAGTGTCACGCAGGATGGCCCTTCCAAAAAACCCTCCCCAAACAGCACATGACGCAAAGAAAAAAAGAGGCGCAATGAGGTAGCTGTGTGAGTAAGATTAGCGACCCTAGTGGCCGACACAAACACCGGGCCCATCTAGGAGTGGCACTGCAGTGTCACGCAGGATGTCCCTTCCAAAAAACCCTCCCCAAACAGCACATGACGCAAAGAAAAAAAGAGGCGCAATGAGGTAGCTGACTGTGTGAGTAAGATTAGCGACCCTAGTGGCCGACACAAACACCGGGCCCATCTAGGAGTGGCACTGCAGTGTCACGCAGGATGTCCCTTCCAAAAAAACCTCCCCAATCAGCACATGATGCAAAGAAAAAGAAAAGAAAAAAGAGGTGCAAGATGGAATTGTCCTTGGGCCCTCCCACCCACCCTTATGTTGTATAAACAAAACAGGACATGCACACTTTAACCAACCCATCATTTCAGTGACAGGGTCTGCCACACGACTGTGACTGATATGACGGGTTGGTTTGGACCCCCCCCAAAAAAGAAGCAATTAATCTCTCCTTGCACAAACTGGCTCTACAGAGGCAAGATGTCCACCTCATCTTCACCCTCCGATATATCACCGTGTACATCCCCCTCCTCACAGATTATCAATTCGTCCCCACTGGAATCCACCATCTCAGCTCCCTGTGTACTTTGTGGAGGCAATTGCTGCTGGTCAATGTCTCCGCTGAGGAATTGATTATAATTCATTTTAATGAACATCATCTTCTCCACATTTTCTGGATGTAACCTCGTACGCCGATTGCTGACAAGGTGAGCGGCGGCACTAAACACTCTTTCGGAGTACACACTTGTGGGAGGGCAACTTAGGTAGAATAAAGCCAGTTTGTGCAAGGGCCTCCAAATTGCCTCTTTTTCCTGCCAGTATAAGTACGGACTGTGTGACGTGCCTACTTGGATGCGGTCACTCATATAATCCTCCACCATTCTATCAATGTTGAGAGAATCATATGCAGTGACAGTAGACGACATGTCCGTAATCGTTGTCAGGTCCTTCAGTCCGGACCAGATGTCAGCATCAGCAGTCGCTCCAGACTGCCCTGCATCACCGCCAGCGGGTGGGCTCGGAATTCTGAGCCTTTTCCTCGCACCCCCAGTTGCGGGAGAATGTGAAGGAGGAGATGTTGACAGGTCGCGTTCCGCTTGACTTGACAATTTTGTCACCAGCAGGTCTTTGCACCCCAGCAGACTTGTGTCTGCCGGAAAGAGAGATCCAAGGTAGGCTTTAAATCTAGGATCGAGCACGGTGGCCAAAATGTAGTGCTCTAATTTCAACAGATTGACCACCCGTGAATCCTTGTTAAGCGAATTAAGGGCTGCATCCACAAGTCCCACATGCCTAGCGGAATCGCTCCCTTTTAGCTCCTTCTTCAATGCCTCCAGCTTCTTCTGCAAAAGCCTGATGAGGGGAATGACCTGACTCAGGCTGGCAGTGTCTGAACTGACTTCACGTGTGGCAAGTTCAAAGGGCATCAGAACCTTGCACAACGTTGAAATTATTCTCCACTGCACTTGAGACAGGTGCATTCCACCTCCTATATCGTGCTCAATTGTATAGGCTTGAATGGCCTTTTGCTGCTCCTCCAACCTCTGAAGCATATAGAGGGTTGAATTCCACCTCGTTACCACTTCTTGCTTCAGATGATGGCAGGGCAGGTTCAGTAGTTTTTGGTGGTGCTCCAGTCTTCTGTACGTGGTGCCTGTACGCCGAAAGTGTCCCGCAATTTTTCTGGCCACCGACAGCATCTCTTGCACGCCCCTGTCGTTTTTTAAAAAATTCTGCACCACCAAATTCAAGGTATGTGCAAAACATGGGACGTGCTGGAATTTGCCCATATTTAATGCACACACAATATTGCTGGCGTTGTCCGATGCCACAAATCCACAGGAGAGTCCAATTGGGGTAAGCCATTCCGCGATGATCTTCCTCAGTTGCCGTAAGAGGTTTTCAGCTGTGTGCGTATTCTGGAAAGCGGTGATACAAAGAGTAGCCTGCCTAGGAAAGAGTTGGCGTTTGCGAGATGCTGCTACTGGTGCCGCCGCTGCTGTTCTTGCGGCGGGAGTCCATACATCTACCCAGTGGGCTGTCACAGTCATATAGTCCTGACCCTGCCCTGCTCCACTTGTCCACATGTCCGTGGTTAAGTGGACATTGGGTACAACTGCATTTTTTAGGACACTGGTGAGTCTTTTTCTGACGTCCGTGTACATTCTCGGTATCGCCTGCCTAGAGAAGTGGAACCTAGATGGTATTTGGTAACGGGGGCACACTGCCTCAATAAATTGTCTAGTTCCCTGTGAACTAACGGCGGATACCGGACGCACGTCTAACACCAACATAGTTGTCAAGGCCTCAGTTATCCGCTTTGCAGTAGGATGACTGCTGTGATATTTCATCTTCCTCGCAAAGGACTGTTGAACAGTCAATTGCTTACTGGAAGTAGTACAAGTGGGCTTACGACTTCCCCTCTGGGATGACCATCGACTCCCAGCGGCAACAACAGCAGCGCCAGCAGCAGTAGGCGTTACACGCAAGGATGCATCGGAGGAATCCCAGGCAGGAGAGGACTCGTCAGAATTGCCAGTGACATGGCCTGCAGGACTATTGGCATTCCTGGGGAAGGAGGAAATTGACACTGAGGGAGTTGGTGGGGTGGTTTGCGTGAGCTTGGTTACAAGAGGAAGGGATTTACTGGTCAGTGGACTGCTTCCGCTGTCACCCAAAGTTTTTGAACTTGTCACTGACTTATTATGAATGCGCTGCAGGTGACGTATAAGGGAGGATGTTCCGAGGTGGTTAACGTCCTTACCCCTACTTATTACAGCTTGACAAAGGGAACACACGGCTTGACACCTGTTGTCCGCATTTCTGGTGAAATACCTCCACACCGAAGAGCTGATTTTTTTGGTATTTTCACCTGGCATGTCAACGGCCATATTCCTCCCACGGACAACAGGTGTCTCCCCGGGTGCCTGACTTAAACAAACCACCTCACCATCAGAATCCTCCTGGTCAATTTCCTCCCCAGCGCCAGCAACACCCATATCCTCCTCATCCTGGTGTACTTCAACACTGACATCTTCAATCTGACTATCAGGAACTGGACTGCGGGTGCTACTTCCAGCACTTGCAGGGGGCGTGCAAATGGTGGAAGGCGCATGCTCTTCACGTCCAGTGTTGGGAAGGTCAGGCATCGCAACCGACACAATTGGACTCTCCTTGTGGATTTGGGATTTCGAAGAATGCACAGTTCTTTGCTGTGCTGCTTTTGCCAGCTTGAGTCTTTTCATTTTTCTAGCGAGAGGCTGAGTGCTTCCATCCTCATGTGAAGCTGAACCACTAGCCATGAACATAGGCCAGGGCCTCAGCCGTTCCTTGCCACTCCGTGTGGTAAATGGCATATTGGCAAGTTTACGCTTCTCCTCCGACAATTTTATTTTAGGTTTTGGAGTCCTTTTTTTTCTGATATTTGGTGTTTTGGATTTGACATGCTCTGTACTATGACATTGGGCATCGGCCTTGGCAGACGACGTTGCTGGCATTTCATCGTCTCGGCCATGACTAGTGGCAGCAGCTTCAGCACGAGGTGGAAGTGGATCTTGATCTTTCCCTAATTTTGGAACCTCAACATTTTTGTTCTCCATATTTTAATAGGCACAACTAAAAGGCACCTCAGGTAAACAATGGAGATGGATACTAGTATACAATTATGGACTGCCTGCCGACTGCAGACACAGAGGTAGCCACAGCCGTGAACTACCGTACTGTACTGTGTCTGCAGCTAATATAGACTGGTTGATAAAGAGAAGATGTCTATGTAACTATGTATGTATAAAGAAGACTGAAAAAAATCCACGGTTAGGTGGTATACAATTATGGACGGACTGCCTGCCGAGTGCAGACACAGAGGTAGCCACAGCCGTGAACTACCGTACTGTACTGTGTCTGCAGCTAATATAGACTGGTTGATAAAGAGAAGATGTCTATGTAACTATGTATGTATAAAGAAGAATGAAAAAAAACCACGGTTAGGTGGTATACAATTATGGACGGACTGCCTGCCGAGTGCAGACACAGAGGTAGCCACAGCCGTGAACTACCGTACTGTACTGTGTCTGCAGCTAATATAGACTGGTTGATAAAGAGAAGATGTCTATGTAACTATGTATGTATAAAGAAGAATGAAAAAAATCCACGGTTAGGTGGTATTACAATTATGGACGGACTGCCTGCCGAGTGCAGAGACACAGAGGTAGCCACAGCCGTGAACTACCGTACTGTGTCTGCTGCGACTGGATGATAAATGATATAAAAATATATATATATCACTACTGCAGCCAGACAGGTATATATTATATATTATATAATGACGGACCTGCTGGACACTGTCTGTCAGCAGAATGAGTTTTATTTTTATAGAATAAAAAAAAAAAACACACAAGTGAAGTCACACGACGAGTGTTTAACTTTTTCAGGCAATCACAATATAAGTATACTACTAACTATACTGGTGGTCAGTGTGGTCAGGTCACTGGTCAGTCACACTGGCAGTGGCACTCCTGCAGCAAAAGTGTGCACTGTTTAATTTTAATATAATATGTACTCCTGGCTCCTGCTATAACCTATAACTGGCACTGCAGTAGTGCTCCCCAGTCTCCCCCACAATTATAAGCTGTGTGAGCTGAGCAGTCAGACAGATATATATAATATTATATATAGATAATAGATGATGCAGCACACTGGCCTGAGCCTGAGCAGTGCACACAGATATGGTATGTGACTGACTGAGTCACTGTGTGTATCGCTTTTTTCAGGCAGAGAACGGATATATTAAATAAACTGCACTGTGTGTCTGGTGGTCACTCACTATATAATATATTATGTACTCCTGGCTCCTGCTATAACCTATAACTGGCACTGCAGTAGTGCTCCCCAGTCTCCCCCACAATTATAAGCTGTGTGAGCTGAGCAGTCAGACAGATATATATAATATTATATATAGATAATAGATGATGCAGCACACTGGCCTGAGCCTGAGCAGTGCACACAGATATGGTATGTGACTGACTGAGTCACTGTGTGTATCGCTTTTTTCAGGCAGAGAACGGATATATTAAATAAACTGCACTGTGTGTCTGGTGGTCACTCACTATATAATATATTATGTTCTCCTGGCTCCTGCTATAACCTATAACTGGCACTGCAGTAGTGCTCCCCAGTCTCCCCCACAATTATAAGCTGTGTGAGCTGAGCAGTCAGACAGATATATATAATATTATATATAGATAATAGATGATGCAGCACACTGGCCTGAGCCTGAGCAGTGCACACAGATATGGTATGTGACTGACTGAGTCACTGTGTGTATCGCTTTTTTCAGGCAGAGAACGGATATATTAAATAAACTGCACTGTGTGTCTGGTGGTCACTCACTATATAATATATTATGTACTCCTGGCTCCTGCTATAACCTATAACTGGCACTGCAGTAGTGCTCCCCAGTCTCCCCCACAATTATAAGCTGTGTGAGCTGAGCAGTCAGACAGATATATATAATATTATATATAGATAATAGATGATGCAGCACACTGGCCTGAGCCTGAGCAGTGCACACAGATATGGTATGTGACTGACTGAGTCACTGTGTGTATCGCTTTTTTCAGGCAGAGAACGGATATATTAAATAAACTGCACTGTGTGTCTGGTGGTCACTCACTATATAATATATTATGTACTCCTGGCTCCTGCTATAACCTATAACTGGCACTGCAGTAGTGCTCCCCAGTCTCCCCCACAATTATAAGCTGTGTGAGCTGAGCAGTCAGACAGATATATAATATATATAGATGATGCAGCACACTGGCCTGAGCCTGAGCAGTGCACACAGATATGGTATGTGACTGACTGAGTCACTGTGTGTATCGCTTTTTTCAGGCAGAGAACGGATATATTAAATAAACTGCACTGTGTGTCTGGTGGTCACTCACTATATAATATATTATGTACTCCTGGCTCCTGCTATAACCTATAACTGGCACTGCAGTAGTGCTCCCCAGTCTCCCCCACAATTATAAGCTGTGTGAGCTGAGCAGTCAGACAGATATATAATATATATAGATGATGCAGCACACTGGCCTGAGCCTGAGCAGTGCACACAGATATGGTATGTGACTGACTGAGTCACTGTGTGTATCGCTTTTTTCAGGCAGAGAACGGATATATTAAATAAACTGCACTGTGTGTCTGGTGGTCACTCACTATATAATATATTATGTACTCCTGGCTCCTGCTATAACCTATAACTGGCACTGCAGTAGTGCTCCCCAGTCTCCCCCACAATTATAAGCTGTGTGAGCTGAGCAGTCAGACAGATATATATAATATTATATATAGATAATAGATGATGCAGCACACTGGCCTGAGCCTGAGCAGTGCACACAGATATGGTATGTGACTGAGTCACTGTGTGCTGTGTATCGCTTTTTTCAGGCAGAGAACGGATTATAAAGTAAACTGCACTGTCCTCACTAGTAAACTCTCTCCACTCAGTCTCTACACTTCTACAGTAACAGTACTCCTCCTAGTCAGCTCCAGTAAATCTCTCTCAGTCTCTTATAATCTAAATGGAGAGGACGCCAGCCACGTCCTCTCCCTATCAATCTCAATGCACGTGTGAAAATGGCGGCGACGCGCGGCTCCTTATATAGAATCCGAGTCTCGCGATAGAATCCGAGCCTCGCGAGAATCCGACAGCGTCATGATGACGTTCGGGCGCGCTCGGGTTAACCGAGCAAGGCGGGAAGATCCGAGTCGCTCGGACCCGTGAAAAAAAACATGAAGTTCTGGCGGGTTCGGATTCAGAGAAACCGAACCCGCTCATCTCTAGTTTAGACTGTTGTGGTGCCTTTTTATTTACTAACATGAATGTTCTAAAATGGAGCCTGGAGGTTTGGGTGGTCTCTCCTCTGGGTAAAGATCGTGGGGGTCATTCTGACCCGATCGCATGCTGCAGTTGTTCGCAGTGGTGCGATCGGGTCTGAACTGCACATGCGCCGTGACCGCAATGTGCAGGTGCGTCACTGCCCGGCAACGGGGAACGCTTGGCAGCGTGGGACCTTATGAAGAACGCGATCGCAGCGGCGATCGCAAGGTGATTGACGGCAGGAAGGCATTTCTGGGTGGCAACTGACCGTTTTCTGGGACTGCCGTGGAAAACGCAGGCGTGTCCAGGCGTTTGCGTGGTGGGTGTCTGACGTCAATACCGGGACCTGACAGGTTGAAGTGATCGCAGTGCTGAGTAAGTTCAGAGCTACTCAGAAACTGCACAAAAACTTTTTGCACAGCTTCCCTGCACAAGCGTTCGCACACTTGCTAAGCTAAAATACACTCCCTCATAGGCGGCGACTATCTGATCGCACGGCTGCAAAAAACTGCTACCGTGCGATCAACTCAGAATGAGGGCTGTGCTGGGACTTTCGGTCTCCCCAGCAGTTATCATCTAGTTTGACTACATCTCCCAGCATTGCTCCTTTGTGGCTTCCTGTTTTTTTAACATTACTACCCAGTAGGACTAAATCCCCCATCCTTCCTGTTTTTGCTGGCCCTGTGAAAAGAATACGCCCCTAGTCATATTTTCAATGGGGTTTTAAAAGGAAACAGGTGCTGAGGGAGGGGTGTGTCAGTCTTTCCAAATCCAGTGTCGCTGGAAGCTGTCGAAAGAGTGTTTGTTTAGCAGCTTGTATTCTGAAGTTGTTGGGAGGTCTGCTGGATTATCCCTGTAGCTGCAGATGAGAGAGTATAGTTTTTGGGACCCCACCATTTTGGTAAAGTGCAGTGGATGTGCAGCTAGGACCCTGTAGAGTCTGCTGGAGTTGTTTACCTGAGATCCTGGTAGGAAATGTATTATACTGGGGTAACTGCATCTTATGAGTTATGGGGACTCTGCTGGGATCTTTAGAGAGACTGGTGTTAAATGTGATTATTATGAGATGTTACTAAAAGCCATTTGATGATTGTGTGATGGTGCCTATGAGTCTTCTGATGTTTTTACTTTACCTTCCCATAAATGTGTGATAATAGTGCTCCTTCTCCTTATCTGTCTGAGCAATGTATTTAAGAAGGGAAGGGGGGTCCAAGTATATATGGTGGGCTTTATGTCCTAAATCCTGTGCCCTCACAGTTGGCGGAAGCAGTGGGTTCACAAAGACCAAATGTATGAGGGTGCATGGTTGATACCAGTCTCCTCATTGAATCGGTGTGGAAACCTGACTAAAAGATGGCAAGTATCCCAGAACTAGGAGAGATGGTGGAAAGAGAAACGTTTTATTGAAGGGCAAAAAACAACATCTGCAGGGATTTTGCCAGTAGAATGACATTGGGTTTGATGGGACAAAGACTCGAGATGTACTGGTGCTTCTGAATGGGAGAAAACTCATCCTAAAGTAATGCGAGAGAGTATGAGGAAGAGATACCGGATTGTTCCAAGCCCAGATTATGGTTAAGAGTTGCAAATATCTGCATCTACCCCAACAATGTTGCATGATTGACTGGGAGCAGTGGGAGATGGAGCTACTGCCCAGGAAAGAGCTGGAGTAATCCTGGCAGTGATGGGGGTTCCGATTGATGTGTCCCCAGAGCACCACTTTGAGAATCAAAATAAGATAAAATTTGGATATTCAAATGTTCCTGTGTTTAAAAAAACTGGAACTGATATAAGTACTCATTTGCAGGTATTTGATAATTTGATGAGTGTTCATGATATAAAAGAGGAATGGTCCAAATATTTGAGTTCCAGATAGGAAGAGTGCTAGAAGCCTACCAGGCGCTAAACCCTCGCAAGTGTGGGATTCATGAGGCAGCAAAAAAGCATTGTTGGTTATATTTCAGGGGACTGATGAATTCTATAGGTTTAACTTTCAGACTTTGAACAAAAGTGCAAATGGCAGTATGGATGGTGTAATGGTTAGCATTACTGCCTCACAGCACTGAGGTCATGGGTTCGATTCCCACCATGGCCCTAACTGTGTGGTTCCCACCATGGCCCTAACTGTGTGGAGTTTGGATATTTTCCTCGTACTTGTGTGGGTTTCCTACGGTTAATTGGCTCCCAATGAAAAAATAAACCCTAGCATGTATGTGTGTGCGTGTACATGTGATAGGGAATATAGATTGTAAGTTCCACTGGGGCAGGGACTGATGTGAATGGCCAAATATTCTCTATAGAGCGCTGCGGAATATGTGTGCGCTACATAAATAACTGGTAATAAATAAATAAAAGTGGGACACAATCACAAGCCGAATTTGACAGACAGTTAAGGAGGGCTTGTAGTAAATGGATGGAGTTGAAGGGGGCATTTACTGCTTGTCAAATATTGAACTTAGTAATTCTAGAACAAATAGTGCTGAAAATGGCCCTATAGTTTATCGGAATGTGCATAGTTTATCGGAAACTGATTACACCGGAGGAAGCCGCTGAGTTAGCAGATGATTATAAGACCAATTGACTAAAATGGAGGTTAGCAAAGGCAGGGTCTCAGTAATAATCAGTTGTAGCTGGCCCAATGAGTAAAGAGAACCCTATCCGTTTTCCCATGTTTCAACAACCAAGAGTACAAGTATCAGAAATGTTGCCACGAAGATGTTATTGGTGTAACCAGCTTGGTCACCTGCAATGAGGGTGTTGTGAACAGGACGTAGTTCATTTCTTTTCAGGTCTGACCATAGCCAATAAAGGTATACATTTTGTCTTTGACCAGACCAGCAGGTGACTAATTGTGTCATAGAGAGATAAAATTCTGTGTCCTAGGATCCATCACACATGCACGCCTCGAACTGCATTACCATATGTACAGTATGTATTGCTGATTGCTATGCTTACTACAACCACATATGATTCACCCCCCACTGTTTGCAGCTTTACTGGAGTACATCATGTAATAACTTTATCAACAAAACACTAACACTAACCAGGATGTAACAGTAACTTCTGCCGTACAATCTAAAACAAATAATACTATAAACACCACAACAATATTATATTATTCAGCATGGACGCTGTTACGTCTTGCCTTCTATCTTTAAACATTATTTCATACTAACTCTGGTTGCCACTGATTCATGAAATTACACATTCGTCTTCTGAACGTTATTTTTTTCAGACCTGCATAGTTTCCAGTCCTCCAACCAAAAATTCTTGACAACAGTAATAGGCCCTACACACTGGCCGATCCGCCGCCGAGCTGCCCGATGGCGGATACGGCCGACGGGCGACCAAGGCGGCGGGGGGGCAGTGATGGGGGGAGTGAAGTTTCTTCACTCCCCCGTCACCCAGCTGCATTGAAGTGCAAGCAAATATGGACGAGATCGTCCATATTGGCCTGCATGTACAGCCGACGGGGGACCAGTGATGAACGAGCGCAGGGCCGCGCATCGTACATCGCTGGAGCCTCCACACTGCACGATATGAACGTTATCTCGTTCATTAATGAACAAGATCGTTCATATCGTGCAGTCATGTCGGCCAGTGTGTAGGACCCATTAGTTGTAATAAAAACATACTTTTCATTTTTTTTGGCACTTTTTATTGCATTCAAGATCAATTAAGTTTTAAAAGCACTGAGGGAGATATTATTCCACATTCAATATACTGTAGAGTTTTCTTTTGTTAGGTCATGTTCCTTATGACTGAAATGCTTGCTAGAATGGGTTGGGTAAGTGCGGGATAGTGAGGGTTCGAGATGTTGGTGCCGGTATTGTGACCAGCGATCTCCTGACCGCCGGTCACATAATTACATCCCGCTAGAACACCTGTAAATTTATTTTTGTGTTTATTGCACACACAGAATTTTCCAGGCACAATTTCTCTGTCCAGCAGGATCAGACTGGACCGACGGGGGCTGGCTTAAACCTTAGTGCAGTGGTTTCCAAACTTTTTTTAATCACGGCGCCCAAGAATATCAGAATTTTTTTCACGGCACCCATAGGCCAAAAATGTCTTATTTAGAAAGAAATATTACATTAAGTAGATCGCGTTTATATGTCATCCTTAGGGTCAGTTGTGTGGTGAGGGACAGATTTGCTTCTGTTTGGCCACATATTTTATGACTGGCAGCCACCAGCACTGGTTTTGCCTATTATATTGGCCATGAATAATTTGAATTGGTCCTGGACCACCAACCCAGGGCACCCCTGCAAGTGTCCCAAGGCCCCCCAGGGACCACGGCACACAGTTTGGGAACCTCAACCTTAGTGGCTGCCAATGCCTAAGGGACACACTCTCTAACATAGGGGTGGAGTCCAGATGGTGCATAGACAAAATACATCTCAAAGGTGACAGGAAGCACAGCTCCCTGCTCATTTCAGCATTGCAAATGTCAGCTAATGGGCTCATAACGCTGTTAGTGCAGATGGGGAGCAGCTTGCAGCTGTATTGTTTAAAAATAGTGATCGGTTCCTCGGAAACCGAACCCCCCCGAACTTCATCCATTTTACACGGGTCCGAGGCATACTCGGATTCTCCCGTATGGCTCGGTTAACCCGAGCGCGCCCGAACGTCATCATCCCGCTGTCGGATTCTTGCGAGATTCGGATTCTATATAAGCAGCCGCGCGTCGCCGCCATTTTCACTCGTGCATTGGAAATGTTAGGGAGAGGACGTTGCTGGCGTCCTCTCCGTTTATTAATGTTGATGCAAATATTTGCGCTTATTGCTTAATTGTGGGGACTGGGGAGCAGCTGTATTATATAGGAGGAGTACAGTGCAGAGTTTTGCTGACAGTGACCACCAGTATACGTTGTCTGCCTGAAAAACACTCCATATCTGTGCTCAGTGTGCTGCATATATCTGTGCTCACACTGCTTTATTGTGGGGACTTGGGACCACCAGTATATTATATAGGAGGAGTACAGTGCAGAGTTTTGCTGACAGTGACCACCAGTATACGTTGTCTGCCTGAAAAACGTTCCATATCTGTGCTCAGTGTGCTGCATATATCTGTGCTCACACTGCTTTATTGTGGGGACTGGGGACCACCAGTATTATATAGGAGGAGTACAGTGCAGAGTTTTGCTGACAGTGACCTCCAGTATACATTGTCTGCCTAAAAAACACTCCATATATGTGCTAAGTGTGCTGCATATATCTGTGCTCACACTGCTTTATTGTGGGGACTGGGTACCAGCAGTATTATATAGGAGCAGTACAGTGCAGAGTTTTGCTGACAGTGACCACCAGTATATATAGCAGTACGGTACGGAAGGCCACTGCTCTACCTACCTCTGTGTCATCAAGTATACTATCCATCTAGATTCTATACCTGTGGATCATTTTAGTTTTGCAGTTTGCTGACAGTGACCACCAGTATATATAGCAGTACGGTACGGAAGGCCACTGCTCTCCCTACCTCTGTGTCGTCAAGTATACTACCCATCTAGATTCTATACCTGTGGTGCATTTTAGTTTTGCAGTTTGCTGACAGTGACCACCAGTATATATAGCAGTACGGTACAGAAGGCCACTGCTCTACCTACCTCTGTGTCGTCAAGTATACTATCCATCAAGATTCTATACCTGTGGTGCATTTTAGTTTTGCAGTTTGCTGACAGTGACCACCAGTATATATAGCAGTACGGTACGGAAGGCCACTGCTCTACCTACCTCTGTGTCGTCAAGTATACTATCCATCCATACCTGTGGTGCATTTCAGTTGTGCGCAGTATATGTAGTAGTAGGCCATTGCTATTGATACTGGCATATAATTCCACACATTAAAAAATGGAGAACAAAAATGTGAAGGTTAAAATAGGGAAAGGTCTAGATCCACTTCCACCTCGTGCTGAAGCTACTGCCACTAGTCATGGCTGAGACGATGAAATGCCATCAACGTCGTCTGCCAAGGCCGATGCCCAATGTCATAGTAGAGAGCATGTAAAATCCAAAAAACAAAAGTTCAGTAAAATTACCCAAAAATCTAAATTGAAAGCGTCTGATGAGAAGCGTAAACTTGCCAATATGCCATTTACGACACGGAGTGGCAAGGAATGGCTGAGGCCCTAACCTATGTTCATGGCTAGTGGTTCAGCTTCACATGAGGATGGAGGCACTCATCCTCTCGCTAGAAAAATGAAAAGACTTAAGCTGGCAAAAGCACAGCAAAGAACTGTGCGTTCTTCTAAATCACAAATCCCCAAGGAGAGTCCAATTGTGTCGGTTGCGATGCCTGACCTTCCCAACACTGGACGGGAAGAGCTTGCACCTTCCACCATTTGCACGCCCCCTGCAAGTGCTGGAAGGAGCACCCGCAGTCCAGATCCTGACAGTCAAATTGAAGATGTCACTGTTGAAGTACACCAGGATGAGGATATGGGTGTTGCTGGCGCTGGGGAGGAAATTGACAAGGAGGGTTCTGATGGTGAGGTGGTTTGTTTAAGTCAGGCACCCAGGGAGACACCTGTTGTCCGTGGGACGAATATGGCCATTGAGATGCCTGGTCAAAATACAAAAAAATCACCTCTTCGGTGTGGAATTGTTTCAACACCAATGTCACCTGGTCCGAATTCATCAGAAGTCAGTGACAAGTTCAAAAACTTTGGATGACAGCGGAAGCAGTCCACTGACCGCTAAATCCCTTCCTCTTGTAACCAAGCTCCTGCAGACCACACCACCAACTCCCTCAGTGTCAATTTCCACCTTACACAGGAAAGCCAATAGTCCTGCAGGCCATGTCACTGGCAAGTCTGACGAGTCCTCTCCTGCCTGGGATCCCTCCGATGCATCCTTGAGTGTAATGCCTACTGCTGCTGGCGCTGCTGTTGTTGCTGCTGGGAGTCGATCGTCATCCCAGAGGGGAAGTCGGAAGACCACTTGTACTACTTCCAGTAAGCAATTGACTGTCCAACAGTCCTTTGCGAGGAAGATGAAATATCACAGCAGTCATCCTGCTGCAAAGCGGATAACTCAGGTCTTGTCAGACTTGGTGGTGAGAAACGTGGTTCCAGTATCCACCGTTAATTCACAGGCAACTAGAGACTTGTTTGAGGTACTGTGTCCCCGGTACCAAATACCATCTAGGTTCCATTTCTCTAGGCAGGCGATACCGAAAATGTACACAGACGTCAGAAAAAGAGTCACCAGTGTCCTAAAAATTGCAGTTGTACCCAATGTCCACTTAACCACGGACATGTGGACAAGTGGAGCATGGCAGACTCAGGACTATATGACTGTGACAGCCCACTGGGTAGATGTATTGCCTCCCGCAGAAAGAACAGCAGTGGCGGCACCAGTAGCAGCATCTCACAAACGCCAACTCGTTCCTAGGCAGGCTACGCTTTGTATCACCGCTTTCCATAAGAGGCACATAGCTGACAACCTCTTACGGCAACTGAGGAACATCAGCGCAGAATGGCTTACCCCAATTGGACACTCCTGGGGATTTGTGACATCGGACAACGCCACCAATATTGTGCGTGCATTACATCTGGGCAAATTCCAGCACGTCCCATGTTTTTAACATACATTGAATTTGGTGGTGCAGAATTATTTAAAAACGACAGGGGCGTGCAAGAGATGCTGTCGGTGGCCCGAAGAATTACGGGCCACTTTCGGCATTCAGCCACCGCGTGCCGAAGACTGGAGGACCAGCAAACAGTCCTGAACCTGCCCTGCCATCATCTGAAGCAAGAGGTGGTAACGAGGTGGAATTCAACCCTCTATATGCTTCAGAGGATGGAGGAGCAGCAAAAGGCCATTCAAGCCTATACATCTGCCCACGATATAGGCAAAGGAGGGGGAATGCACCTGACTCAAGTGCAGTGGAGAATGATTTCAACGTTGTGCAAGGTACTGCAACCCTTTGAACTTGCCACACGTGAAGTCAGTTCAGACACTGCCAGCCTAAGTCAGGTCATTCCCCTCATCAGGCTTTTGCAGAAGAAGCTGGAGACATTGAAGGAGGAGCTAAAACAGAGCGATTCCGCTAGGCATGTGGGACTTGTGGATGGAGCCCTTAATTCGCTTAACCAGGATTTACGGGTGGTCAATCTGTTGAAATCAGAGCACTACATTTTGGCCACCGTGCTCGATCCTAGATTTAAAACCTACGTTGTATCTCTCTTTCCGGCAGACACAAGTCTGCAGAGGTTCAAAGACCTGCTGGTGAGAAAATTGTCAAGTCAAGCGGAACGTGACCCGTCAACAGCTCCTCCTTCACATTCTCCCGCAACTGGGGGTGCGAGGAAAAGGCTAAGAATTCCGAGACCACCCGCTGGCGGTGATGCAGGGCAGTCTGGAGCGAGTGCTGACATCTGGTCCGGACTGAAGGACCTGCCAACGATTACTGACATGTCGTCTACTGTCACTGCATATGATTCTCTCACCATTGAAAGAATGGTGGAGGATTATATGAGTGACGGCATCCAAGTAGGCACGTCAGACAGTCTGTACGTATACTGGCAGGAAAAAGAGGCAATTTGGAGGCCCTTGCAGAAACTGGCTTTATTTTACCTAAGTTGCCCACCCTCCAGTGTGTACTCCGAAAGAGTGTTTAGTGCAGCCGCTCACCTTGTCAGCAATCAGCGTACGAGGTTACTTCCAGAAAATGTGGAGAAGATGATGTTCATCAAAATGAATTATAATCAATTCCTCCGTGGAGACATTCACCAGCAATTGCCTCCAGAAAGTACACGGGTACCTGAGATGGTGGATTCCAGTGGGGACGAATTAATAATCTGTGAGGAGGGGGATGTACACAGTGAAAGGGGTGAGGAATTGGACGATGAGGAGGAGGTGGACATCTTGCCTCTGTAGAGCCAGTTTGTGCAAGGAGAGATTGATTGCTTCTTTATTTGGTGGGGGCCCAAACCAACCAGTTATTTCAGTCACAGTTGTGTGGCAGACCCTGTCGCTGAAATGATGAGTTTGTTAAAGTGTGCATGTCTTGTTTAGACAACATAAGGGTGGGTGGGAGGGCCCAAGGACAATTCCATCTTGCACCTCTTTTTTCTTTCATTTTTTTTTGCATCATGTGCTGTTTGGGGACTATTTTTTTGAAGTGTCATCCTGCCTGACACTGCAGTGCCACTCCTAGATGGGCCAGGTGTTTGTGTCGGCCACTTGGGTCGCTTAGCTTAGTCACACAGCTACCTCATTGCGCCTCTTTTTTTCTTTGCATCATGTGCTGTTTGGGGACTATTTTTTTGAAGTGCCATCCTGTCTGACACTGCAGTGCCACTCCTAGATGGGCCAGGTGTTTGTGTCGGCCACTTGTGTCGCTTAGCTTAGTCACACAGCGACCTTGGTGCACCTCTTTTTTTCTTTGCATCATGTGCTGTTTGGGGACTATTTTATTAAAGTGCCATCCTGTCTGACACTGCAGTGCCACTCCTAGATGGGCCAGGTGTTTGTGTCGGCCACTTGTGTCGCTTAGCTTAGTCACACAGCGACCTTGGTGCGCCTCTTTTTTTCTTTGCATCGTGTCCTGTTTGGGGACTATTTTTTTTAAGTGCCATCCTGTCTGACACTGCAGTGCCACTCCTAGATGGGCCAGGTGTTTGTGTCGGCCACTTGTGTCGCTTAGCTTAGTCACACAGCGACCTTGGTGCACCTCTTTTTTTCTTTGCATCATGTGCTGTTTGGGGACTATTTTATTAAAGTGCCATCCTGTCTGACACTGCAGTGCCACTCCTAGATGGGCCAGGTGTTTGTGTCGGCCACTTGTGTCGCTTAGCTTAGTCACACAGCGACCTTGGTGCGCCTCTTTTTTTCTTTGCATCGTGTCCTGTTTGGGGACTATTTTTTTTAAGTGCCATCCTGTCTGACACTGCAGTGCCACTCCTAGATGGGCCAGGTGTTTGTGTCGGCCACTTGTGTCGCTTAGCTTAGTCACACAGCGACCTTGGTGCGCCTCTTTTTTTTCTTTGCATCATGTGCTGTTTGGGGACTATTTTTTTGAAGTGCCATCCTGTCTGACACTGCAGTGCCACTACTAGATGGGCCAGGTATTTGTGTTGGCCACTTGGGTCGCTTAGCTTAGTCACACAGCTACCTCATTGGCCTCTTTTTTTCTTTGCATCATGTGCTGTTTGGGGACTATTTTTTTGAAGTGCCATCCTGTCTGACACTGCAGTGCCACTCCTAGATGGGCCAGGTGTTTGTGTCGGCCACTTGGGTCGCTTAGCTTAGTCACACAGCTACCTCATTGTGCCTCTTTTTTTCTCTGCATCATGTGCTGTTTGGGGACTATTTTTTGAAGTGCCATCCTGTCTGACACTGCAGTGCCACTCCTAGATGGGCCAGGTGTTTGTGTCGGCCACTTGTGTTGCTTAGCTTAGTCACACAGCGACCTTGGTGCGCCTCTTTTTTTCTTTGCATCATGTGCTGTTTGGGGACAATTTTTTTGTAGAGCCATCCTGCCTGACACTGCAGTGCCACTCCTAGATGGGCCAGGTGTTTGTGTCGGCCACTTGTGTCGCTTAGCTTAGCCATCCAGCGACCTCGGTGCAAATTTTAGGACTAAAAATAATATTGTGAGGTGTGAGGTGTTCAGAATAGACTGAAAATGAGTGGAAATTATGGTTATTGAGGTTAATAATACTATGGGATCAAAATGACCTCCAAATTCTATGATTTAAGCTGTTTTTGAGGGTTTTTTGTAAAAAAACACCCGAATCCAAAACACACCGGAATCCGACAAAAAATTTCCAGGGAGGTTTTGCCAAAACGCGTCCGAATCCAAAACACGGCCGCGGAACCGAATCCAAAACCAAAACACAAAACCCGAAAAATTTCTGGTGCACATCACTATTTAAAAGCATGCGCTTGCTGAAGAAATGAAGCAAGGAAAATGAGCCACAGGAAGAATTAAAAGAGTAGGAGCCAGCTAGAGAAAAAAATGGAGGAAGAGGAGCAGTGCATTATGGAAGCCTTAGAACTTGTAGTGATGTGCACCGGAAATTTTTCGGGTTTTGTGTTTTGGTTTTGGTATCGGTTCCGCGGCCGTGTTTTGGATTCGGACGCGTTTTGGCAAAACCTCACCGAAAATTTTGTTGTCGGATTCGGGTGTGTTTTGGATTCGGGTGTTTTTTTCAAAAACCCCTAAAAAACAGCTTAAATCATAGAATTCGGGGGTCATTTTGATCCCATAGTATTATTAACCTCAATTACCATAATTTCCACTCATTTTCCAGTCTATTCTGAACACCTCACAATATTATTTTTAGTCCTACAATTTGCACCAAGGTCGCTGGATGACTAAGCTAAGCGACCCAAGTGGCCGACACAAACACCTGGCCCATCTAGGAGTGGCACTGCAGTGTCAGACAGGATGGCCGATTTAAAAAATAGTCCCCAAACAGCACATGATGCAAAGAAAAAAAAGAAGCACCAAGGTGGCTGTTTGACTAAGCTAAGCGACACAAGTGGCCGACACAAACACCTGGCCCATCTAGGAGTGGCACTGCAGTGTCAATCAAGATAGGATGGCACTTCCAAAAAATTGTTCCCAAACAGCACATGATGCAAAGAAAAAAAGAGGCGCACCAAGGTGGCTGTGTGACTAAGCTAAGTGACACAAGTGTCCGACACAAACACCTGGCCCATCTAGGAGTGGCACTGCAGTGTCAATCAAGACAGGATGGCACTTCCAAAAAATTGTCCCCAAACAGCACATGATGCAAAGAAAAAAAGAGGCGCACCAAGGTGGCTGTGTGACTAAGCTAAGCGACACAAGTGGCCGACACAAATACCTGGCCCATCTAGAAGTGGCACTGCAGTGTCAATCAAGACAGGATGGCACTTCCAAAAAATTGTCCCCAAACAGCACATGATGCAAAGAAAAAAAGAGGCGCACCAAGGTTGCTGTGTGACTAAGCTAAGCGACACAAGTGGCCGACACAAACACCTGGCCCATCTAGGAGTGGCACTGCAGTGTCAATCAAGACAGGATGGCACTTCCAAAAAATTGTCCCCAAACAGCACATGATGCAAAGAAAAAAAGAGGCGCACCAAGGTGGCTGTTTGACTAAGCTAAGCGACACAAGTGGCCGACACAAACACCTGGCCCATCTAGGAGTGGCATTGCAGTGTTAATCAAGACAGGATGGCACTTCCAAAAAATTGTCCCCAAACAGCACATGATGCAAAGAAAAAAAGAGGCGCACCAAGGTCGCTGTGTGACTAAGCTAAGCGACACAAGTGGCCGACACAAACACCTGGCCCATCTAGGAGTGGCACAGCAGTGTCAATTAAGACAGGATGGTACTTCCAAAAAATTGTCCCCAAACAGCACATGATGCAAAGAAAAAAAGAGGCGCACCAAGGTGGCTGTGTGACTAAGCTAAGCGATACAAGTGGCCGACACAAACACCTGGCCCATCTAGGAGTGGCACTGCAGTGTCAGGCAGGATGGCACTTCAAAAAAATTGTCCCCAAACAGCACATGATGCAAAGAAAAAAAGAGGCGCACCAAGGTCGCTGTGTGACTAAGCTAAGCGACACAAGTGGCTGACACAAACACCTGGCCCATCTAGGAGTGGCACTGCAGTGTCAATCAAGACAGGATGGCACTTCCAAAAAATTGTCCCCAAACAGCACATGATGCAAAGAAAAATGTAAGAAAAAAGAGGTGCAAGATGGAATTGTCCTTGGCCCTCCCACCCACCATTATGTTGTATAAATAGGACATGCACACTTTAACGAACCCATCATTTCAGCGATAGGGTCTGCCACACGACTTTGACTGAAATGACTGGTTGGTTTGGGCCCCCACCAAAAAAGAAGCAATCAATCTCTCCTTGCACAAACTGGCTCTACAGAGGCAAGATGTCCACCTCATCATCATCCTCCGATTCCTCACCCCTTTCACTGTGTACATTCCCCTCCTCACAGATTATTAATTCGTCCCCACTGGAATCCACCATCTCAGGTCCCCGTGTACTTTCTGGCGGCAATTGCTGCTGGTGAATGTCTCCACGGAGGAATTGATTATAATTCATTTTGATGAACATCATCTTCTTCACATTTTCTGGAAGTAACCTCGTACGCCGATTGCTGACAAGGTGAGCGGCTGCACTAAACACTCTTTCGGAGTACACACTGGAGGGAGGGCAACTTAGGTAGAATAAAGCCAGTTTGTGCAAGGGCCTCCAAATTGCCTCTTTTTCATGCCAGTATACGTACGGACTTTCTGACGTGCCTACTTGGATGCGGTCACTCATATAATCCTCCACCATTCTTTCCATGGTGAGAGAATCATATGCAGTGACAGTAGACGACATGTCAGTAATCATTGGCAGGTCCTTCAGTCCGGACCAGATGTCAGCACTCGCTCCAGACTGCCCTGCATCACCGCCAGCGGGTGGGCTCGGAATTCTTAGCCTTTTCCTCGCACCCCCAGTTGCGGGAGAATGTGAAGGAGGAGATGTTGACGGGTAACGTTCCGCTTGACTTGACAATTTTCTCACCAGCAGGTCTTTGAACCTCTGCAGACTTGTGTCTGCCGGAAAGAGAGATACAACGTAGGTTTTAAATCTAGGATCGAGCACGGTGGCCAAAATGTAGTGCTCTGATTTCAACAGATTGACCACCCGTGAATCCTGGTTAAGCGAATTAAGGGCTCCATACACAAGTCCCACATGCCTAGTGGAATCGCTCTGTTTTAGCTCCTCCTTCAATGTCTCCAGCTTCTTCTGCAAAAGCCTGATGAGGGGAATGACCTGACTCAGGCTGGCAGTGTCTGAACTGACTTCACGTGTGGCAAGTTCAAAGGGTTGCAGAACCTTGCACAATGTTGAAATCATTCTCCACTGCGCTTGAGTCAGGTGCATTCCCCCTCCTTTGCCTATATCGTGGGCAGATGTATAGGCTTGAATGGCCTTTTGCTGCTGCTCCATCCTCTGAAGCATATAGAGGGTTGAATTCCACCTCGTTACCACCTCTTGCTTCAGATGATGGCAGGGCAGGTTCAGGAATGTTTGGTGGTGCTCCAGTCTTCTGTACGCGGTGCCTGAATTCCGAAAGTGGCCCGCAATTCTTCGGGCCACCGACAGCATCTCTTGCACGCCCCTGTCGTTTTTTAAATAATTCTGCACCACCAAATTCAATGTATGTGCAAAACATGGGACATGCTGAAATTTGCCCAGATGTAATGCACGCACAATATTGGTGGCGTTGTCCGATGTCACAAATCCCCAGGAGTGTCCAATTGGGGTAAGCCATTCCGCGATGATCTTCCTCAGTTGCCGTAAGAGGTTGCCAGCTGTATGCCTATTCTGGAAAGCGGTGAAACAAAGCGTAGCCTGCCTAGGAACGAGTTGGCGTTTGCGAGATGCTGCTACTGGTGCCGCTGCTGCTGTTCTTGCTGCGGGAGGCAATACATCTACCCAGTGGGCTGTCACAGTCATATAGTCCTGAGTCTGCCCTGCTCCACTTGTCCACATGTCCGTGGTTAAGTGGACATTGGGTACAACTGCATTTTTTAGGACACTGGTGAGTCTTTTTCTGAGGTCTGTGTACATTTTCGGTATCGCCTGCCTAGAGAAATGGAACCTAGATGGTATTTGGTACCGGGGACACAGTACCTCAATCAAGTCTATAGTTGCCTGTGAATTAACGATGGATACTGGAACCACGTTTCTCACCGCCCAGGCTGCCAAGGCCTGAGTTATCTGCTTTGCAGCAGGATGACTGCTGTGATATTTCATCTTCCTCGCAAAGGACTGTTGGACAGTCAATTGCTTACTGGAAGTAGTACAAGTGGTCTTCCGACTTTCCCTCTTGGATGACGATCGACTCCCAGCAGCAACAACAGCAGCGCCAGCAGCATTAGGCGTTACACTCAAGGATGCATCGGAGGAATCCCAGGCAGGAGAGGACTCGTCAGACTTGACAGTGACATGGCCTGCAGTACTATTGGCTTTCCTGGGTAAGGAGGAAAAAGACACTGAGGGAGTTGGTGGTGTGGTTTGCAGGAGCTTGGTTACAAGAGGAAGGGATTTAGTGGTCAGTGGACTGCTTCCGCTGTCACCCAAAGTTTTTGAACTTGTCACTGACTTATGATGAATGCGCTGCAGGTGACGTATAAGGGAGGATGTTCTGAGGTGGTTAACGTCCTTACCCCTACTTATTACAGCTTGACAAAGGCAACACACGGCTTGACACCTGTTGTCCGCATTTGTGTTGAAATAATTCCACACCGAAGAGCTGATTTTTTTTGTATTTTGACCAGGCATGTCAATGGCCATATTCCTGCCACGGACAACAGGTGTCTACCCGGGTGCCTGACTTAAACAAACCACCTCACCATCAGAATCCTCCTTGTCAATTTCCTCCCCAGCGCCAGCAACACCCATATCCTCATCCTGGTGTACTTCAACAGTGACATCTTCAATTTGACTATCAGGAACTGGACTGTGGGTGCTCCTTCCAGCACTTGCAGGGGGCGTGCAAATGGTGGAAGGTGCAAGCTCTTCCCGTCCAGTGTTGGGAAGGTCAGGCATCGCAACCGACACAATTGGACTCTCCTTGGGGATTTGTGATTTAGAAGAACGCAGAGTTCTTTGCTGTGCTTTTGCCAGCTTAAGTCTTTTCTTTTTTCTAGCGAGAGGATGAGTGCTTCCATCCTCATGTGAAGCTGAACCACTAGCCATGAATATAGGCCAGGGCCTCAGCCGTTCCTTGCCACTGGCATATTGGCAAGTTTACGCTTCTCCTCAGATGCTTTTAATTTTGATTTTTGGGTAATTTTACTGAACTTTTGTGTTTTGGATTTTACATGCTCTCTACTATGACATTGGGCATCGGCCTTGGCAGACGACGTTGATGGCATTTCATCGGCTCGGCCATGACTAGTGGCAGCAGCTTCAGCACGAGGTGGAAGTGGATCTTGATCTTTCTCTATTTTAACCTCCACATTTTTATTCTCCATTTTTTAATGTGTGGAATTATCTGCCAGTATCAATAGCAATGGCCTACTACTATATTTACTGCGCACAACTAAAATGCACCACAGGTATAGAATGTAGATGGATAGTATATTTAATGGATGACAACACAGAGGTAGGTACAGCAGTGGCCTACCGTACTGCTATATATAGTATACTGGTGGACACTGTGTCAGCAAACTGCAAAACTAAAATGCACCACAGGTATAGAATGTAGATGGATAGTATACTTAATGGATGACGAGTGAAGACACAGAGGTAGGTACAGCAGTGGCCTACCGTACTGCTATATATAGTATACTGGTGGACACTGTGTCAGCAAAATGCAAAACTACAATGCACCACAGGTATAGAATGTAGATGGATAGTATACTTAATGGATAACGAGTGACGACACAGAGGTAGGTACGGCAGTGGCCTACCGTACTGCTATATATAGTATACTGGTGGACACTGTCGGCAAACTGCAAAACTAAAATGCACCACAGGTATAGAATGTAGATAGATAGTATACTTAATGGATGACGACACAGAGGTAGGTACAGCAGTGGCCTACCGTACTGCTATATATAGTATACTGGTGGACACTGTGTCAGCAAAATGCAAAACTAAAATGCACCACAGGTATAGAATGTAGATGGATAGTATACTTAATGGATGACGAGTGACGACACAGAGGTAGGTACAGCAGTGGCCTACCGTACTGCTATATATAGTATACTGGTGGACACTGTCAGCAAACTGCAAAACTAAAATGCACCACAGGTATAGAATGTAGATAGATAGTATACTTAATGGATGACGACACAGAGGTAGGTACAGCAGTGGCCTACCGTACTGCTATATATAGTGTACTGGTGGATACTGTCAGCAAACTGCAAAACTAAAATGCACCACAGGTATAGAATGTAGATGGATAGTATACTTAATGGATGACGACACAGAGGTAGGTACAGCAGTGGCCTACCGTACTGCTATATATAGTATACTGGTGGACACTGTGTCAGCAAACTGCAAAACTAAAATGCACCACAGGTATAGAATGTAGATGGATAGTATACTTAATGGATGACGACACAGAGGTAGGTACAGCAGTGGCCTACCGTACTGCTATATATAGTATACTGGTGGACACTGTCAGCAAACTGCAAAACTAAAATGCACCACAGGTATAGAATGTAGATGGATAGTATACTTAATGGATGACGAGTGACGACACAGAGGTAGGTACAGCAGTGGCCTACCGTACTGCTATATATAGTATACTGGTGGACACTGTCAGCAAACTGCAAAACTAAAATGCACCACAGGTATAGAATGTAGATGGATAGTATACTTAATGGATGACGACACAGAGGTAGGTACAGCAGTGGCCTACCGTACTGCTATAAGTATATATAGTATACTGGTGGACACTGTCAGCAAACTGCAAAACTAAAATGCACCACAGGTATAGAATGTAGATGGATAGTATACTTAATGGATGACGAGTGACGACACAGAGGTAGGTACAGCAGTGGCCTACCGTACTGCTATATATAGTATACTGGTGAACACTGTGTCAGCAAACTGCAAAACTAAAATGCACCACAGGTATAGAATGTAGATGGATAGTATACTTAATGGATGACGACACAGAGGTAGGCACAGCAGTGCACTCTGCACTGTACTCCTCCTATATAATATTAATTATACTGGTGGTCCCCAGTCCCCACAATAAAGCAGCACACTGAGCACAGATATGGAGTGTTTTTCAGGCAGACAACGTATGCTGGTGGTCACTGTCAGCAAAACTCTGCACTGGACTCCTGCTATAGCTGCTCCCCAGTCCCCACAATTAAGCAGTGTGAGCACTCAGCACAGATATATTATGCAGCACACTGAGCACAGATATGGTATGGAGCGTTTTTTTACAGGCAGAGAACGGATAAAAACTGGTGGTCACTTATCAGCAAAACTCTGCACTGTTCTCCTCCTAACAGCTGCTTCCCAATCCTCCCCACAAATAAGAAATAAACCAATCAACTTCTACAATAAACGGAGAGGACGCCAGCCACGTCCTCTCCCTATCATCTCCAATGCACGAGTGAAAATGGTGGCGACGCGCGGCTGCTTATATAGAATCCGAATCTCGCGAGAATCCGACAGCGGGATGATGACGTTCGGGCGCGCTCGGGTTAGCCGAGCAAGGCGGGAAGGTTCTAACCTGCCTCGGACCCGTGTAAAAAAAGGTGAAGTTCGGGGGGGTTCGGTTTCCGAGAAACCGAACCCGCTCATCACTACTTAGAAGACATTTTAAGTGACCCTATCTTTCTTATTGTTGATACAGCAGTAATGCTAGCAGCAGGATACAATGTGGTAATAAACCATGTAATTCATGTTGCCACTTTGTATACTGGCCCTCATTCCGAGTTGATCGCACCAAGCAACTTTTTGCTGCTGGTGCGATCAACTAATCTCCGCCTCTGGGGGAGTGTATTTTAGCATAGCAGGGCTGCGAACAGTTGTGGAGCCCTGCTATGCTAAAAAAAGTTTCCTGCAAAACAAGAAAAGGGTAAGAGTTACTTACCCTGTGCGGCGGATCCAGCGATGAAGGTCCCGGTCCTGATGTCAGACATCCACCCTCCAAACGCCTGGACACGCCTGCGTTGGACTCACTACGCCTGGAAAATGATGAGTATCCACCCCGGAATGCCTCCCGCCTGTCCATCTTCTTGCGATCGGCGCTGCGATCACATTTGTCGCTGGCGGCAGCATTTGCCCGGTGACGATCATCGCCAGCCAACGACACGCATGCGCAATGTGACCGCTGCGCATGCGCATTTCTGACCCATTCGCACCGCAGCGAAGAACCGCTGTTTGCGAACCAGTCTGAATGACCCCCACTGTTTCCCTGCGATGTCATCTGTCCTTCTATGCAGTTTTCATGCTGTGAGGTATCAGTGCATTTATACAATGTGAGAAACTGCTGTGTAACCTTTGTCAGTAAAAAGGTGAAGGTGATATGTCAAAAAGTTTTCAAGATAGTGGATATCTTTGCTTTCTTCAAAGCACTGGGCAGTGGCGGAACTAGTGACTGGTGGGCCAAGGTGCTACAAATGTCTTCATATACTAGACAGCCTCAGTGACCCCCATATACTACAGACAGCCTCAGTGACCCCCATATACTACAGACAGCCTCAGTGACCACCATATACTACAGACAGCCTCAGTGACCCCCATATACTACAGACAGCCTCAGTGATCACCCATCAAGAGAACATTAAACCTAATTAAATCCCTCACTCTCATAAAAAAAAAAAAAAACACTTTGGGGGTAATGTATGATTCTGTGCAATAACTATTGTTATTTGTCTGGACGCATTTAGCGGGGTGAAGCTGGTCCATACATCGGCAGCATGTATTAAATGTTCTTTTGCTGAAGAGGGCAAATTGCAATCTCCCTCTTTCGGCTGCCCTTAATCATTGGATTGTGTCACTTGGCACATGCGCCGGTGGTTTCCCTCCCAGCGGCACCTGCCCTAGTATGTGCATGCATGCATGCATCTGCTGACTCTGTCCTGTCACTACAGCCGCAAGTCAGAGTTAACATCTGGATAAGTGAGGAGACTGTTGTAGTCATGTTCACAAAAGGCCGCAATAACACATAAGGAGAAGCTGTATCTGCTGAACACACTAAAGTACATAATGCAGGTTTGTACGGGTTTGGAATGCTTGGCCAGTGCTGGGGATCATGGCGGTCAGCATTCCAACCTCGGGATCCCAGCAGGAAAATGCTGGCAGGGGGGCGAGCGCAATGAAGCCCTTTGCGGGCTCAGTGGTGAGCTGCGTTTGCACAGATTCTATTCCCACTCTATGGGTGTCGTGGACACCCACAAGTGGGAATAGTCCCTACTAGTCGGCATGCCGACTGTCAGGATTTAGGGGGATGTAGCCGTCGGTATTGTGTCACATAACTACCCCTATATATGTGTCGAAGTCAAAAATATTACTATAACACCACATGCAAACACCAAACAGAGTGGCCTCTCTGCGTGCGCGTAGTTGCCATGCGTGCGCATACATGCACGCTACGTACACTGGTTCACAAGCCTTGCATATTGGCGCGTGGTATGAGTATATATGGTAGCATACGCATTCGCACAGAAAAGCCACAAAGACATATTCAATATTCTACTTATATAGTGCATAATTTACACATAGCCTCCACACACTTTGTCAGCAACTTAAATATATTCAAAAGGTAGAACAACAGAGTTATTCAGGGTTACAGGATGTGAGGGGATGGAGCAAGGTTAGGGCTTAATGTTTGTTGTGCAGTTTTTTGAGATCTACTTTCCGGTTGCTATTTGCAGTTTATCACATGTTTCTGCACATAGATATGTGCAGAATTGTAATATTCACAAACTACTGTAAATACTGTACTCTTGATATTCGGCGGGAACCCAGTGGTGAACACCTGCAAGTACACCTGGACCAAGCATCGCCCATTCATTTAAACCAACCTATGACCCCCTCATGTACTGTAAAGGACCTGCCCTCTGACCTATGAAAGAAGAGCTTACATTTCCAATTGTACTGTATTTGGACACATTGTATAAAAGAGAGTCCTCCTGGCCAGGCTCAGTCTATTCTCTGAAGGTCATCTTGCTGACTGAGACCTGGGACGGGAGCGCTCGCAAACAAACGTATGTACTATTGGTTGTAGCTCTTCTCTGTAATATTGTATCTTTTATCTGTACCTTTTGAGTAAATACTGTTGATGCGTTGGACCACAACATTACATTTAACTACTGGTGTCGCATTCCATTCTTGTTTGGGGATAAGGTGTATTCAGCCACACGTGTCGCTGCATTGTGCGCATAGCGTGTCGGCATGTATACGCAATGTGCATACATATCTTAGCGGTTATTTGCTTATGTTTAACGGCCGCAGCGGCCCGAACCACAGTCTGATAAGGTATTGCTTTTCCTTGTAAATTAATCGAATTTTACATATGATAGAGAGATAAAAAAATACATACATATATAGAAAGATAAATAATAAATAGATAGCTCTATAAAGATATATACAGAGAGATTAGATAGATAGATAGATAGATAGATAGATAGATAGATAGATAGATAGATAGATAGATAGATAGATAGATAGATAGATGGTCTGCATGCTCTGGTGGCTAGGCTCCTTAGACTTTACAGCAGCATCTCCAGTGCATCCGTCCACTCACAGGCAGGTGGCAGCTGAGCTCCTGTCCTTCCTCCCACCATGCCATGCTCGGCTAGCAGCTGCAATTACTAAAAGGGTGATGAGTGACCACATCACCCGTCATTTTTTAATTGATTCTGCCGCCACCGGCTCTACTGCATGTAGCCCCCTCCTGTTGCTGGGCACCTCCTCCTCTCCTCCGGCAAATTTAATCCTCTTTGTGGCCCACGGCACCAATTTGACTCATTATATGCCGCCACCTGTGGGCCCCTTAATAGTGGCGGGCCCTGGTGCATTGCAATGGCTGCACTGCCACTAGTTCCGCCACTGGCACTGGAGTCATTGGTTTAATTGTGACCAAGGCGCTATATGTGGGGAATTTGCATGTTCTCCCTGTATTTCTATCGGTGTCCCTTGGTGGCAAAAATTAGTTGCAGAAACAAGAGAGAATATGTATGAAAATGTATATATACAGCGCTGTTTCTCTCCTTTCACTTGGTTTTATTGTTTCTGTCAAGAGTGTAAGGCGCACTCATTTTATAATAAAACCAACAACAGTATATTGGGAAGCGTAAATTGGACATCTTTAATTGATTCATTGAGAATATGAATGTACTTCTAGATAATAATGTACACTTCACTCTGGTAAACAGCCACAGAATCTCTGTCAACTGGCCACAGCCCTTTGGAGCACCAAAGTTTTATTATTTAGTAAACCCCTAGGGGCCCTTAACGAGCCAGTCCAACACTGCACAATCAGGATTTTGGTGTCTGAAGTACAAACAGGAATATTTATTAACTGCATAATATGTAGGTGCGTTGCATGTAACATTATTTGCAAATGATGATATCTGTTTGTTTCATGCATGGTAAGTTTGGGAATGTCTTCATGCCAGCAATCTGTGAGACCATTTTTTGGGATGAAAGGTCTAAAAACATAACATCAAATTATGTCTACTACCACTTTAGCACCACTTCTATCATTCACTACTCACAGTGACTGGGCTACCATTAGGAGAACATAAGTGGTTTCCTAGGATGCCAGTGGTTTCGGTGCTTCTACATCACTGAAAAAGTGACACAAGAGTATATCCTATATACTAATTAATAGATTTTTAAAGCTAACCACTCTCTGTGGGTTTGAAGGCTGAATTTAAAGAGTATGCTACAAGGTGGTTGAGAGGTGTAGGGGTCAGAGAGAGAAGTCACAGAAGACGATAGTCCCCTGGCTCTGAAGTCCACAGGGGATGATAGGAGTTCCACCAGGAAGAGACCTGCGCTGGATTACTGAAGATCGTCAAGGTCACCACTTTTTCTGGCTTGGGGGGCTTGAGTCAGCAGGGAGTGAATTGGAGTGAAGCAAATTGATTTTGGTACCCACTATGTGCTCACAGTTGGTTTAGTGCGCTGTCTTGTAGCATCTTATATTATGTGCCATGAGAGGGATTTAAGTAGTCTGATGGTGGAGGGCGAAGAGAAATGAGCTTCATAGAAATAAAGTTCCACTGTCTTCTCATCTAACAGAACAAATGTTCACAGGAGAGTGGCACCATATTTAATATTTAGTTATTGCACACAATGGAGCACAGATGGCATTCACACTTCCTAAGTGGCATAAGGTATTTCACCTGTAGGAAGGAAGACATCAGGGTCTCCAGAAGCTCTATCCTGTTCTTGTACTGGGGGCATGGCAAAGCACATTTAGTGACCCCAGTAGAAAATATTGAGGTTCATTTTACATGCCTTAGTTGGTGTGGCTGCCCCCCCCCCATTCCCTGTAAGGACCAGGATCATTAACATGCAGCTGGCCACCTGGTCAATCTGGGCCTCCTGGTCAGTCTGGGCTTCATACCCCAGTATGCTTTATTGTACTCTTCTTAAGGTTGGCCCAGGAAGGCAGTAGCACATACACCACCCCAACTCTTCCTCTGGTCAAGCCCTGACAGATGACAATGCATGGCAATTGGCTATCGGAGACAAGCTATTGGAGTAGACTGCTATTCCTAAAAAGGACAATGTTGACGATGGTATTCAACAGAATATGACTTTAACATAGGAGATATCTTCAGTATTAAATAGCTCAGCTACTTAAATGTGAGATATTCACGCCATTTCCTCATGAATATCATGGAATAAAAGTTTTATAAATAGATCCTGTATGTTGAAAAGTGTAGAATCAAATACCTCAAAACACCCCCTAGGCTACACATATAACCTCTTACTATTATCATAATAGTTGTTTTTATAACAAAGGGGTCAAAGGGTACAAGTGAGTGTAATTTGTGTAGTATTTGTCATCCAGATAAGTGATTAGTATGAAAGTAAGTGCTCATCATATCATGTATAAATTCAGTGCCAATTGCTACTGTAGGTGTAGAAAACACATTTACTAAATATCTTTCTATCTGCTGAATAATGATTAATAATCTTTAACGAGGTTACCACTTTGACTATACAGAAAATCAGGCTTAAATACTTTAGACCTTTAAATGTCACTTGAAATGCAAATATAGAGGAAATGTACAGATACTCAGCAAGAACCACAGAATGTGTTGAGAGCAGAATATATGGATTAACATATTCCATACTGCTGATTTACATTAAATGACAGGTCACTAAAGGCTTGGATGACCATTTTATTCTGATTACGGCACTCCAAGGTAACTTCATTTATCCTAATAATCTACTATTGGGGGCATATTACTTATTACACCTTCTAACAGTAATCCTAATATTGTAAACTGAAGTTAAAGTTTTGTTATTGACCATTTCAATCATTTACTTAGTTCTCAAGGGGATGTAGTTATGTGACCAACAGTCAGAAGACTGACGGTCACAATAACTTCCCCTGCATTCCGGCCACTCAAAATATAGAGAGTCGGCATGCCGACTAGAAGGGACTATTCCCACTTGTGGGTGTCCACGACACCCATAGAGTGGGAATAGAACCTGTGGTTAGTAACGTGGCCTCAACTCGTTCTCAAGGATTAGAATTTACTGTAAAATTGCTCAGTATTTTTTTTTTAAAAAGGTACCACTTGGGGTCTATAAACTACTCCTCCAAAACACAGCCCGGAAGCAAACTAAATGGGCCGTGATCACTGTCACGTAAAAGATTGTTACACAAAAATGTAACAGAATTTTAATTAAATAATAGAGTTAATAATAATAGAGTTAATAAGTTAGGAACAAAGTGCATACAAGAAAGCAATTTTGCACCTGGATAAACATGTTGCACTGAAAGGGATGCAAATACAATTATTTCTTTAGTTACTTATTTTGCACTCAGGGTAAATATGGGATGGTATTGCATGTAACCCACAAATGCTGGATAATGTTATTTTTTTGTACGCACTCTTCTCAAATCTAAATCTCTGTGCACATTTTGGGCTAATTCTGAGTAGAGATGAGCGGGTTCGGATTTTCTCGGCTCTTTACACCAGAATTATCGCCATTTCTTATTTTCCTGGATTTTTCTTATTGGTTAACCAAAACACATGACGTCCGATAGCCAATAAGAATATTTGGGTAAATCCGAGTAAAACCGAACCCGCTCATCTCTAATTCTGAGTCGGATGCAGCTATATCTGTGTATGCGTCTATTGCGGTGGTCTGTCTGCAACTTTATGCAAATGCCACTACATGCACTTCCTTGGTGCAAATCCTGCACCTCCACGTGTCTGACTGTGCATGGACTGAGACTCCAACTGTTAGCTGATTGGTGCATCTTTAGAGCAATCAGTCGAACCACTAAAACTTCCAGAACACTTGTACAGAAAACGTAGGAAAGGAATAAAAGAAAGTCTGACAAAGCTAAAAATACCACGTTTTATATCATTGGATCTTTGTAGGAGTGTGTTACTGTAAAGAGACAACATTTTCAAGTGTTTCGGCTCTGCCACCTGAAACACTCAAGTTGCTTCTACTTCCTACAGAGCCTATAATGGGACAGGCTGTTTTATGGATAGAATAATCCGAGAGCGCATGGTGAACTCCTGTTATTGTTTTGACCATGAACTATTATAAAATGATTTACTGGCACCAAGTCATTTAGGAAAATTGTTGTTAAGGCAAAAACAATGAGTTTGTCCAACAAAAGTCACTGTGGAGGGCTATAAGAAAATGTTTATTATATCACGTTTTTCCTATTAATGATTTACAAACTCCCACAGTGTCTCGGACTATCATGGCAACCGTAGTCACATGATGTAGTGAGCAGAGAAGGTTTGGAATGCCCTCTGAGCTCTATGAACTATAAAATCCTCATCTACTAATACATTATGAGCCTAAGTCAGGTTTGTTAGCAAACCATAAAAGCAAGCAACTGGGTAAAACCATGTTGCACTGCAGGTGGGGCAGATGTAACAAGCGCAGAGAGAGATTTAGGTGGGTTGTGTTCAAACTGAAATCTAAATTGCAGTGTAAAAATTAAGCAGCCAGTATTTCCCGTGCACAGAAACATAATAATACACCCAAATTGAAATCTCTCTGCACATGTTACATCTGCACCACCTGCAGTGCAACATGGTTTTGCCCATTTGCTTGCTTTTTTGGTTTGCTAACAAATAACCCCCATTAACCTGAACAACCCTCAATATGATGCGAGTTGTGAGCCTGTGTCTGTGTACAGTAGCTGGCAGGCAGACTTTGCAACCTCCATAGAGATTTTGTAAAGGAGATGATTATTTGCAGTAGGACAGCTAATGAATATGTCTGTTTGGACTGAAGCATGCTTAATAGGTACTTAACTTTTAACTTAAAGGAAAACAATCAACCTATTTGGGATTGCAGCTTTTAAAATCCAGATATCCTGCATTGCAAATGAACCAAACAGATCATAAGTGTTGTGTGTGAATCGATCTGATAAAACTACAATTGTAACTTCTATGAATCAATTGTATGGTGATGTGACTTTACAGAAATGCAATTGTTCATTCAGAAATAAAAAAAAAAATAAGATGCATACTTAAACTGGGTACAGACAACTTTTTGTTCTGAACAAAGTTGAGATAGTAATCACAAATTCACTGCTCCCCCACCGAGTAGGTTAAATGTTTTGCATAGGAATGTCTGCATTGATTATACAAAGATAAAATTATTGTTTCCCATCCAGCAAAGTGCATGCTAAAAATACCTGCAAAAGCTCTCAAGTCTTCCTTATTCCTGAGTACATAATCAGTTCATTTAATCGTATTCATGAACGAAATTAAGAACATTGAAGACATACGCATGCCTCCTTGACCAGTAATGAAGGCAATCTTGCCACTGTTCTTGAAAATTGCCATCCCTGTTACTTTTCACAGTAGGATGCAATGATAGTTGAAGAAATATAATTAAAATATTAATTACACAATTTAAAGCAGTTTATCGGATGTCATTATACACACAGAATATTTTATTTTTGTTGATTTAGTTATGCAGGAAATAAACGCAGTTCATCTTTCTTACTATACGTTGTTAGGAGAAAAACTCACTAATTCACTTGTACTAATTAACTTATTGTCTGCTGGGTTACTTGCCCGCTCACTGCTGAATAATGTTTTCAATATTGTCTTTCATCATTTTTCATTAGCAAATATAATTGGAAAACAAATCTGAGAGTTATGTAAAAGTAAGACCTCACCGCTAACTTTCCTGTAGTATGTATATAGTGGTTGCAAACACATTCAAAGGAGCTACTGCTGTCTCATTAAAAATAAATATTCATTTTTCAGATTGTCCCCTACTGTATGTTTCAGACAGAAAACAGAGTAAGGTAACGTGTCAGTCCTTTAAAGTACTGTACTCATTTAATCGTCATTGCGTATAGCCATAAGCCATGTGGTATTCTATACCATATCCAGGCATTCTAAATACTATAATGCATATTTGTCTGTAAAATATTATATCTCTGAGCTTTAGTTTGGAAAATTTAATGGTTTGGAGTGTTTGGAGGCTGAAAAATTAGGATTGAATTATGGCGACGGCAATCTGGGGGCGTGATCACATGATGCCCATGTTGGAACGTTTTTTCGCAAGATATCAGTTTCTTAAGCTACACGCTGTAGAGGCAACTGCCCCCATGGTATACAACAGTCATACAGCTTCCTGCTCCTGCAAACTGGGACAAAAGTCCCAATCCCTGGACAGAGGGACAGTCCTAAGAAAGTGTGTCCCACTGAAATCATGTTGGTTGGAAGGTATGGTTTTGAGCAACAGGGACGGGACCCCTTCAATGGCACTACCTGAGGACCTTAGTGCAGCTGTTCTATAGAAGGGTGTCAACTTTCAAACTCAAAATAGTAAATGTGCTTGGTGAAAAGGAAATGGGGACAGCGCTAGTTCAAAATGTATACAATTTAAATAAAAAGTAGATTAGGTCGGGGTAAATGTCAAATTGAATGCGAAGATTTCATAACAAGTAAAACTAGAAAATAGAACCAATGCACTTAGAAAGAATATTCTAAACATAGTAAATAAATACAATATTGTGGACCAATGGCAGTTGCAGAGGTGGGGCTGCAGCAGAGTCAAATATTTAAACAGGGGAGTCACCCCAACTGCCAGTGAGTCCTGGCTGGTGATGTTTGGCAGTGTTTGGGGTGGCAGTTGGTGTGGCTCCCCTATTTGAATTTTGAACAGTGCCACAGCCCCACCTCTGCAGCCATCACTGATTTGGACTATTGGTAGACTATTGTAAACATGGGACATGTATATAGAGTCCTTACTTCATTAATACAATTAGCAGCTCAGCTGCATAATCATGCCAGATGGGAAACAAACAAATAAGGAATGTGATGCCCATCCAAATGGTTAAATAGTACAAGGTATTGTTTGCAAGTTCCAGCAGCATGCCCAGCAATATATGAAGTATACAGTTACCATTGTTGTGGAGGTAGCTGAGATTCCATATACCAAAGGTTCTTTGCAGTGAGTGATGATTTTCCATGATAAGAGCTGTATGGCTGGTAAATAAATAGATGCTTACGTTGGTCTCAGGAGTAGTAAAAGTAAAAATTTACAATACATGTTCTCAAAGATGTGATTGGCGCAGTTTGTTGTGCTGTACACAGTGGTGTTAAAGGACCTCATCATTAACAGTAACTGTGACACTCAAAAAAACTGATGATGTGGGAACTAAACATGCTGTAAATATTGCTTTAAACATTAATGAATGTCATCGGGTTCTCCTTGCTACCATAAGGTGGTCATCTATATAACACGTAAAATATAACGCTATGTAGAAAGTTTTCTCTGAATATATAACATGAGTACAGTTTATCCTGTGTACGTTGTTGCTGAAACAGCTTTATGCAGTTCATTTTTGATCTCAACTGAACATCTGGTCAACAGAACTGTTAAATTGTCCCCACTTACAACAGTGTTAATGAGTACCCAAACCGGCATATGCTGTTAGGTTCTGCTTGAGTTATTTGTTTCATGTGAGTTGCTATGTTCTGTATTGATTGATTATTGGTGTCGATGCCGGCGAGCCCGCAAGGGGCTCATTTGCGCTCGCCACACTGTCGGTAAACCGGCGGTTGGGCTCCCGGTGCCGGTATGCTGGTTGCCGGGAGCCCGACCGCCGGCATACCATACTGAACCCGTCATTGCCTATGGGTCTGTATTTAAACCAGATTTGTCAGTGAGCTATTAAGAGCCTTTGAAAAAGTACAGTGCTCGGTCCAATACAGGTGCCAAGCCACCTCTGCTGCTACGTACTTGGTATGATGAAGCTGGCATTATGAAAAGGCTTATTAATTAAAGTGTCTGGTTATTTTTAGCATTTTTTTTTGCAAATTGTTATGAAATAAAAAAATAATAATTGTTTACAGAATCCATGAGTGTTGGTCAATCTGATAGGAAGTAGTTACCACGTCAATCAATGGATCTCTCACTTATGCATCCATATGTGTAGGTGCTTATGTCATTCTTTCTTAAAGCATTGCACTGATTTCTTTGATTTCTTTCTTTCATGTCACTATGTGTCACACCCCTGATATAGGTTACTTTACTTTTACCCTTCTGTACAGTTCATCCCAATTCAGATTGATGGGGTTTAAATCCAGAGACTGTGCTGACCATTCCATGATTTGAAGTCTACTGAATGTTCCTATCCTCAAAGTTACTTCTGAGTTGAACATCTATTTTATTTTGTTGTTGATTGAACCATTGACCAACCAGGCAAAGACCAGAGAGTATTGAACGGAGCTGCAAAATTCAGCGGTAGGCCTTTGGTTCAGGGTGCCACCAGTCACTCTGTGCAAGTTGCCAATTTGGTATCTAGCAAAAGACCTCCAGACCATCACGCTTCCTCCTACACATTTAACAGTTGGTGTCATATACTGAGGAATGCTTTCGTCCACTAGATAGCGAATAAAAACCCAAAAAAATATTTTTCATTTTGATTCATTGGTCCACAACACCTTCTTTCAGTCTTCACTAGTTCACTGGTGGTGCTTCATGGATCAGACGTGCCTTTTTTTCTTATTTTGCCAACTCAGCAATGGCTTTCTTACTGCCAACAGACCTGTAAAACCTGCACCTCAAAGATTTCTCTTTACCTTGAAAGTGAGACTTGCTTATCTAGACCAGTGCTAATTAATCTTACTACCCTAACACCCCAACTCTACCCTAAATAAAAACCTTGACCCTAATATTCTAACAATAATACCCTAACCAAAACTCTATACCAGCTGTAACCCTTACTCCTAATAACCACCCCCTAAAAGTGCAGACTAGCTGGGGCGAATGCTTTTTATCTGCCATCAATTTCCATGTTTCTATGTTTCCATGTTTAATCTGTGCTTGAAGCTATAGTTCAAGCACAAGCTATTGACTCTCAAAAACTTGTGTTTTGATTCTGTCATGGCTTTGGATCTGCCAAACCTTTTCCTGTCAGAGTTTCCAAGTGCTTTTGATGGTGTAGGAAACTACTCACTGACATTTTGTCTTTCTTTGCAATTTCTCTAATGGAACAACCTATACTTTTAAGGGTTATAATGGTCTGCCTTCCTTTATTAACTTTTTTTGCTACTATGATAGCAAAATACTACTTCATGCAGGGCAATATTGTCTGAATATGCTTAGGGGCTATAATAACAGTCTATTCCAACACTGATTTTATATAGACAGATGTGTTTGATCAAGTGATTAAAGGTAGTTGATACACAAATAGGAATTCTTTGCATCAACTTTCACGGCTTCATTTATTTCCATTGTTGCAGAAAATCTAAAAGTATGTAACTCATTATTTGATCCTTGAAAAGGGCCTTTTTTGTACTAATGGTTTTATATTATTTTTTGTGTTTTGCTTGCTTAAACTTTTTTTTTAACATCTATCAGTTTACTGATTACTTTTGCACCATTTCAGATTTAATTGACTTGAAATGTTTACATTTAGAAAGGAAAAAAAAGGAAATATTGGTGTGTACAAAAACAATTTTTTAGCCCTGATGGACTGAAATTTGGGAGGTATGTCCCACTCACCAGCTCTCTGCATAGCAGATGATTTTTAGTGGGGCGGGTGGAATGTTGGGGTGCGTCCTAGTGACGCAGAAGTGCTGGACCAGTGTCTGAGGGATGTAGTACTGTATGACTTAAAAATGTCTGACATACTCCCAGGTGGAAGCATCCACATGCCCTTTTCAGGTAGTGTCCTGATTTGCAAAGGGGGAATGTTGGGTTGTATGCCATCAGTTGTTAATATACATGATATTTCAGATTATAATAGGAATAACATCATCTCCTATGGTTTCTGATTAGTGAAGTTGTTGAAATTGTTATTAAGCATTTAGTTTATAGAGGAACTGCATCCCAGGATATAAAGAATCCATGTTATCACTCTTGTTACTAGACTGTGGTAGCTTTCATCAGACCAGCATGTAGCTTCTTTATAAATGCTTCATAGCGGTTTAAAAGCCTCATAAACATTTTAACAGCAAAGTTTAATAGGAAAACAGGGGCTGTAGATCAAACCCATGGGGAGGCAGTATTCAGGTACTGTACAGTGTACTGAGGATTAGCAGGACTTCACTACTATGGACATCATTATTATCACTGGCATCATGTTATCACTGGCAAAGGATTATAAATGTGCAGTGCAGGTCTGCTTGAACTGTACAAAATACAGTGCTTTCAAATATAAATGACACAACTGATTTGTAACAAGGAGGGAGACACAGCACCACAACCTAAAGGGCTTCAGAAGCTTGCCTTGCCAGCTATTACAAATGTAATTAAGACCAACAAAAATCTTCTCATTAGGCCCTAATGGCACATGGATATCTAAAGCATTATTACCTACTAAGTTTGTATTTAAGCTAGAATCTCTAATTTATGCGGAATGGACATTTTATACTGACTTTAATTAAAATTATTAAAGAAAGAAGACCAATGTTTGGTAACGGTTGACTGGTTGATTGCTTTTTAACTGGTGACCCCTGGTTCTCTCATTAGAAATCCTTTTTAGACAGGTTCCAGGCTATGTAGGAGTTTAATCAGACGTGTTTTTCGAAGCAAAGTATGTGTACTATTACTTATGTTGCTTTCTGTAACACATTGCTCCAATAAGCTGACTGTACCTTATGGCGATTGCAAGACTTAGAAATTTTTTTTATTCTAAAGAACAGTAATGAAAATGAGTTCCGTGTGGGGTGAGTGCAGCCTTGTAGATGGGGTGGCAGGGGCATAATCTTCTGCAGGTTTGGCTGCTATCAGCATTATATGCTGTATATATTAAAGCAAAAAAACCTACAGCAATAATTATCAAGGTTTGATAGTTAACAACATTGTATATTATTCGGCCATCTATTATTAGATAATACCTTCAATTTTTAATCTTCAAATAGCTACTCAAGCAGTTGTTTTAATGAGTTGTGTAGTTTTGTTAAAATTTGGAGTGCAGAATCAGCCGTCTAAATTGTGTTAGGTGCCAAATATTTAGCTTCTTCTAACTAAAGATGAGCAAAATTACCCAAAATTTCTATTATATTTTTGCATCAACCCATTTATGATCACAAAGATTTGCACAATTCACAAGTGGGGTTCTGCATTTAGTGTCCCTAGTAACTAACAAGGGATAACTATAGATGTGCTTCGACCCCCATGTTTTGGTTTTGGATCTGGATTAAGTTTTGTGTTTTGGTTTTAGATCTGGTTTTGCAAAACCACTCTCGTGTTTTTGGGGGTAATTCAGACTTGATCGCTAGGCTGAATTTTCTCACAGCCTGCGATCAGGTCTGAACTGCGCATGCGTATTCACAACAATGCACAGGCACGACAGACCACAGCAACGGGGATCAAAGCATAGCGACGGGATGGTGCGAAAAAAGCAATCGCACAGCCAATCGCCAGGTGACTGACAGGAAGAGGGCGTTTGTGGGTGGCAACTAACCATTTTCAGGGAGTGTCTGGAAAAACACAGGCGTATCCAAGCATTGGAAGAGAAGGTGTCTGACGTCAAATCCGGTCCCGGACAGGCTGAAGTGATCGCAGCAGCTAAGTAAGTCCTAAGCTGCGCAGAGACTGCACAAAATCAGTTTGTACAGCTCTGCTACACATGCGTTCCCACACTTGCACAGCTAAAATACACTCCCCCAGTGGGAGGCGTCAATCTGATTGCAGGGCTGCAAAAATCTCTGCCCAGCGATCAGGTCTGAATTAGGCCCTTTGTTTTGGATCTGTGGTTTTTTTTTTGAGAACTAATTCAGTCAATATATAATAAAACACATTTTTTTCTTAACTTGAAATTTATTATCTTTTCAATAAAATATACTGTATATAAAAAATCTTTACATTATATATCTCTAAAATTAAACATTCATCCCAGAAGGTTAAAATGTGCTAACAACTGCTAAAATCATGTCATTTTGGACTTTTTCTGTTCCTATAGTATTATTAACTTGAAATTGTGGCTGACGTGCTTGGCTTGTTTTGGCACACACAAACCAATTTTTTGGAAGGACTACACCTCCTCCTTCATTAATGAGGAGGTTGACGATGGGGGTGTTGGCGGTGGAGACTGCTGGTTAAACTGTTGGTAGTTTATAATGGACAGCTTGTTATTAGTGTACAATTAATTTTGTAAAATAAAATGCATGAACCCGCAGCAGATGATGCAACATGGAGAAGGTGCCTAGATGGTTATCTCTACTAACTTTGTCCTCACAAATGGAGCAGATGCCTTCACAAATGTTGTCAGCATTTGGGTAAAAATAATCCCAGACCTAAGGGGTGTTTTTTTTTGTTTTATGCACAGGCATCACAATGGCTTTCTTTTTATCACAGGCAAAAACGGCTACCACTGGTGAATGACTTACACAAAAGACATCATCCAAACATCCTCATCATCAATATCCTCATTAGCGTCAGCTAGTATTCAAATATCCCCTTTATCCTGTGGCACTTCCACCCTAGCATCTTCTATTTCTATTATGTCATCATCACCATCTTCACTGGTACTGCTCATACCCACATTCGCAGAGGGTGCAGAAATGTTGGAAGCAGGCGTCTCTATGAGTACAGTGTCAGAAAAGTCAGACACTGAAGTGAACACCCCTAGACTCTTCTCAGGGATTTGTGAACACACAGTTTGTTCTTCAGTCTTAGTGTTCTTTTTTTAGGGCACGTCTTTGTCGGTTTTAAAGGTGACACCATTACCTCTTATTTTAACATTGTGAAATATTTTGATTTCAGGTGTCCCTTCTTTAAACTTTCTGCCCCCTGGACCACCTTTAATAGATGTTGTAGTACTATCATGACTGGCAGCAGCCACAACACTAGTACTTGGTTGCTGCTCCAGCTCTTCAATTGACTGATCGTGATCCAATTTGACTCACAGCGCTTATAACAGCATGTTGGGATGGCACCTCACAGTGGCTTGGAACCCATTCACACTGCAGGCTGGACCCAGGTGACTGCCGGGTTTTCTTCTCTGTCATCGCTTGGAGATGACATCATCTCCAAGTGCCAGTGAGCCAGTTCTACATAGGGTGTTAACTGAACCCAGGTCAGATGACACAGGCCTCCCGTTCACACTGCTCCTTAACCTGAGTCCATGCTTGCAACACAGGTTGGATTCTAAGGGCCCGGGTTATTTTTCAGGGACCCTTTCACACCAAGCCACAACCCGGGTTAACCTGACAATAAGTGGTTTTATTGCGGCAGTGTGAAAGGGTATTAGGATACAGGAGTACAGGGGAGGTGTATGCAGAACTCCTGTGATACCATAACTACACCCCTCCAGTGACCATGCCCCCCAGCGCCCGGAGTCATTCCTGCTTCCAGAGAGATTTGTTTGATATATAGTGGAGTGATTTTCCCATAAATTGCAAAGCTAAAGCAAAACTTATATTGCATCAACTCTGCAAAACTGAATTTATGTCCCATGATATTTTTTTTTCCAATCCAACATTGCTTAGTTTTGTGGTTTTAAAAGCTATGTAAGGGTAAAAAAACAATTAAATGTGAATTATATAGTTGTGGTTGAATGTATATAACTTAGGTGCTATAAACTTGAATTTCTACTAATAATCACAAATGAAGTCTGTTATAAATCAATCAACATAAACTATCTTCAATGAGAAGTTTTAAGAAACTTTGACAGTCTTTCAAGATGAAAATAACTTTATTAAAAAAGAGAGATAACAAACTTTGTAGTGCCCTAAGTGTAGAGGAAGAAAAGCATAAACTTAACTGAGAAAATGTGACAGGAAAAGTCTTCACAATAACTTCTGCAGCATAGGAAAACCAGCCTATTAAATTTGCCTTTTATAAATAATGAATGATTTTTTTCATCTGCTATACGCGCCTGTCATTCCCTGTGAGAGAAGTAAAATTTTACTTGAGGCTGGATTAACGTATACTTGCTGACCTTAAATATGACTCCCGAGTGGGAAGTATGATAGTTAAAAGATACCGAAGAAACAGAACTCAGATGGGAAACTCTTGGAAAAAACAATGATAAAAAGCACAAAACTGCTAGCTGCCCATGACATATATATGAAAAAAATCCATTCATCGCCAAGGAAGGAGTTGAGTTTAATTATATGCTTCAAAGCCATTTCTCTGAGTTGACAACTAGGTTGCTTAGACGGTGCGCAACAACGTGTTGGGGATACAACAGTCGCACAGGGAGAAAATGTTCTTCCTGGCTCTTAGAACTAGTTAAAGTATGACACTGGACCTCATTTACGAAACTCACTGGATGCGAACAGCAAATTGCTTTTGTCTGGTACTGGTGCACCTAGACAACCTACCCAGCAAACAACAAAGCATCTTTCTACGATTTGCTATCGTGTACTGTTTCAGCGAGCTAGAATTGCAACTTATTTTGAGGTCAAGAGGTAAAGACTTGCGGCATGCCACGCAGTAGAATGCCTCCCAATCATCAGAATTTTGGTTGGTCAGCCCCGATTTGAGGGGAATGTTCAATCGCATCACGATCAGCACATTCATCCCAAGTCGCAAGTCGACAGGCAGGTGCTCCCAGTGCATGTGGCAATATAAAATGGTGTTTTTATCTTGGCAGCTGTGTCGGACTGGAGCTTGAAGGGCCCACTGGGGGAATGCAGTGGCAGGGGCCCATACCTAGGGTTGTCTCTAAAAGGGTTTGGCTAACCATTAAGGTATATATATATATATATATATATATATATATATATATATATATAACTGCTAGTACATGCATAATAAACTACCAAGTTATTAACAGGAATGCACTGTAGAATATAGACCATAGTCTTGTGTAGTATAATGTAAGGAGGTGGGCTACACATCCCAAATGTTACTGGGAATGGGATCCATTGAATTCATTCCCTGCAATGGCCGCTGACACATCTGTGGTCTACTGACAGCTCATGGGCAGTAGCATAGCCGACATCCGAACAAGCAAGTAAAGTGATCGCATTACCAATCACTTTACTTTTACGCATCACACGGACAGGCTCCTATCAAAGCCCCTGTCCCTGCGTGTGATTCTTGTTAAATACCAGCAACGCCTAATTTCTTATTGCTGCAATAAATGCCAATTAAAAATTATTATTTTCGGGACCAATTAATAATGAATATATATCAATAACTGGCTATTATTGAATAATATCTTTACCTTCTCTGGCTCAATACCTCAACATTCAGTCTTATATAAAAGTTTACCATGCTTACTACCACACTTGGTGACTCCATTACCACGGCACGGTGATTCTGTTACTTTATTAAACAATGTGCCCAGGTTACACAAATTGTTATACTTTCACCAGATTTATGTAGCTGTATCCCCAGGATGTCCCCATCTTGCAATACAGTTGTGAAAATCTAGAGTTAATTCTTGAAGCTGAATTTATCAATGTTGTGTACACACACATAGTAACATGTTTCATGAATGGTGATTCCATTACGGACTTTGGGGGGAGATGTACTTAGCAGTAAAAAGAGCGGAGAAGTGAGCCAGTGGAGAAGTTGCCCATGGCAACAAATCAGCATTGAAGTATATGAAGTATATTGAAGCATATGAATATCCTTACAAAGAATTAAGGTTAAAAAGGTTTGAGATTGCCTAAAGGATAAAATAAAAAAGGGGCAGACTAGATGGGCCAAGTGGTTCTTATCTGCCGTCAAATTTTATGTTTCTATGTTAAGTAACATTTATAATTTGCATACAGAACAGCTGATTGGTTGTCAGGGCAACTTCTCCACTGGCTCACTTCTCCACTCTTTTCCCTGCTAAGTACATCTCCCACTTTGAAAGTAGTCTGATTTATCAAGGATAACTTACTCAAGATAGTACGTAAGCTGCTTTGATAGTATTTTATAATTGTTGGGTTATGAGTATGTGTTCACATTAGTGGTGGCAGTTGTATAATGAACTGTATCACTGTAAAAAAGTGATTTCATTACTGATGGTATTGACCATAGGGCTTGTGCAAATGAACACCGATAATGATGACAGCTATGAAGTCTGGCACATAGATACATATAACTTCATATGGTCAAATATGTGTAAGTGGTTCATGCACACAATACCTGCGCAATTGTGTCGTGTGGCGTTCAACTTTGCATTAGCCCAATTATCCCTAAAAGGTGAGTATCATGTGTAACTAGCTCCTAGGTGTTGTGACTTTACGTAAGATGCCAGTTCATACTGGCGCAACCTCTATATATCCCATTAAGATATGAGGAATTGGTACAAGCTACTGCACAAATCTTTTCTCTATGCTTTATACAGGTTGAGTATCCCTTATCCAAAATGCTTGGGACCAGAGGTATTTTGGATATCGTATTTTTCCGTATTTTTGAATAATTGCATACCATAAGGAGATATCATGGTGATGGGACCTAAATCTAAGCACAGAATGCTTTTATGTTTCATATACACCTTATACACACAGCCTGAAGGTAGTTTTAGCCAATATTTTTTATAACTTTGTGCATTAAACAAAATGTGTGTACATTCACACAATTCATTTATGTTTCATATACACCTTATACACACAGCCTGAAGGTCATTTAATACAATATATTTAATAACTTTGTGTATTAAACAAAGTTTGTGTATATTGAGCCATCAAAAAACAAAGGTTTCACTATCTCACTCTCACTCAAAAAATTTCGGAATATTTGGATATGGGATACTCAACCTGTATCTATAATACAAGTTACTGTACCTGAGGTACAGTAGCTACTACTAATGTTAATGTTAAATGTATGTTTCTTATACAGCATGTCTGATTCTACCTGCCATGCCTGTGAATCTCTACTGGCTTTCTACATTGTCCATCACCATTTTCCTAATTACCGAGTTAACCTGAGACTGGCAGCTGTTAATTACTTATAGATTGGAACAATGGAACTGACAATGTTCTTTTTGAAGGACAAACGAAGCAAACCCTCTGGCAATTGCTTTGAGTTAATTTCAAAGTCTAATATTAATTTAATTACTATAGCTCATTATTAGATTTCTTAAACATAATTATCGGAACTAGATAAATATTAGTAACAACAAATGTAGTCCACTTAAAGAAAAAATAAATAATACTGTAAAACGAACAAAGTGTGTATTTTTCCATTTCCTGCATTCTGAAGACACATTATTTGATGACTGAGCACGGGTGGTCTTCAGTTTGCCGGCAGTCGGGATCCCGGCACACAGTATACCAGCGCCGGAATACCGACACCCGGCATACCAACACTTTTTCTCCCTCTTGGGGGTCCACGACCCCCCTGGAGGGAGAATAAATAGCGTTGCACACCACCGTGCCTGCAAGGGGCTCATTTGCGCTCGTCATGCTGTCAGTATGCCGGGTGGTCAAGATGCCGGCGCTGGTATGCTGGTTGCCGGGAGCCCGGCCACGGGCATACCATACTACACCCCTGAACACATTATGTTATATTGAACACTCACTAATAGTAAAAAGTACATGACAAGGCAAAGACACCAGCCGTGGTGGTAGAAAGGCATTAGTAGGTATTATCTAGCACACACACAGGTCTGCCCTGCTCCATGGAACGCTTCCCAAATGGGTGGTTAGATTGGGCATTCATCTCTCAGGGTGTGCAGCCAGTTCACAGACTATTAGGGAATACAACCCCGGTATACAGCACGTTTTTGAGTCCCAAAAATATCGGGGATTAGAATAATTACATCCCAGGTATTACAGGATTCAAAACACACTATGGATTGGGTCATGGGCAGTCAGATAATACTGAAGTGCTTCAACCTTTTTTCTCTTTTCGTTTAGAGATACTCACCTTCTCAGCTTCGGTCACATTGGGTGAGATGTACTAAGCCTTTAAGAGTGATAAAGTGGAGAGAGATAAAGTACCAACCAATCAATACACGCACGCAGGGGGAGTTTACAAGTACCTAGAACCCCCCCCCCCCCCCCCCGGCTGCCGGTCTATCGCAGAGGAGCTGAGTTTTTTTTCTTCTGTAACAGCTCAGCCTCGGCTCGCACAGTCACTCCCTGCACTTCACGAGGCTGGCCGCTCAGGCTGACAAGTAGGAGGAGCAGCCAGGATAGAGGTGCTGATGCCAGCGGTTCAGGGACATTGTAGCGGTGTTGCTTATAGCTTCATTGTCCCTGCCAGTGGCCAGGCACGTAACTCCATGGAGCAGAACCAGGTGAGACACATGCCGGGGGCAGAGCTGGTACTCATAAATGTCTATGGGGGTAAGGGTTGATGGTGCTGTCCTGTCTATGAGGGGGGGGATGATAGTTCTACGCTATCTATGGGGAGCAGGTGATGGTGCTGTCCTGCATGTCTATGGGGAAGGGGGGGTATTGTTGGTGCTGCGTCTCTCTTTCTGGGAAGGGTAGGGTGTTTGCTCGGAGGGGGGGGGATGATGTGCCTGTGCTGTCTCTTTATAGGGGGGGGGTGATGGTGGCTATGCTGTCTGTTTACACGGGGGTGCTAGGGGGTAATGATGATGGCTGTTCTCATATATATAGACACACACTATTGAATAACAGGCTGCACTTGCAGGAATAATCAGGCAACACACAAGGGGTTCACCGACGTTTCATTGTTATTCAGTTCATCTTTTCATCAAAGTGAAAAGGGGATTTACCTATATACTATCGACACTCCATGGCGCCATCTGCTCGCAGGTTCCCATTGTAGAAGAATGACTTGGGGATGCCAACATCGGCGTCACAGAGAGTGACGAACGGACTAATGTTAAATTGAATAACAATGAAGTGTTTGGGAACTCTTTGTCTTGGATTATTCTTGCAATGAATTGTGCCTGCTATTCAGTTGTGGTATACATTCAAGGTCCCGGCTGTCAGGATCCTGGCAGTTGAAATACCGATGCTGGAATCCCGGCCATGTCAGCATCCCAACGCCAGAATACCCACAGCCGGGATCCCAAAGGTAAGTATAGCCCGGAGGGTTAGGATTTGGCTGGGGGGTGCTGTTAGGTTTAGGTACCACCGAGGAGGTTAGGGACAGACTGCGGGAGGGGGGTTGGTTAGGGTTAGGCTGTGGGGAGGGGGGATAGGGTTAGGCTGCGAGGAGGGGGGTTAGGTTTAGGCACCACGGGAAAGGTGTTAAGTTTAGGCACCACAGGGTGGGGGGTTAGGTTTAGGCACTAAAAGGGAGCTTTAGGCTGCAGAAAGAGGGGGGTTAGGTTTACGCATTAAGGGGAAGGTTAGGGTAAGGCACTAGCAGTTAGATCATTCATTTTAATTACTAAATGGTTCCATAGTATACAAGTTAAATTATAAAAAAAAGAATTCTCTTTAGTGCATACCTTATGCAATTCCCATAATGTAATACATTTTTTCATTGGTCTGTGACCAAACCCCCTTTCAAAATCCTGCGTTTGCCACTGCAATCAAATCCTGTCATTTTTCGAACACAGCCTGTAACATGGCAGTTAGGAGCTGGTTGGCTGGTACTTTTATCTCCATCCACTATATCATTTTCCAAGGCTCAGTACATTTCCCCATTATCTGGTCCTCTCAGGTTCTCCCATTTGCCAATAGAATAGATGGAGTTCCATGATGCAGTTGTTCTTAGTCAGTGATAGGCTGGAAGCACACTGTTCGGTGACATCATCACTGTGTAGTAGCCAGTCAGTGACTGACAGTAGCCACGTCACAGGACTCCAGCTCTTCTACTGCAGCTGAACCTGTGGGAGAACTGGACAGCACAAAAAGATATTATTGTGCATATCGTCTAGTGTATGGGCACGATAATGATACACGATAATAATGATGCACAATAATAATCCCGCAGATCGTTATCGTTTATCTTTATCAACGGAACATGCAGTCCAAGATAGGCTACATCTTTCATGACTGCATGTTCAGGGATGGGAGGGGTGACGTCAGTAACTGATATTGGGGGTAATTCTGAGTTGATCGTAGCAGGAATTTTGTTAGCAGTTGGGCAAAACCATGTGCACTGCAGGGGAGGCAGATTTAACATGTGCAGAGAGAGTTAGATTTGTGTGGGTTATTTTGTTTCTGTGAAGGGTAAATACTGGCTGCTTTATTTTTACACTGCAATTTAGATTGCAGATTGAACACACCACACCCAACTCTAACTCTCTCTGCACATGTTATATCTGCCTCCCCTGCAGTGCACATGGTTTTGCCCAACTGCTAACAAAGTTCCTGCTGTGATCAACTCGGAATTACCCCATTGTTCACTATATCATTCAGTGTGTATGCCCTATATCGTTCATTTTCTAGTTGGGGAAATTTCAAGGGAAATCTTTATCTTTATCTTTATTGGAGGAAAATCATCTAGTGTGCATACCCCTTTAGACTCTGCACCTCTGCCCTGGGTTTCTGTCAACTCCCCAGTACTAGCCAGTATCCTCACTGTAGTCCAGGAACTACTGCACATCAGGCCAGCCAGCTTCCAGACACCAATTTCAGAACCCACTCCAGTCAGGGACTCAAACATGAATCCACATACAGCCCTAAGCATGACAGTGATACATCATAGGCAATAGCCTACAGCCACCCTTAATTTTGACTGTGACATTAAATTATATTTTATAATTAAATATATTTGTCCACCATGATGTAAGTTCTGTGTTAAACAACCTGGGCCTTTTATCATAGATCTGATTTGATTGGTGGTGCATCTCTATTTTGCATCACTTCCCTTCAGATCTTGTATCATCAGCTTCATACACAGAAGCAGAGTTGGTGTCACACTATGTATACCTCATATTATACTGAACGGCATTGTGGACCACTTGTGGTGTCCTATAAATAAAGTTTATTATTAATAATAATAATAATACTAAAAAATAATTGTGTGGTGAGGGAGATGGAAATACAGGTTGAGTATCCCATATCCAAATATTCCGAAATACGGAATATTCCGAAATACGGAATTTTTTGAGTGAGACTGAGATAGTGAAATCTTTGTTTTTTGATGGCTCAATGTACACAAACTTTGTTTAATACACAGTTATTAAAAATATTGTATTAAATGACCTTTAGGCTGTGTGTATAAGGTGTATATGAAACATAAATGAATTGTGTGAATGTAGACCCACTTTGTTTAATGCACAAAGTTATAAAAAATATTGGCTAAAATTACCTTCAGGCTGTGTGTTTAAGGTGTATATGTTACATAAATGCATTCTGTGCTTAGATTTAGGTCCCATCACCATGATATCTCATTATGGTATGCAATTATTCCAAAATACGGAAAAATCCGATATCCAAAATACCTCTGGTCCCAAGCATTTTGGATAAGGGATACTCAACCTGTACTACATTTTAACAAAGCAGTAGATGAAAGTCAGGATGAAGCTGATAATTCATATTATTCAGGTTATATGAACATTACAATATTCAGTAAATATTATACTATGTATCTGTAAAGAGGTAGTTAGTGCATGGGGTATCGGTATGTGATACTGCAGCACGGGATGCCGAATGCCGATGCAGTATGCCGGCATAGGGGCGAGTGCAGTGAAGTCCCCTGCGTGCTCGCTGCGCTTGCTACGCTGTGGGCTCGGTGGCAAGCTTCAGGTTCTATTCTTCCTCTATGGGTGTCATCGACACCCATTGAGAGGGAATCACTTACTTTGCCGGTATTCCGGCGGCAGTATAGTACCGCAATCGGGATTCCAGCGTCGGTATTGCGACAGCCGGGATACTGGCGGGCGGTATGTTAACCGCATACCAGTACAAGGCAATATTCTGTAAATGTTCATTGGGGATAAAACCTCTGCGCCTTCAGTGCTGTGATACTGAATAGTCTTTCAGTGTAAGTCTTTACAATTTATATGTGTACCAGAAATAGGATGTGAATGTGCCTGTCGTGATTTTATTTATGAATTATTATGTTTAATTGTTTATTATGTTTTTATTATTGTGAACATATAAGGTGGTAGCGCTCCATCCCTATCGAGCAATATTCTGTAAATACTTGGAAAAATTGCTGCTGATATTTTTCCTGCATGCCATGAAGTATAAATGCATCTGCACCCCTTGCAATGCAACAGGGATTTTTCCACAAGCAAATTGCTCCTTTTTTGTCTTTGTGTCTAATTCTACATAATCCCGAGTGATGGGATGTCGGCTGTCAGGAACCCGACAGTGGCATCCCGCCAGATAAAATACCTGCAGCGAGGCCCCTTGCGGGCTCACTATGCTCACTATGCATCGGGTCCGGTGACGAGCTTCACAGGTTCTATTCTCCTTTGGGTTTTGGCATGTTCCGACTGCCAGCACTTTACCGGCTGTCAGGATCCTAAACACCAGGATCCCGACAACCGATATATTAGCTACATCTCCCCAATGTGTATGAAAGAGTGGCTAATCACTAGTCACACAATTATTTTCACTTGCACACTAGTTACACAGTCATTTTTGCTTATACACACATATATATCACTCATATAGTGTTTACAGTGTTGTACCTAGATTTATACATTGTGTCGGGGAGGGATCAGTATGAAATACCTACAATCAAAATCCCGACAACAAATGACTGACAGTCAAAATCCCAACAAGGTCAAAATACAGACAAGGTCAAAATACCAACATTTAAAATGTTGACAAGTCAAAAAGTCGACATGGGTAATTTCAATGTTTTTAGGTGTGTATGTCGACATATGTTGATATGGACACCGTATAAGTATGCGCTTGGCACACTATTATATTCCCCCTCCAAGTCCACTGGAATGGTAAAGTATGAACAAGTCGGTGTCAATAAAAAAAATCATGAAAAACTCATATCGACTTTTTGACCTGTCGACATTTTAAATGTTGGTATTTTGACCATGTCAGGATTTTGACCGTCGGTCAATGGTTGTCTGGATTTTGACCGTCGGGATTTTGATTGTAGGTAAATTGACCGCATCCCGTCGGGGAGTGTGGACAGGATTAATTCAGTCATTAACCATCTGATTTGTGCTGTTCACAGTATCAATGACATTTAGCTTTAACTTGAGTTCTTCAGCTTTGCTGAGTGTTTTGTAAAGAGACAATAAATGTACTTTCTGGTAACTTAAAAGCTGATAGAGATAGGCTTAATAGGCAAAACAGATATGTGGTTTATTTTTGTAATAATTCTAGGAAGCGTATCCAGTGGATTTTTTTTTTTTAAATACGTTAATGAATAATGGTATTTGTAATATGATCTGGTTACATTATGTAATAATATATAATAATATATAATATACTGTGTGCGATAATGTACTGTACTGTAAAATTAAAATGTATATGCGTTTTCCAAAGCAATTTTGTATTTATGTATTTATTTATTCAATAATATTTGAGGTAGTGCTGTTGCTATCACTCCCTATTAAGCAGGAACGTTCTGGATTTAAATGGCAGGTTTAGTTGTGACTAATGAATAGCAAGATATTCAATCCTGTGGCTAGCGTATAGCAAAACATTCGATCTGGTAGCTAACGTATGGCAGGACTATAGTGTGTGGTAGGACTTTCAAACAAGTTGCTTATGTATAGAAGGACTTTCAAACCCCCTAATGTTCTCACCATCTGCTGGGCTGCCACTTGCTCGTTACTAGTTGGGGAGACCTCTGGGAGCTGTGGGTAACATCTAGCTGACAGCTCCCAGCACACATGCTGATTTGTAAATAGTGTTGGGCAGGACAGTTTCCTGTCTGACACTATAAGCAAATCTGCATGCTGGGGGCTGTCAACTAGATGTTACTCACAGCTTCCACTGGTTCCCCTATGAAAAATAAAATAGGCAGTCGGTTGAGCAGGGCACTATCAATCGGATATTGAAAGGGGGTCCAGCGGTAAAAACATTTATGGTGCTGGGCCCCCACCACTGCCGGGCCCCTTGTGTTGCTCCCCTCTTTACTCCTCTGTCTCACCCAAAAATCTAGCTCTCTCCCTTAGCTAACAGGCCATCATTGCCATGCATTACGAGCTCCTCTGAAAGTGGAGAGGTTAAAGAAGCCTATATTTCATCTCCTTGTGATGTACCTTGACTATAAGTAACACAAAGGACTTCATTACAGCACTAATCAACTCCCTCACCTTTCAGACCCAAAGTAATCACGGATTTCAAATGCACAGCCAAGGGAGTCTGCTCATAATGCTGCAGCCATGAATATTGCAGCTGAAAGGAATTGTACAGCTGCAAAAGCGTGCTGTTTAATTCTGATCCCAATTTTCAAATTAAGGTTCTTCTTTGGCATTTCAGAACGGATTTTCCGAGATGGGTTTGCAGAGCTTCTGCCTGCATGATGCAGGATTAAGCAGGGGGAAGACTGGAGTGGATGAGAAAATGAAGATATGACAGGGGGCACGGCAAGTTCACACAAAATTAGGCCTGCAGAATGCAAGCGAAATCCCACTGGTGACAAGTGCCATCTTCTAGGTCATTCTGCCACACTGCCTTCTGCCACTTTTTATAATAAGAACAGATAAGAGAAGGCAGGATTTTTTAGTAGCTTATTGCATGGAAAGGTAATTCAAAGGGATATGAGCGTGTCTGGATTCCGAGCTTGCATGATCCTATAAACAGAAGCTGCTGGTAAACTCATGGTCTGTCGCTAGTGCTGAATGTGTATTACTACACAGACACAGGCTGCCAGCTTCTTGACTGCGGGGCAGACAAACCATACTGGACCAGATATTCAGTTAACCCTGGCAGAATACTACAAAGCCAGGAAATCCTTGCCAGAGGGAAACCATTATATTTAAGTTTACAATTGTAGATTTTTTTTTATCTGTATAAATCTGCAAGCTGTTTTAGCTCCTCTTATTTTTTTCACATTATATACTATAGGGGAGATTCAATTCTAAACAATGATCTTAAAATGCCTGTTAACAGCCAGTAACAACTCTAATTTACCATTGCGTCCCTTATTAGCAATGTTGGGGTACCATGTTCTACTGTGTCTGTGTTGTGCACTGCCGGACATCCTGTCACCTCTTATAGGGGTGCTCAGGAACATTTATGATGCTGGGGATACCATAATCTATTGTTATATGCACAGCTGAATCTTGGAGGCATAAGGTGGATAATTAAATATCCCCCTTCACTGGTTTGTTCATGTGAACCAAAACAGTCTTATCAAGTGTCTGATTGGTTGCTAAATGTTGCTGAACACATTTTCCAGTGTTTGTTTATTATTCGCCACTGTGACTAATGCTGCTTTCATCTTCACCACTGGCTTAAAGCAGTAACTATATGATCATGTCATCCAGGTAGCAGATACTTTGTAGAGTTGAAAACAGCTGCTGGTTTTTTTTTTTTTTCAGGTTCTTGGCTGAGGGTGAAGACTTCTTAAGGGACTTGTCACTTCCATGGGTAGTTGCTTGTTAGTGACAATGACAGTTTTGGTACATGTTAACCTGGAACGGCACAGGTGAGTTACAGTCGTCAAAGCAGCTGTTTATAAATCTTCTGCTTCATTAATGTGATATAATTTATTCATTGACTTAAGAAAGGCAGCGGGAGATTTGAAGCAGTGTTTCAGGTGGAAATGGTGGAAAGTAGCCCCGGTGAGTTACAGTGTCTCCAATTGTGTCTTGCTCATACATAACTTCAAAGATTTATGTTGAGAGAGTAAGCAAACGTGTATATGTATGTGTATGTTAAAATTAGTATAAATGGTATGTAAATTAGCATAGATGATGAAAAGAAAACTACAATTCTAAATGTAAACATTATATATAAACCTGGAACTGTTTTTATTCCTGTAAAATTAATTGGCTGTGAAATATTTAGAGAAAATACTTTTTTATACTCATCATAAGAGGAAGGGACGCCACATTGTACAGATATAATTTCAAATATTACAATTTAATAACGGAAATAAAAAAATAAATCTACCCAGAACTAGGGCTAAATATTCCAGTCTCTGAGACTGCAGTTCTGCTAGTGGGGGTAAGAGAAGAGTTATACTACAACATGCTTCCCAACTGTCCTGACTTGAGGGGACAGTTCTGCATGAACTCTCCAGAATTTTGGGGTATTCTCCATGAATAACAGGACAGGGAACCTTCCCGGATTCCACCTATTTTTCTGGTTATGTAGTCAGGAACATAATTAGCTCTGTATCTCATCATCATGAGGGGCAGGTAAGTGATAATGAGCACCATGTTGCCTTGCCCACTGCATTTACCTCTTCGGCCTTCTGGAGGGGAAAAGCCTAACATCAGCAAGCATGGGTACAACAGATCTGTATTTTGTCATGATTGCAGGAAAGTCTGGTGTTTCTTTCATGATGCAAATTACATTTAAGTGGTGTACTGAGGAGAAGAGCTGAGCATGCCCTTGGCAACAAAATAGTAGTGGGACACTTGTACCAGGTACCAAGACACCAAGAGGCCCTGGCCACTCAGGAGTCCACAGAGTCCAGCTCAGCACCTGGCTGCTGTCACCTACCTGGCCCACCTGTACCCTTGTAGAAAATACTGCAGGGCACAGGTATTAAGAGAGAGTCTAGCAGTCAATGCAATAAAGGTTTCTTTTTATTGTGGCCCCGCTGATGAGCACTGGGCAGAGGAGCTGCGAAGAGGAGCTGCAGAAGACAGACAAGGTAAGTGTGGATTTGAGCTGGGACTGGAGGGATGGGGGAGGGTTTACTGGAGTTGCTACTGGGGAGACAGGGGGCGGTGACTGAAGAGAGAGGAGGGGGGTTTCTGGAGTTGGGCAATCTTGGAGTAGGGGTTGTTGGAGAGACACGGGTGGGGTATTGTGCTGGTGCTGGAGAGACACTGGAGGGTATGCTGGAGACTGAGATGGTCTGCTGGTGCTGGTGAGATATTGGGGGGGGGGTGCTGGTCCACAGAGATTGGTATGAGGTTAGAGATGGAGAGACAGAGAGAAGGATGAGCCTGGAGAGACAGAGAGGGGGAATGAGGATGGAGATGGAGAGACAGAGAGAAGGATGAGCCTGGAGAGACATATTGAGGATGAGCTACCGACTTGTATTGCAGGAATGGGGGCACCAACAAACCAGTGACGTGCGGTGAGGTGAGGCAGAGCCTTTCCTGTCATACTAACATACATGCCAGTTCTGTCTATATAAAATATATGAAAAATACAAAGACTATATTAGAAATATTTTCTTTATAATATTATTCTAATCATTTTTACAGTCAAAACTGTGGAGCAAAAAGTCTATGACAGGTGAGGCAGTGCCTCATCTGCCTATCTTTTCTGCACATCTCTGATCAAAACTCACCAAATTTCCAGGAGTTTATACTGCTCTATCTGTGTATAATGCCCACATGTACCCTAGGGATCATATATTCTATGTAAATTTAGCTCTGGCACTAGCCAGTGCCACCTGAGCCGATTACCTCACCGAACGTCCCTGCCATAAACATGAGTGTATCTGGTCCCAAGATTTCTGTTGCTAGCCCTAAGGCTGGACTAGTGTCTCAGGGGTTCTACTCAGCCACCAAGGGACATGACATTCCCAAAATTACCTGACATTGCTTCACACACTATCCCAGTGGGTGTAGTATGGTATGCCGGCGGCTGGGCTCCCGGCAACCAGCATACCGGCGCAGTGAGCCCGACCGCCGGCATACCGACAGCCTGGCGAGCGCAAATGAGCCCCTTGCGGGCACGGTGGTGCGTTATTCTCCCTCCAGGGGGTCGTGGACCCCCGTGAGGGAGAAAAAGTGTCGGCTGTCGGGATTCCGGCACCGGTATACTGTGCGCCGGGATCCCGACAGTCGGATACTGGAGACCACCCATCCCAGTTCGGGAGATCTACAGATCATTGGTGGTATGCTACCTTATATAGTTTTAGTATTATTATTTGCCTTTAGCTTTTTTCGTGAGATGCAACAGAAAGAATATTACAAAAAATAGCTGAATCTAACAAAACATGAAGGAATAAATTAACTTAACGTGAGGTGACACAAGTCACAGCATGAGTAAATGACATTAGGCGATCCCACACCATATTCCCCACACTAATGTGCAATTATCTAGAAAGAAAGAATTTTTATTTTATCTTCTGACAAATTCTCTTTTTTTGTTTTATCTGCTGGTACTGTTACATATAATCACATAAATCATACCACCCAAATGCCACCTGTGGGGGCAAGGTGGCATCTTTAAATACTTTAATTCCATGAGTGTCACATTTGTGCCACCCACGTTTGCCTTCCATAGTGAGTGCGGAGTAAATATTAATCTCAAACTGAGACATGTACATCTAATTGAGTGGCTCCATGTACAAATTGAAGACAGCTGCATGGATGTAGAGCTGATAAATTTTTGACTTTTTTGTTTTTACACACTCTGACAATCAACTAGTCAAAAGCATTCATTTATTGGTGCAGACCACACACACACACACACACACACACACACACACACACACACACACACACACACACACACATGCTTAATAAATGATATAATTCTCTGGCAATTACTTGACAATGAATTATTTCTCTTCATTCAAATTCATTAAACTAAAAAGAACTTTCCCATGAACTGGTAATTACGATTTATAGATACAAACACTGGTGTTTTCTAGTTATGCTATTTTCCGTTCAGCTTCGCTTAAGACCCACACTGTTAATGTGGAAAAGAAAACTGTAGTTAATTGTGACATTTTAATAACGGGGGAAATCAAAAACCTTTACAGGGCCATGAAAACAAATTAGTGCAAAATATGACAATTTTTGACATATCCTTCCCTCCCCTCCACACAAGGGGAGGTTTCTGCCGGGGAAAAATAATAATAATCAGCAATAACGACTGCGCATGATGCTATCAACAAGCTTCTCTGATCTCAGACTAATGAATTTTATCCAAGCCTAAACCATCTGTCTGTGAGCTTGGTGAGTGCGTTTCCCCAGAATTTGAATAACAGGGAAGGCAGACAAGGCATTTTCTCTCTGCCAGTAACCCACACTTCTACAATAACCTTGCTAAGTATGATCGGTACCCACTGAAAAGCATGAATGCTGTTTTACAGCACAACCCTGACATATCACAGCTGAGAGGTTGTTTGCATTTCACAATCAAATAAGACTTACTCTCCTTCTCATTCACTCTTCCGCAGAAATGGAAGAAATAAGAAGAAAAAAACAAAAAAAGGAGGGGAAAGGGTGCACGACAAAGTTGGCAATTTGATTCAAACAAAGAAACCGAAAATCTATAAGCATGAAACTCTGCAGCTTCTGGCAAATAGAATTCTAATTAGTATGCTATTTTTCTCTTAGACAGATGAGGGATGCCCCCTATTGACATAGCAGGCAGACTGGTTAAAAAAGAGACAGAGAGGGGGGGTACATGGGATGGGGGGGCAGATGCAGGGCTAACCAGCAAACACTGCAGATTGCAAATTATATCTCAAACCCTGCCAAGTCTATGCTTTTGGCAACACATTTAAAATTACACCCTGGAAAAGGGATAAAGAAACCCTCAGCTAGAGGATAAAAAATGAGGGTGTTTTACGCTGCGATAAGTCTTTGCTTAAAACCCACATGGTCAGGAGTACATCAGGGTTTTAAAATATTCATAACGAGAAGTGAAAATGAGGAGATGAAGACATACATTTGTTGCATGGTCAAATGAAAACTCATTCTGCATATTAATACAACAGGAGCGCTCAGTTTAAAGGGACAGTCTGTTGTGAAGTGTCCATTAAAATACAGCCAAATTGAGAAAATGTATTACACTGGTTGAAACCACATGGCAGAGGAATGTATTCATGCTGTAGTAATGGCTGACTGCCCATGTAAGGATACGGACAATTCTTGTACTATGACTTAGGGGCCTATTTATCATGCATTTTTACTGAATTATGTAGAAAGTAGAAACTGCCGTTTATGCATACTTTTATGTATTCCCACTATGTACTAACAGACTGATACCAGAGATTTTACAAAATGTTCCTAAAAAGGCTAATTAGTGCTGCACACTACAGTCATCATTATTATCAATGGGAACTACAGTTTCACCAATATGTTTAAAAATGTCAGAGTTTGGCTCTATGGGTTTACACCAACCGTAAATGGTGTAACCAATTTATGCCTATGGAGGCATTCTCCCAAGAGAGGGATCTTATGCACAGTGTAAGCTTTACGCAGCTGGACGGAGGCTGCGGAGAAGGATTGTGTGATCTCTCTGCCACGAGAATGCCTCCATAGGTATAGAGTGGTTTACACCAATTCTCAGGAGGAGTTAAATGTGAAATACTCCTCTGATGTGGCTGTTTATCCCTGTCCTTGCCTTTTAATATATAGGCCCCATAGCCAGTACTGGACTGCCCATCTGGCACATGCCAGAAGACCTGGTGGGCCGCACCGGTCACACAGAAAGCGAGAAGGCCAGGTGAAGCACAGCTTCCGGCACTCTGTTAGTGTCCCCCATCATCCCCCGCCGGCCAAAGTGTTGGTTGCTAGGAAATACGGGGGCATGCCACACGTCCATGCCCCCCTGATTCTCAGCATGCCCCCATGAAGAGTGTCTGCCCGCCTCCATTCACTGCACACGCATGCCAGGGACGCTTTTTGGCCCCAATCCATCCCTGCTCTTTACCTTGAAAAGTGATCAGGTATCGAAGTCTAGAGATTAGGTCCCATTTTGTGTGAATTGACTTTTGCAGTGGAACAGGTTGTTTTACGAAGATGCATTCCCGGCAGTACAATCTATGGGGGTGATTTCATTAAGTGTGAGATTCTGTTGTAACCTCATGAGATGTGAGGAGATTATCACGTCAGGAAAACCTTACAAGTCCTTGTTCGGCTCTCTATGGGGTGTGACCAGAAAAGCTAGGTCTTCCTGTCACAGAATTTGCGTTACATCAGAGGGAAATTTGCTGCTAATTGAATCTCTCCTTTGAGCTCTGTTTTTTTATTCGCTGTATCTGAAACTTTTTGTTTTCACAAATGTTATCACTGAAACTAATACAGCAAGTAATAAAATGGAACTGAAACAACACCAATCAATTAATTCTGCTGTGTGTTGTTGTTGGGATAACACTGGGGACACTCAAATAATCCATATTCTGCAAATGACAAATTTTACAACAAAATGCAAAGTGAAGCGAATATTTGATTAAACAGTTCAGAAAACCTCACTAATCTCTATCCTTGGCTATTATGTGGTGTTTGTGGCAACATATATCAATTGCAAATATTTTTGTTTTCTTGTTATCATTATATAAAGGAACAGTCCCGATCTTAGAGGACTAACCCACCAGTCTCTGCCAATGGTGAGCGCAATCATGCAAGGGTATTTGTAGGGATGAGAAGGGTATTTTGAAGGTGGTGTAGTACTGTTTTTCAAAAGCATTACACATGTCTCTGGGTTATGTGATGTCCCAATGTGACAGTGTGTGTCTGCGGTAGACCGCAAGGTTAATTGAGGTCACCCACAAGAGTGACCTCGATAATCTTGCGGTCTACCGCAGATCGCAAAGTTCCCACCATTGACTATAATGGAGGATCGCGTGTTTATTGTAATATTTCTTTTGCTGTGGAACTACAGGTACAAGTGGGCCCTTTAATGCTCCACATGCTGGCACTTGCGGTTCTCCAAGTACCAGCATGCGGGGAGGCTTGCTGGGACCTGTAGTCCCACACCAAAAGACAAAATGTATTATTTTTTATTTTTTTTTACACTTTTTATGGCTATCAGTCCTTCATCCACAGCCAACGGATGGAGGGGACAGGCTCGGGCTTCACTCCTGGCCCTCGGGTGCATGAAGGGGCTGACCCCTGTATTGTAGGGGTCACTACTCACCCAGGGAACCCCAGCCATGGATGACTAGTTGGTGGTTAATGCCACAGCCGCAGGGACCAATCTAAATTTGTCCCCTGGCTGTAGCATTATCTCCCGGGCTAGTGGAGCCTGGTGCTGGTTTTAAAAATACGGGCGACCTCAACCTCTTTTGTCCCCTGTATTTTTGGAACCAGAACCGGTCCAAGGGCCCGGTGCTGGTTGTTTAAATATGGTGGAGCTCTAGACAATATTGTCCCTGTATTTTTGCAACCAGGACCGGCTCAAAGAGCCCAGGCCCGATTATGCTTGGGAGGGGGGACCCCACGGAATTTTTATTTTTAACTATTTCAATCACTTTTACACAGAGAAGCATGCACGCATCTCACTGATCCGTGGATGATTCTCCAAACACACCAGCCAAAAGCAGGTCTATTTGAAAGTTCTATTTCTGTACGAATTACATGCTTTTGCAGCAGTGTTTGGCTATTGTCGGCAGCGATTGAGAATACGAATCCTTAGTTAATTCCTGTGTGGTATGAGGTGTATGTGACCAAACAACCATGTTTGACCGATGATCTATTGATTTGTAATTGTGTGGACAGCAGTGTATCTCAATGCGAATTGCACCAACACTGCCGTGATTTGTGTTTAGTAAATTTCCGAGTTGCATTTTCGCCTGAAAATGCAATCTCGAATCAAATCGGGACCTTAGTAAATTTCCACCAGCGTGTGCACTCTCAGGCCTTGGACTAGGTTTGTGAAGGCTGCATTCCAAGGATGCAATCTGAACTGGATTTCAGACTCATGGTTATGATGAAGCGATTCAGCAAGAATCGCGCCATCGGCTGCCCGGACTGCCCTCTTTACTCACTAAGTAGCAGGGGGGGACTTAAAAATTGGAAGACTTGCCTGCTCTTTCGGGGGGCCATGAGGGCCACCTGATTTTCGGGAGCCTCCCGGCCATTCCGGGTAAGTAGGCAAGTATACATTGTGGTATTATGATGAGGAGTTCGGATAGAGGAAAGCAAAGTGCCCTGCACAATACTGTGGGATTGCAAATACATAGATTTGTAGCTATTCTGATACCAGGAAAGTAATCTATTCTCTTTCAAGGGTTGGCCCTTAGCATTACATGTACCAGGCAAAAGGCTGTTCATTATTTATATTTTTGCAGTTATGATACTTCCTGTTAACAGTCGTGTATATTTTAATTGTTTTTTATTTTCATTCTCTTATGTGCATTAGTTTGTGTTATAGTAAAAAATGATTGTTTACAAGTTATTGCTGAAAATGTAACCTGTCCTCCCACATAATATAAAAGCAGAGTTAGGCAGGATAGGCTGTATGCAAACTCAAACAAATCAGCATGATACTCTAGATGCGTTTTTGGAAGACGGCAAGTGGAATTAAGTATTTATCTACCATTTAGAGTAGCAAGAATTGCATGTTTAATTTAATGTCCCTTGCTGTGTATAAAGCGATAAGCGATTGTATCATCAGCTACTACTCTGTTGATACCTTAAATAACTACAACATAGGCACTTCGTCCAAAAAAACAAAGGTCATGTCTAATCAATATGAAACCCCATCTTAATTGGACAGAGTAGTATTGATTGTTACTGGTTTGTCTCATTTTCTTGATTGAAGTATACAAAGAAATAATTCTACAATTTAGCTATACTAATTAATTATTCTGTAACTTTAATGAACCAGTTAACAAATCCTACTGCATTTATGTTTAAAGACACTTCCCATTTACTATCTCTGTTTATCTCCATTACTGCATATTTCCCCCATATGCTGTAAGAGCCATATAAAGGAGACTCAGACTGGTCATTCAAATAACTTAACAGCTATTGGACCTCACAGGCACTTCTATAAATGTCCAAGGGAGTAAAGGGCCCCATACACTTGTCCGACCTCATGTCGGAGCCGATCGCAGGTGATCACCCCGGCAGCCTCCAGGGGGGCAGGATCGCCCAAGATACATCGGATGCTGTCCTTTTGCTTCCGATGTATCCTGGGCGATCCCAGCCATGCCCCCAGGTTGGACCTGATTGAATGTGCAGCACATTCAATCTGGAGGATCCGATCCGATGCTCACAGGAATGCACATTGGATCGGATCGGCCCGGAGACACCTAAAAAATGCCTGATTTCACCCAATATATCGAGCCGAATGCCCGAATTGGGCTGAAATCTGGCATTATTGCTCTAGTGTATGGGACCCTTAACATCCTGTTAATCTTCATATGGTTCCAGTGTGTCAAGTGATTCTCCATGAGTCTCTTAATTGGGCTTCTAGGGAATATCTTCATTGCTCAACAACTTTAACCAACAAAAGCATAATAGTTGAACAGATAGCAAAACAAAAAATAGCTGTTATTCGTACTTGTTTTAAATCCTAGCCAAAATGCAACGGGAAACCTATTCATAGTACAAGCTCTAACTCTAGCCTTATAATGAAATAAAAGTCTAAAACGAACAAAATCAAGTTCTATCTCTACAACCAAACTATCTGGCCTAAACCATTAAAAACTCAAAATAGCTTGAAAAATGCATGCCTTGTTTATTGTCTACATATTTAGGTATGTTTCTCTATTTTTTCCAAATTTCCTTATAATTATTTAGAATGCTATTTATTACAAAAATCTACTAATATAAAGCCATATCTTCCCAAGAATAAAATATATCATTCAATTGAGAGGACCATAAAATAAGTTATAATGAGAGCACTCACAAATTGTGACAATGAATATATACTGTGAGATGTAGAACATTTATCACCTACCTGTGGGGTTAAACATGCAATAATAATTGTCATTGTAAAAAAAAAAATTGGCGAAATAATTTTACAGTTCTACATAAAATCCAAATGTAGCCAAATCTTCAAGAAAACATGTTCTGTTCCCACTTGAATACTTATGTACAGTACTTTATTGTCCTTGTCTACAACCCAGTTAGGATATTCAGGAAGAACCACATGCACAACCTGTGAAAATTGATTTATGCACATCACCTATGTATATACAGTAAGCTGCATCTATATAGTACAATTATTGATCATGGTGCATACAAGAAAAGGAAGTTCTAATAACAAGATATAGGTGCAAGAAGGGAGAAAGCAACTACCAAATAAAGCAATGGTACATTACGCAGACGATTGGGACGTATCTGTTTTATTGACTAAACTGTACTAGAAGTAGTGATGTGCACCGGAAATTTTTCGGGTTTTGTGTTTTGGTTTTGGATTCGGTTCCGCGGCCGTGTTTTGGATTCGGAAGCGTTTTGGCAAAACCTCCCTGAAATTTTTTTGTCGGATTTGGGTGTGTTTTGGATTCGGGTGTTTTTTTACAAAAAAACCCTCAAAAAACAGCTTAAATCATAGAATTTGGGGGTCATTTTGAACCCATAGTATTATTAACCTCAATAACCATAATTTCCACTCATTTTCAGTCTATTCTGAACACCTCACACCTCACACCTCACAATATTATTTTTAGTCCTACAATTTGCACAGAGGTCGCTGGATGACTAAGCTAAGCGACCCAAGTGGCCGACACAAACACCTGGCCCATCTAGGAGTGGCACTGCAGTGTCAGACAGGATGGCACTTCTAAAAAAAAGTCCCCAAACAGCACATGATGCAAAGAAAAAAAGAGGTGCAATGAGGTAGCTGTGTGACTAAGCTAAGCGACACAAGTGGCCGACACAAACACCTGGCCCATCTAGGAGTGGCACTGCAGTGTCAGACAGGATGGCACTTCAAAAAAAATAGTCCCCAAACAGCACATGATGCAAAGAAAAAAAGAGGCGCAATGAGGTAGCTGTGTGACTAAGCTAAGTGACCCAAGTGGCCGACACAAACACCTGGCCCATCTAGGAGCGGCACTGCAGTGTCAGACAGGATGGCAGATTTAATAAATAGTCCCCAAACAGCACATGATGCAAAGAAAAAAAGAGGTGCACCAAGGTCGCTGGATGGCTAAGCTAAGCGACCCAAGTGGCCGACACAAACACCTGGCCCATCTAGGAGTGGCACTGCAGTGTCAGACAGGATGGCACTTCCAAAAATAGTCCCCAAGCAGCACACGATGCAAAGAAAAATGAAAGAAAAAAAAGGTGCAAGATTGAATTGTCCTTGGGCCCTCCCACCCACCCTTATGTTGTATAAACAGGAAATGCACACTTTAACAAACCCATCATTTCAGCGACAGGGTCTGCCACACGACTGTGACTGAAATGACTGGTTGGTTTGGGCCCCCACCAAAAAAAGAAGCAATCAATCTCTCCTTGCACAAACTGGCTCTACAGAGGCAAGATGTCCACCTCCTCCTCTTCCTCCGATTCCTAACCCCTTTCACTGTGTACATCCCCCTCCTCACAGATTATTAATTCGTCCCCACTGGAATCCACCATCTCAGGTCCCTGTGTACTTTCAGGAGGCAATTGCTGGTGAATGTCTCCACGGAGGAATTGATTATAATTCATTTTGATGAACATCATCTTCTCCACATTTTCTGGAAGTAACCTCGTACGCCGATTGCTGACAAGGTGAGCGGCTGCACTAAACACTCTTTCGGAGTACACACTGGAGGGGGGGCAACTTAGGTAAAATAAAGCCAGTTTTTGCAAGGGCCTCCAAATTGCCTCTTTTTCCTGCCAGTATACGTACGGACTGTCTGACGTGCCTACTTGGATGCGGTCACTCATATAATCCTCCACCATTCTTTCAATGGTGACAGAATCATATGCAGTGACAGTAGACGACATGTCAGTAATTGTTGGCAGGTCCTTCAGTCCGGACCAGATGTCAGCACTCGCTCCAGACTGCCCTGCATCACCGCCAGCGGGTGGGCTTGGAATTCTTAGCCTTTTCCTCGCACCCCCAGTTGCGGGAGAATGTGAAGTAGGAGCTGTTGACGGGTCACGTTCCGCTTGACTTGACAAGTGTCTCACCAGCAGGTCTTTGAACCTCTGCAGACTTGTGTCTGCCGGAAAGAGAGATACAACGTAGGTTTTAAATCTAGGATCAAGCACGGTGGCCAAAATGTAGTACTCTGATTTCAACAGATTGACCACCCGTGAATCCTGGTTAAGCGAATTAAGGGCTCCATCCACAAGTCCCACATGCCTAGCGGAATCGCTCTGTTTTAGCTCCTCCTTCAATGTCTCCAGCTTCTTCTGCAAAAGCCTGATGAGGGGAAAGACCTGACTCAGGCTGGCAGTGTCTGAACTGACTTCACATGTGGCAAGTTCAAAGGGTTGCAGAACCTTGCACAATGTTGAAATCATTCTCCACTGTGCTTGAGTCAGGTGCATTCCCCCTCCTTTGCCTATATCGTAGGCAAATGTATAGGCTTGAATGGCCTTTTGCTGCTCCTCCATCCTCTGAAGCATATAGAGGGTTGAATTCCAACTCGTTACCACCTCTTGCTTCAGATGATGGCAGGGCAGGTTCAGGACTGTTTGCTGGTGCTCCAGTCTTCGGCATGCGCTAGCTGAATGCCGAAAGTGGCCCGCAATTCTTTTGGCCACCGACAGCATCTCTTGCACGCCCCTGTCGTTTTTTAAATAATTTTGCACCACCAAATTCAATGTATGTGCAAAACATGGGACGTGCTGGAATTTGCCCAGATGTAATGCACACACAATATTGGTGGCATTGTCCGATGTCACAAATCCCCAGGAGAGTCCAATTGGGGTAAGCCATTCTGCGATGATGTTCCTCAGTTTCCGGAAGAGGTTGTCAGCTGTGTGCCTCTTATGGAAAGCGGTGATACAAAGCGTAGCCTGCCTAGGAACGAGTTGGTGTTTGCGAGATGCTGCTACTAGTGCCGCCGCTGCTGTTCTTGCTGCGGGAGGCAATACATCTACCCAGTGGGCTGTTACAGTCATATAGTCCTGAGTTTGCCCTGCTCCACTTGTCCACATGTCCGTGGTTAAGTGGACATTGGGTACAACTGCATTTTTAAGGACACTGGTGACTCTTTTTCTGAGGTCTGTGTACATTTTCGGTATCGCCTGCCTAGAGAAATGGAACCTAGATGGTATTTGGTACCGGGGACACAGTACCTCAATCAAGTCTCTAGTTCCCTGTGAATTAACGGTGGATACCGGAAACACGTTTCTCACCACCCAGGCTGCCGTGGCCTGAGTTATCCACTTTTCAGCAGGATGACTGCTGTGATATTTCATCTTCCTCGCAAAGGACTGTTGGACAGTCAATTGCTTACTGGAAGTAGTACAAGTGGTCTTCCGACTTCCCCTCTGGGATGACGATCGACTCCCAGTAGCAACAACAGCAGCGCCAGCAGCAGTAGGTGTTACACTCAAGGATGCATTGGAGGAATCCCAGGCAGGAGAGGACTCGTCAGACTTGCATGTGACATGGCCTGCAGGACTATTGGCTTTCCTGTCTAAGGAGGAAATTGACACTGAGGGAGTTGGTGGTGTGGTTTGCAGGAGCTTGGTTACAAGAGGAAGGGATTTAGTGGTCAGTGGACTGCTTCCGCTGTCATCCTAAGTTTTTGAACTTTTCACTGACTTCTGATGAATGCAGTCCAGGTGACGTATAAGGGTGGATGTTCCTAGGTGGTTAACGTCCTTACCCCTACTTATTACAGCTTGACAAAGGCAACACACGGCTTGACACCAGTTGTCCGCATTTCTGTTGAAATAATTCCACACCGAAGAGGTGATTTTTTTTTGTATTTTGACCAGGCATGTCAATGGCCATATTCGTCCCATTGACAACAGGTGTATCCCCGGGTGCCTGACTTAAACAAACCACCTCACCATCAGAATCCTCCTTGTCAATTTCCTCCCCAGCGCCAGCAACACCCATATCCTCATCCTGGTGTACTTCAACAGTGACATCTTCAATTTGACTATCAGGAACTGGACTGCAGGTGCTCCTTCCAGCACTTGCAGGGTGCGTGCAAATGGTGGAAGGCGCAACCTCTTCCCGTCCAGTGTTGGGAAGGTCAGGCATCGCAACTGACACAATTGGACTCGCCTTGGGGATTTGTGATTTAGAAGAACGCACAGTTCTTTGCTGTGCTTTTGCCATCTTAACTCTTTTAAGTTTTCTAGCAGGAGGATGAGTGCTTCCATCCTCATGTGAAGCTGAACCACTAGCCATGAACATAGGCCAGGCCCTCAGCCGTTCCTTGCCACTCCGTGTCGTAAATGGCACATTGGCAAGTTTACGCTTCTCCTCAGACGATTTTGATTTAGATTTTTGGGTCATTTTACTGAGCTTTATTTTTTGGGATTTTACATGCTCTCTACTATGACATTGGGCATCGGCCTTGGCAGACGACGTTGATGGCATTTCATCGTCTCGGCCATGATTAGTGGCAGCAGCTTCAGCACGAGGTGGAAGTGGATCTTGATCTTTCCCTATTTTACCCTCCACATTTTTGTTTTTATTGTTCTCCATTTTTTAATGTGTGGAATTATATGACAGTAATATATCAATAGCAATGGCCTACTACTATATATACTGCGCACAACTGAAATGCACCACAGGTATGGATGGATAGTATACTTGACGACACAGAGGTTGGTAGAGCAGTGGCCTACTGTACCGTACTGCTATATATTATATACTGGTGGTCAGCAAACTGTGCAAAACTGAAATGCACCACAGGTATGAATGGATAGTATACTTGACGACACAGAGGTAGGTAGAGCAGTGGCCTACTGTACCGTACTGCTATATATTATATACTGGTGGTCAGCAAAATGTGCAAAACTGAAATGCACCACAGGTATGGATGGATAGTATACTTGACGACACAGAGGTAGGTAGAGCAGTGGCCTTCTGTACCGTACTGCTATATATTATATACTGGTGGTCAGCAAACTGTGCAAAACTGAAATGCACCATGGGTATGGATGGATAGTATACTTGACGACACAGAGGTAGGTAGAGCAGTGGCCTACTGTACCGTACTGCTATATATTATATACTGGTGGTCAGCAAACTGTGCAAAACTGAAATGCACCACAGGTATGGATGGATAGTACACTTGACGACACAGAGGTAGGTACAGCAGTGGCCTACTGTACCGTACTGCTATATATTATATACTGGTGGTCAGCAAACTGTGCAAAACTGAAATGCACCACAGGTATGGATGGATAGTATACTTGACGACACAGAGGTTGGTAGAGCAGTGGCCTTCTGTACCGTACTGCTATATATTATATATGGGTGGTCAGCAAACTGTGCAAAACTGAAATGCACCACAGGTATGGATGGATTTAATACTTGACGACACAGAGGTAGGTAGAGCAGTGGCCTTCTGTACCGTACTGCTATATATTATATACTGGTGGTCAGCAAACTGTGCTGCAAAACTGAAATGCACCACAGGTATGGATGAATAGTATACTTGACGACACAGAGGTAGGTAGAGCAGTGGCCTACTGTACCGTACTGCTATATATTATATACTGGTGGTCAGCAAACTGTGCAAAACTGAAATGCACCACAGGTATGGATGGATAGTATACTTGACGACACAGAGGTAGGTAGAGCAGTGGCCTACTGTACCGTACTGCTATATATTATATACTGGTGGTCAGCAAAATGTACAAAACTGAAATGCACCACCGGTATGGATGGATAGTATACTTGACGACACAGAGGTAGGAAGAGCAGTGGCCTACTGTACCGTACTGCTATATATTATATACTGGTGGTCAGCAAACTGTGCTGCAAAACTGAAATGCACCACAGGTATGGATGGATAGTATACTTGACGACACAGAGGTAGGTAGAGCAGTGGCCTTCTGTACCGTACTGCTATATATTATATACTGGTGGTCAGCAAACTGTGCAAAACTGAAATGCACCATGGGTATGGATGGATAGTATACTTGACGACACAGAGGTAGGTAGAGCAGTGGTCTACTGTACCGTACTGCTATATATTATATACTGGCGGTCAGCAAACTGTGCAAAACTGAAATGCACCACAGGTATGGATGGATAGTATACTTGACGACACAGAGGTAGGTAGAGCAGTTGCCTTCTGTACCGTACTGCTATATATTATATACTGGTGGTCAGCAAACTGTGCAAAACTGAAATGCACCACAGGTATGGATGGATAATATACTTGACGACACAGAGGTAGGTAGAGCAGTGGACTACTGTACCGTACTTCTATATATTATATACTGGTGGTCAGCAAACTGTGCAAAACTGAAATGTACCACAGGTACGGATGGATAGTATACTTGACGACACAGAGGTAGGTAGAGCAGTGGACTACTGTACCGTACTGCTATATATATAGTTATACTGGTGGTCAGCAAAATTCTGCACTGTCCTCCTACTATATACTACAATGCAGCACAGATATGGAGCATTTTTCAGGCAGAGAACGTATAATACTGGTGGTCACTGGTCAGCAAAACTCTGCACTGTCCTCCTACTATATAATACTTGTGGTCCCCAGTCCCCACAATAAAGCAATTAGCACACTGAGCACAGACATTTGCAGCACACTGAGCACAGATATTTGCAGCCCACTGAACATAGAAACTGAGAGGACGCCAGCCACGTCCTCTCACGATCATCTCCAATGCACGAGTGAAAAATGGCAGCGACGCGCGGCTCCTTATATAGAATACGAATCTCGCGAGAATCCGACCGTGGGATGATGACGTTCGGGCGAGCTCGGGTTAACCGAGCAAGGCGGGAGGATCCGAGTTGCTCGGACCCGTGCAAAAAAAAGGTGAGGATATACTGGATCCCGAGGATCCGAACCCGCTCATCACTAACTAGAAGACAGTTAAAATATGATTGGGTGCAATGTGTTGCACTTCTGAGACATTGGATGCAGTCAGTCCAGTGCACTGGCATGTGTAGCTCATTTTATTAGTCAGGTAGGCCCAGGGAAATTTAAAGAGGGATATAGTGCACTGAGGAATATGTCTGTCACCACCCAGTGGTGTGTCTTGTACTATTTTGATGTAATCACTCACACCTCTCATCATAATATTCACAAAATCTCCCCATATCACCATACCCCCCATCAACTCCCCCAATTCCAATACCTCGCTTGCTAATGTAGACGGGAAGAGAAGGAGAGGTCACCACTGCACTGTTATGTATTGTGAGACATTGACTGACTCACTCACTGACACTGCCATCTCATCGGAATGCCGGTAGCACTGAGACTGCGTGTGACAGTGAGGTTTGCCTGGACATATCCTGAATGCTATGTGCACTTACATACGGTCATAGGCACAGAATCAGTATGGCAGAACAATCCAAATGCACTCAGTTTCCAGCTAAGATTTATTAATTACATATTATAAAATTATATTTAGTCACTGATTGATTGCTATGGGCAGCTTCTCCACTTATCCACTCTTTCAAAGCTTTGATACATCTCTCCGTAATATGAGTACGGAAGAAAAAGGAGAAAAAATGTTGACTTCTCTCTATCTCCCCATGCACAGGGATTATGGGACATTTTCATCATCCTAATTGTTACAATTTCTACGCTCCCCATTGGATGTCGAAATTGTGACATTCATCAAACTCTGAAAAGTCTTTCTTTTTGGAGTTTTAAAGTGAAACTGTTTGCCATCCCTCTCTCATTATATTTACATCAGTCCCACAATGCTGATGATCTCCATAGGTCAGAGGATCATGTGATAAGCTCATCCAGTCAGAGCTCAGCACATGCTCGTCTGACCTTTGTATCGCGTGTCATGGTTTATGTCCTGTACTTCCCCTGCTGCTGCTTTCTCTGAAATGACTGGATGATTTATTTGAGTTGAGTGAATAAAATACTTGTCTTGAGGCATTTGGTCATCATTCTTGTATTAGTACTTAGATAATTTCTAGTGAATGGAGTTTAGACCCCAACGTAAAAGTGACGTACACAATCAGTCGTGACCTACATTTTTGGGACCCTGAACCTGTTCTGGGGGCCCCTTCACAACCATAAACACTAGGGCAACATCTGACAAGGTCCAAAGGGTCTTGCTGCCCTTGCAAGGACCTCAAAGCCCAAACTGTGACAAACGGGATAGTGTGGTAGAATCCTTGAAAATGAGCCATACAGTGAGCCCCTTCCCTGGTTATAGAACCCCCACCTCTCCCAGTCCCCTTAATGTCTACCTCTCACAACACCTCCCTTTCAATAATCACCTCACAGAACCTCCACTTCATTAATCCCCTCACAGCACTCCACTCCCCCACCTAAATGACCTTATTGTCCCAGGCTCCTTCTCACCCTCCATTGCTCCCAGCCTCCTTCCTAGGATGGGCCCTCTCAGGCTCTGCCATTCCATGGAATGTAACAAAAAGAAGTTCTGCGGGCTGCCGGGGATTGTAGATTGAAACAGATACAAATTTCACACTAATTACAGAGTGCAAATTACAGAGCTAGACTACAACTCCCAGCAGCTCCTGCTTTATTAGGTGATGCCTAGACCAAGCTGTAATAGTAGTTATGCTGTAGTAAAAGCCTGTCTGTCATGGTGTAATTGGTGATGAGCTATAACCATAAAGTACATAAAAAGAAGTAAAAATCTGTTTTTTGGTGTTAAAATGCACAAGGAGACTACTGATGATTCTATCACTAAAATAACCTTATTTTAATAACTCACATTTACAAAAAACTCCATTGATTTTGTTGAAAAATTCATTCATTAAAAAAGTTGCTTCAAGGCCCCTCCGGGATTAGGGGCCATGAAGCTTAAACTTCATTAGTTTCATAGTAGATTCGTCCCTGTACAGAATTATGTCAACTACTTAAATCCCATTGTGCATTGGGAGACTTCTGTTTTGGATAATGTATTCAAGACTTATGAAGAGCGGAGAGTTCAAACCTGTTAATGGCCTACTAATGAGACTTTAAAATACCAATCTATAAAATACATTATTTAGTTATGGGCACAATTAGCCAATCCAATGCAATTGTGATGGGCAAAACTTTGCTCATGTGATTGGACGGGTTCTAGAGCCTACTAAAAATCAAAAAATCCCCTCCGTTTCAGCTTTCTTTCACAAATAACATATCACTGCAGAGGATATCTGTAGTAATATTACGGTGCATAGCCAGACACATCTGTACCCAGTGCCAGCTTCAATCCCACCTTCTGTCCCGTTCCCAAAATATGTAGAGGAAGTTTGGTCGGGAGCGATCAGGTAACTGAGTTCAAGGCATGGCCCAAGGACACACCACCAAGCACCTCTGCAGGCTGCAGGGTTCCTTTCTAGGCCCCCAAAACCCTCCTTGCAGCAGTCGCAACAGTACATCCACACACAAAGAAAACTTTCTCTATTATTGCCTGTGCTTCTCCTTTAGCAATCAGTTTGCAGTATAGATTATGAGAAACACCTGTATATAGATTATAACCTACACACGTGTATGCAATTGAATCCTATTTAGACATATCACTGATGCAATTGCATTTTCTACAGGCTTCTTTAGCTCAATTTTGTGGTTTACTGAGGCTATTTCAGATCTTCCCAACGTTGAAGACATTGGGACAGAAATAGTATAGTTAAGAAGTCTGTTAAAATTGATGGGAAGATTCCTATTTATTAGGACTTGCAATTACTTCAGAAAGATTTTCTTTTCAACCACAGTACTTTTCTTCCATTGGACACTATTCTAAAGGTGAAATGAGGTGAGGACCAATTTTCGCACCCTGGTTGCTGAAAAGGAGTTCAAATGACTGGCGGTGCCGTTTTAACTTGTCAGATTGACCAGTTTTTTCTGTCACTGGCACATTATAATGAGTCATTTTAGACAATAAAATTGATTCAATTACATTGCATTAGTCATCCGTAGGCTCAGGTGAAGATATATGATGGAGAGTCAGACATTTTCCCAATAGTTCTGACTGATAGAACTCTGGATCACAAAACCATCTCCTGTCAGGTTATTTGTGATACCTTAAAGTGATGCAATAAATTTATTTTGTAAAAAGACAATTTTTTTTTTCTGCAGGTGGTTAAAGAAATCTTAGAAATGGCAACTCTACCATGCCTGTTATCTTACTTTAATGTTTCTGGCGTACAATACATAAAATCTAGGCAATGCTGACGGACTGGAAATAGTTAAAAATGCAATGCATATTGTCTGGATTTTCTCGAGGATTTACAGACTGGATATTTTATCAAAACGTTTAAGATGACCAGTACCAAATACTAAGTAACAAGTTCAAAAATACTCGTGGGTACTGATAAAGTGACATAAGTCATTACTATTAGTAGCTCACATATCAGGGTAGAATGTAATGATGTAGAATATAATGAAGTTGTGGTTCTACATTTTATATGAAAGGGAAATAACAGTCTTCTGATAAACATAGATGCTCTGACACTTTGCTTATTAAAAGGTGTGACTGTTGCTTTCTATAAAGCTGCGAGATGTCCGCAGTTACAGATCTCTGCTCTGCCCTATCAGACCCTGGTCAACCTTCCAAACACTCTGAAAATCACTTTTAAAGAATCCAATACAGTAGGTCTCTTCCAGAGCCACTTGACACATACTCATCCTGAGACTAACTGCTCCTACCTTCACCACTAGCTAACACTCATGTTATGTTCTCTCTACCACATACACAGCATCGAGTGTTCTCCGTACTGCCTGGATTTTAACAGTGCCCTGGATAGTTCCTGTTTTACCTCTAGTCTCATGGCATAATACACATTCACATTTTTCAAACTAGGTGCCCCATAAAAGCTAATGTCTAGTGATCATTTGAGATCACCGGGCATTAACCGATGCAGTGCAGAACAATAATTAATCGGGTACCCCAAGCTGGCTTTCATAAATTCAATGACAGCTATGTTTGAAAGAGGGTGTGTTGCCTTTTTTAAATTATATGATCCCTTAGTAGCTATTTCTCATATACAGGCTGGAGGACACTACATGTCCTATAGTAGCTATAACTGTACCTGTACATGTGGTGGCACAAACATTTGAAAGAGGGGAATCCTCATTTTTTAATGATGTGGCCCTTTAGCAGCTATTTTCTGATGATAACCAGTAATCACTAGACACAATTACTCTATGTATGGGTCGGTGGGTACTATGTGTTGTATCATACCCATAATGGCACCTATACACACGGGTATACACATTTCAAAGAGGGGAATCTCAAATTTCAGCAACCAGTGCGCGCAAATTGGTCCTCGTCTCATTTCACATATGTTATGTCTCACTCAGCTCTCCCCCTCCCATAACTTATCCCTCGCATAGCTCCGGTTCAGTATGATTTACCGACACAGACACAATACCGATGGTCATAATCCCGACATCCATTGGCCTACAGTCAAAATACCGACATGGTCAAAATACCGACATTCACTATGCCGACATGTTCAAAATGCTGACATAGTCAGAATACTGACATTTGAAATGCCAACATGTCAAAATACCGACATGAGTTTTTCTGGGGTGGTTTGTGTCCATGTCGACATAGTTTGACATGGACACCGTCTAAGTGTACCGTGTCCCCTTGCATGGTTTGCTGCGCTCGCCATGCTTCGGGCACGGTGCCTCGCTGCTCTCAGCACACTATTATATTTCCTCTCCAGGTCCACTGGGATGGTAAAGTATGAACAAGTCTGTTTTTAGCAAAAATTCCTTAAAAACACATGTCGGTATTCTGACTACTCTGACTGCATTTTGAACATGTCGGCATAATGAATGTCGGTATTTTCACCGTTTTGGTATTTTGACTGTCAGTCAATGGGTGTCGGTATTATGACCGTCGGTATTGTGTCCATTGGTAAATCAACTGCTACCCCATAGCTCTCCCCAGACACATCTTATTCCTCACGCAGCTCTCCCCTTGATGCATTTTATTACACATGCAGCTCTCCTCCCAAACACATCTTATCCCTCATCCAGCTCTCCCCCTGATGCATCTTACCCCTCACACAGCTCTCCCTCCTGATTCATCTTATCCCACATGCAGCTCTCCCTCCTGATGCATCCTATCCCACATGCAGCTCTCCCTCCTGATGCGTCCTATCCCACATGCCGCTCTCCCTCCTGATGCATCTTACCCCTCACACAGCTCTCCCTCCTGATTCATCTTATCCCACATGCAGCTCTCCCTCCTTAGGAGAGAGAATTGACTGCATAGGAAAGGAAAGAGTTAAACATCTGGTGAGGGGTGGACCTAGCTGTGAGGAAAGTACAGCCTTTTTGAAGGGGAGGGTTTAATATATATAGGGAAGGTGAGGCCATTTTAGTTCTCTCTTGTGGTGATTTGCCTTCCCACCCTCCCGCCCCTTTTGTCAGAAGTTCTGGCACGTGGTGCCTTGGCGTTAAATTGTTGGCTGGTTTTATCGTTGGCTATTTATTGGCGGGAAAGAACGGCAGTTTGTATTTGTATGGTAAGCTGTAGTGTTTTACAGTTTGGTGTGGTTTAGGTGCACTCACCTCCATCGACTTATTGGCCGCTTGACCACCCGTCCGGGAAGGCAGCGGCAGGGCACCCATCAGGGTGGGTAGTCACTGTGGGGGTTGAGTTGTCACCTATTACCGGTTTTTTGATAGTTGTAGTAAAATTAGGATGGTTTCGAATTTTTAGTATTTTACGGTAAGTTTAGGTTAATAGAGCCGTTCTTTTTGCTGCCACCATATGCCGGCTGGATCGGCATCTTAATAAAATTTTCTATTACAGGTTTGCTATTGGTTAGGGTCAAATAAATAGCTAGCAATTTTTCTGCCAAAATTCAAGTCTCCGTGTCTTTATTTCTGGGTTTGAAGGTAATGAATGCTTTACTTTGAAGGAAGGGGGTCCACCAAATATCACTAGGATGTTTATGCATCCTATCCCACATGCAGCTCTCCCTCCTGATGCGTCCTATCCCACATGCAGCTCTCCCTCCTGATGCATCCTATCCCACATGCAGCTCTCCCTCCTGATGCGTCCTATCCCACATGCAGCTCTCCCTCCTGATGCGTTCTATCCCACATGCAGCTCTCCCTCCTGATGCGTCCTATCCCACATGCAGCTCTCCCTCCTGATGCGTCCTATCCCACATGCAGCTCTCCCTCCTGATGCATCTTACCCCTCACACAGCTCTCCCTCCTGATGCATCTTACCTCTCAGGGAGCTCTCCCTTCTGATGTATCCTATCCCACATGCAGCTCTCCCTCCTGATTCATCTTATCCCACATGCAGCTCTCCCTCCTGATGCATCCTATCCCACATGCAGCTCTCCCTCCTGATGCATCTTACCTCTCAGGGAGCTCTCCCTTCTGATGCATTTTACTCCTCACACACCTATACTTCTGATGCATCTTATCTCACATGCAGCTCTCCTCCCAAACACATCTTATCCCTCATCCAGCTCTCCCCCTGATGCATCTTACCCCTCACACAGCTCTCCCCCTGACGCATCTTACCCCTCACACAGCTCTCCCTCCTGATTCATCTTATCCCACATGCAGCTCTCCCTCCTGATGCGTCTTTTATTATTATTATTATCCATTATATGGCGCCACAAGGGTTCCGCAGCACCCAATTACAGAGTACATAAACAAATAATCAAACAGGAAAACAGCAACTTACAGTTGATGACAGTAAAGGACAAGTACAGGGTAAATAAACATAGTTACATCAGCAGATGACACTGGAATAAGTATCAGGTGGCAGATGACTGCTGGATTTGGTGCAGTTGAAGATTATTAAAGAAAGGATAAGCACATGAGGGAAGAGGGCCCTGCTCGTGAGAGCTTACATTCTAAAGGGGAGGGGTAGATAGACAGGGGTGACACAGACGGGGTACATAGAGAGCGTGGAACAAAGGGTTAGGATGAGATTTGGCTGGGTTTGGTGAAGAAGTGGGTCTTGAGAGCCCGTTTGAAGTTTTGTAGAGAGGTGGAGAGTCTGAGGGGGAGAAGTAGGGAATTCCAGAGAAGTGGTGCAGCATGTGAAAAATCTTGGAGGTAGGAGTGGGAGGAAGTAATCCGTAGGCAGGAGAGTCGTCGTCCATTAGCAGAGCGAAAAGGACGGGTGGGAGTGTAAAGGGAGATAAGGTCAGAGATGTAGATGGGAGAGGAGTGGGTGAGGGCTTTGTAAGCGAGTGTGAGAAGCTTGAAATGGATTCTGAAAGGGAAGGGGAGCCAGTGAAGGTCTAGTAAGAGAGGAGAGGTGGACGTAGTGCGTTTGGTGAGGAAGATGAGCCGGGCAGCAGCATTCAGGATAGATTAGAGTGGAGAGAGGTATTTGTCAGGAATGCCAGTCAGGAGGAGATTACAGTAGTCCAGTCTGGAGATGACCAGTGAGTGGATAAGAGTCTTAGTAGCATCCTGGGTCCGAAAGGGTCTGATCCTGGAAATATTTTTAGATGAAAACGGCAGGTTTGTGAGAGGTGCTGAATGTGTGGTTTGAAGGAGAGGGAGGAGTCAAGGATTACTCCAAGACAGCACACTTGGGGGCTAGAGGAGATAGTGATGCCATCAATAGATAATGAGATTGTAGGAGGTGAGGTTATGCGGGAGGGAGGGAAGATGATCAGCTCAGTCTTAAACATGTTAAGTTTAAGAAAGCACTGGGACATCCAGGAAGAGGTAGCAGAGAGACAGTTGGAGAAACGAGTGAGGAGAGCAGGGGAGAGGTCTGGAGAGGAAAGATAGATTTGGGTGTCATCAGCATAGAGATGATATTGGAAACCAAAAGAACTAATGAGCTTACCTAGTGAGGACGTATAGAGAGAGAAGAGAAGAGGACCAAGGACAGGACCTTGTGGTACCCCTACAGTTAGTGGAAGTGAGGGGGAGGTGGAGTCATGAGAGGAGACAGAGAATGAACAGTCAGAAAGGTAGGAAGACAGCCAAGAGAGTGCAGTGTCACGCAGACCAATGTAGTGAAGGATTTGCAGTAGAAGAAGGATGGTCCACAGTGTCAAAAGCAGCAGAGAGGTCAAGTAGAATAAGTAGAGAGTAGTGTCCCTTAGATTTAGCAGCATGGAGGTCATTGCATACTTTTGTAAGGGCAGTTTTAGTGTAGTGGAGAGGACGGAAGCCAGACTGGAATGGGTCAAGCAGTGAGTGTCAGGAAAGAAAGGAAGTAAGGCGGTTGTAGACAATACACTCAAGGAGTTTGGAGGCAAAAGGGAGGAGAGAGATGGGTCGGTAGTTGGAGAAGGTGTTTGGATCAAGGGTAGGTTTTTTTAAGAATAGGAGAGATGAGTGCATGCTTGAAGACAGACGGGACAGTTCCTGATGAGAGGAAGAGATTGAGAAGGTGGGAAAGATGGAAACAAGCAGAAGGAGAGAGGTAGCAGAGGAGGCGGGAGGGGATAGGGTGAAGTGGGGAGGTGGTGAGGGGACAGGGACGAATGAAGGCCACGACTTCCTCTCCAGATGCATGGGAGAAAGATGTCAGAGTAGGTGCGAGGCATGGGGAGAGTTGGTAAGGGATGGGAGAAGGCTGGTTACTGATAGTCTGTTGAGATGTGATGTCCTGACGTATGGATTCAATTTTGGATGTGAAGTAAGTGGCAAAGTCAAGAGCAGAGAGTGAGGAAGGAAGGGAGACGAGGTGGAGGTGGGCAGAGGAGTGAGTTGAGAGTGGCAAAGAGGCGCCGGCGGTTGGAAGACTGGGAGGAGATGAGGTTCTTAAAGTATGACTGTTTAGCAAGAGAAAGGGCAGCACTGGAGGATGAGAGCATAAGTTTGAAATGGAGGAAGTCTGCCTTAGAGCGCGATTACCTCCAGTGACGCTCAGCAGTACATGAGCATTTTACCCCTCAGGGAGCTCTCCCTTCTGATGCATTTTACTCCTCACACACCTATCCTTCTGATGCATCTTATCTCACATGCAGCTCTCCTCCCAAACACATTTTATCCCTCATCCAGCTCTCCCCCTGATGCATCTTACCCTTCACACAGCTCTCCCTCCTGACGCATCTTGCCCCTCACACAGCTATACCTCGTAACGCATCTTATTTCACATGTAGCTCACCCTCCTGATGCATCTTATCCCTCAGGGAGCTCTCCATCCTGACGCATCTTATTCCTCATGCAGCTCAACCTCTTGATGCATCTTATCCCTCACACAACTTTCTCCCTGACTGACACAGCTTTCTTCCCTCACAAAGCGCACATCTTCCCTCATGTACTGCCCGATACAGTATATACTCCACCATGTGCCCCTCTTTCCCGCAATACAGTGTATCTTCCAACATGTGCCCCCATCCCACCAGTGTATCTTCCAACATGTGCCTCCCATGCACTGCAGCATATTTCCCTTATGTGGCTTCCCCACTCATCCAGCTCTTTCCTACATCTGCTCTTTCTTGCACTACTCATTCCAGTTCTCCTTTACTTGCCTCCTGTCAGTGATATCCCCTATCAGCATCTGCATGGGTCAGGTCCTGTCTCTTCTCAGGTACACAGAGGCTTCTCTTTGCATGGCAAGGTAGTTGAACTCATAATTACAGCATTGCGTTGCCTCATTCCCGCCACTAGCATCATTGGAGGGGGACTGGGGGGAGGGGGACTGGGGGAGGGGGAATGAGACATTGTCTAGTGCCCACAAGCCTTATGTATTAATGTGGCACACAGTCTTTCAATCAGGCAGCGCTACCTGTACAAGGTAAGGTGGACAGACGGAGGTGGTATGCGTTCCGCCTTAAAATACTACTGATAGAACACAGTTCCACCCTGTTCCAGCCCACTTAAACCCATCCTTATGTAACACCCCTGGGGTTGGCAGGGTATGTCTAAGTAGTTATCACAGGTGTTGGATGGCTATGTGGCTGACCTTTAGCTGAAATGTTATTCCCTGCACTTTGTATCTTAGTACCATTGTCAGAGAGGTAGGAATGATTGATACAAATTAAGAAGTAAGTCAGCAATTCCAAAAGGAAATCTTTTTATTAATCTGCAATGAACTCTGGATTTGTAATTATTGGTTGACTACGGAAAGTTGCTCAGGTGGTAAATCACAAAAAGGAGTAAAAACAGGAATATGCAATTTTCTACAGTTCACACCACAAAAGATCATCCAATTTACAACAGACAAGTTATTGGAATCACAAAGAAGAAGAATTACAACCAGGATGAGAAACAACTGGAATCACAAAATTTACATAAAATCATTTGAATCAGGAAAATTAAATCAGACACTGTGCATTCCATTCTATATTGTGATCACAAGAAGAATAAAGACAATACGTTTCAGTATTCCTAAAAATTGACTTTATAATTTTTCTTAGCCAAGGAAACAAGTATCTTCATAAGCAATTATCGTTGGAGCTTTTGTTAAAGTTTGCTGTGACACAGTGCATAAACAGGGGGAATGGGCACACAGTTACCAAAGTGGAATCCAGGCTATAGGTACTATTAATCAGTTCGTTATAGCAAAGAGGATGTACCTAGCGAAGAAATAACAATATCTCTTGTCAACGGCACTTATGTCACAATAAGGGGTTTTTGTATGGAACAAACTCAGGGGCAGATTTATTAAGCTCGGTGAAGTGATAAAGTGGAAGGTGATAAAGGACCAGCAAGTCAGCTCCTAACTGTCATTTTTCAAACCCAGCTTGTGACATGGCAGTAAGGATCTGATTGGCTGGTCCTTTATCTCCTTCCACTTTATCACTTCACCAATCTTAATAGATCTGTCCCTCAGTCGCTTTTAGTTACAGGGCTTGATTAACACTTGTTTAATTAGCTCAGTCCTTTTAGCAATAACTATCTGTCGGCATTGCACAAACTCAGTCCTTTAGCATAGATATGTCTCTTATCCATGCGTTTAAACTCTGCTCTGGAACACAAGCATTTATCTTGAACCTTTAGTAAACTCAGTGCTGGATTAGCCCTTCTTCTATGGGAATTAGCTGATACAATATGGCGCTGCTGGCTAGTTTGTAACACAGGTGGTGGGGGCTGAAAAGTACACTTGTCTGCGGCTAGTTGTCAGTTTCAAACAGTAATCACTCAGACCCAGGGAATGGAATTTCAAGCTGGCTGATCCTGCTGTAATGGCTGCTCACTCTACCCTCAAGATGGCTGTTGCACCCGAAACCTATCACCAGGCCTGGCGGTGTCTGGTCCTCGGGCTGCAGCATCTCAACACCTGCTCTCTGGCAACACTCACCTGCAACACTCCGCTGCTCTCTCTAACAGCGCTGCTCGTGGTCACCGCCCAGAAAAGGGGGCATGGCCTATGAAAATGGGGCGTGATGCAAGCCATGCCCCTGTTTTCGTCACTGAGGGGGCATGCCAAGCGCTCCGTGAGCTGCTGGCATGCCCCCTCTCCTCCTGTCTGTCTATTCACCGCGAGTGCAGGAGCCTCACAACTGCCCCCCCCTCACCATGGGACACTGTAGCCCACGGATGGGACAGTCCCAAAAAAACGGTACTATTCCGCAAAAATTGGGACAGTTGGGAGGTATGGTTTATTGTTTATTTATATGACTTAAATGAATAGCTGAACTCCTATGTTACATTTTTGCAGGGATGTAGAATATTGTACAAAGCTCACAGACTTGCTAGAACCATAATATATAGCAAGTAAATTTGTTTTTTGTAAACAACTTTCCTGGCACTAACACACAGGAAGTGACCACAGCCAGCTGAGTTCTGCTGCACTCTGCAATAAGGTGAGATAGAGAGGCTATGGTGAGCCGGTGAGACTAAGACACAAGGGAGGGGAGATAACAAGAGGTATCCTTTGGAAGGGGGGGGGGTTGGTTGGGGTTTGATTTATGCTCCACAAAAATTATTTTTGACTCGAGGAGTATTCCAGGTATATAAAGTGGCTTATGGGGAGGCATTGAAACAATTACATTGGCGCCTATTGACACAGAGGGTTTGGGGTGGTACTCTGCCCCAGGATCTATTACAATTAGAGTGCGGGGGGCAGGGGAGGGGTTTGATAGTGCTGGGGATCTCCCTAGTTATATATTTAAAAAAAAATAGATATATACCTAAGTGTACATTTTTAAAATACATGTAGGGGGTAATTCAGACCTGATCGCTGCTGTGCATTTTCGCACAGCGGGCGATCAGGTCCAAACTGCGCATACACCGCAATGTACAGGTGTGTCACACGGGTACAAAGCAGATCGCTGCTCAGCAATGGGTTTGTGCGACGTCTCCATTTGCACGTGCAATCGCAAGGAGATTGACAGGAAGAAGGCATTTGTGGGTGTCAACTGACCGTTTTCAGGGAGAGTCTGGAAAAATGCAGGCGTGTCCAATCCATGCGATTTCAGGGAGGGTTCCTGACGTCAATTCCAGTCCCGGACAGGCTGATGTGATCGCAGCGGCTGAGTAAGTCCTGGGCTGCGCAGAGACTGCACAAGATCTGTTTGTACACTGGGGGTAATTCAGACCTGATCTTAGCAGCAAATTTGTTAGCAGTTGGGCAAAACCATGGCCCTCATTCCGAGTTGTTCGCTCGCTAGCTGCTTTTAGCAGCATTGCACACGCTAAGCCGCCACCTACTGGGAGTGAATCTTAGCTTTGCAGAATTGCGAACGAAAGATTCGCAAAATTGCGAATAGAAATTTCTTTGCAGTTTCTGAGTAGCTCGGGACTTACTCTGCCATTGCGATCAGTTCAGTCAGTTTCGTTCCTGGTTTGACGTCACAAACACACCCAGCGTTCGCTCAGACACTCCCCCGTTTCTCCAGCCACTCCCGCATTTTTCCCAGAAACGGCAGCGTTTTTCCGCACACACCCATAAAACGGCCAGTTTCCGCCCAGAAACACCCACTTCCTGTCAATCACACTCCGATCACCAGAACGATGAAAAATCCTCGTTATGCCGTGAGTAAAATACCTAACTTTTGAGTAAAATAACTAACCGCATGCGCTCTGCGAACCTTGCGCATGCACAGTAAGCGACTAATCGCAATATAGCGAAACTCGGCAACGAGTGAACAACTCGGAATGAGGGCCCATGTGCACTGCAGGGGGGACAGATATAACATGTGTAGAGAGAGTTAGATTTGGGGGAGGTGAGTTCAAACTGAAATCTAAATTGCAGTGTAAAAATAAAGCAGCCAGTATTACCCTGCACTGAAACAAAAGAACCCACCAAATTTTTACTCTCACTGCACATGTTATATCTGCCTCCACCTGCAGTGCACATGGTTTTGCCCAACTGCTAACAAATTTGCTGCTGCGATCAACTCTGAATTACCCCCCCTTTACTTAAAAATACACAAAATTATTTTTTTTTTCCTTTTTTGGGAGAAAATCTGTCAATTAAGTGGTAAAGATTAATACAATTCAGTAGATTTTAGACCAAATCACACCAGGCCTAATAAACCTGCATGCAGTGTCCAATGATGCATCATACACGGCTGGCAACTGGAAATAAAAAACAGACTTTCGCTCAGGTGTGGATGGATAAAGGGTTCTGCGCCCAACCTTTATTGAAAGACTTGGAGTTTAATTAAAATTCAGCATTCCTATGGAAAGAATAAAACCCTTCTGCCACAGAGTGCTTTTTGAGAGGGCACCCAAGCTGACCCATTACAATGAAAAGACTCAATGCATGATTGACAGGTCCCTGTTCAAGCATGAGTGACAGCTTCATTTCAGCTGCACATGGAACTGAGCTGAGATGTGAATTGTGCACGTAGAGACATGATAAAGATACTTTGTTCCGACTAAAAGAGTGTCACTGACATACTCCGCAGCTATGGCTCCAGTGTTTAACCCCCTGCAGTCCATATGGTGTTTGGCACATTGCAAGACAGGTTTCCACTCTTAATTACAGATGGAGATTTATCCACAGGAAACGTCAAATTGAGTTAGTATGTCTCATTTTCCCAGAAAATCTGCTGACACGTACAATATACATAGGCTTTTTCATGCACAATCTCTATTGCATATAGTAGTTATTATTAGCATGGAAAAGCACATGGAAGGATATATCATCCACTGCAAGTGCAAACATACACTCTATTCAGGGACATTTTAACAGAGGAGGGGGCCCATGTGCGACTCCAGGTGGGCCCCCCTCCTCTCCAAGGAGCAGTAGGCTACGGCATTGTGCTGGAGTCTACTGCTCATGCGCTGGTCTCCGGAAGCATGGTGCCCGCCATGTTCTGGAGACTAATTTCAGTACTGCGCATGCATGTTGGCCATTTTGGCCTCCATTTTCAGTGGCAAATACAAGATTTGTAGACGGGGAGTTTCCAAATGCAGTCAACAATCTCCCACTCAGCAGAAAATTGGAGCAAGTGCGGGACTGTGGAGGAGTGGTAGAAGAACCTAGTAATGACCCTGGACATTATTGTAAATATTTTTATACACTAGATGCTGTAGGGAATACAGTATTAATATTTAACACTATAGATGGTCTATAGTATCGGCTGTATCAAACATTTAATTAATATAAAGAAATGGTCAGGAAAAGGTTAAACATACTATACTAAATAAATACACAAACATAATAAAACCAGCACTACACTTTCTAAGCACATATTCTCCCACCTGATGGTAAGGCTCCTGTCTCTTCTTCCTGGCAGCTACTCTCTGGTCCAGTGTACTGATTGAGGACTCAGATCCACACACACAGCAAACTTGTCAGAAGATGCGGCTACAACTGGGTATGTGCAGCAGCTCTGCTCTGTCTCCTAAATTACATGATGTGGCGGCAGCCTTAGTAATTGTATATATATATATATATATATATACTATTGCTACTGCTGTCACAATTTAAGCCACTTGCCAAGAGGAGGGGAGTTTCATGGCAACCAGAACCCCCCCACCCCTACGTTTGCCTATACATTTTGCCACAGCTGCAGCTCCGGACGTGGGACTCTGGAAAGATAAGTATAACATGAGTGCAGCACGTGCGGTGTGGGCCTCTTCTGGACCTAGGGACCCACGTGCACCGCACACATTGCACCCATGATAGAAACACCAATGTCTCTATTATCTATTCAATCTGAAGAAACGGCCTGACATTTACGCTGAGAAACGCATTAAGGGTCTCCCTTCAAGGTGCTCTGGGACCTAACAATACGGCAACCTGCTCACCATACTGCACTATCGGCGGTCTCACCACTCATGGCAGTGAAGGACGTCAATCCTTACCGGCATCAAGCTGAAGCTGCAGCTGTAATTTGCCCTGGGTTGCAAGCATTCAGCGCATCTATCTATTAATACACTTTTGGATGGACATACACAGCCGAGAAGTCCCCTTCCAAGGGTGAAACAGGGCTACTCTTTATTGGGATATTGCCAATGCCTCTATTGAATTGTGAGTACTCATGCTTTCAAATACAAATTAAGCTCCATTACTACCAAACAGAGGAGTTATTTGGACATGGGTGGTCATTCCGAGTTGTTCGCTCGCAAGCTGCTTTTAGCAGCTTTGCACACGGGAGTGAATCTTAGCATAGTAAAATTGCGAACGAAAGATTAGCAGAATTGCGAATAGACACTTCTTAGCAGTTTCTGAGTAGCTCCAGACCTACTCGGCAACTGCGATCAGTTCAGTCAGTTTCGTTCCTGGTTTGATGTCACAAACACACCCAGCATTCGCCCAGATACTCCCCCGTTTCTTCAGACACTCCCGCGTTTTTCCCAGAAACGGCAGCGTTTTTTCACACACACCCATAAAATGGCCAGTTTCTGCCCAGAAACACCCACTTCCTGTAAATCACATTACGATCACCAGAACGAAGAAAAAACCTCGTAATGCCGTGAGTAAAATACCTAACTGCATAGCAAATTTACTTGGCGCAGTCGCAGTGCGAACATTGCACATGCGCAATTAGCGGAAAATCGCTGCAATGCGAAGAAAATTACCGAGCGAATAACTCGGAATGAGGGCCATTGTGTCAATTTTTATATATATATATATATATATTAATGTGTATATAGGGTGAACTAACAGCGCCAAAAGATGCAGTAAAACATTTTCACAGTATGTCAATTGCAAATGTACCCCAAAAGAACAGCTAGTCACTACAATGCCACTCCCCTTTTTTTCCGTATATGGGGCGTCTGCTCGATCTTAAGTACGACCTGCACTTGTACGTGTGCCGGATAGATAAATATTGGAAAAGCGAATAAGAACAAAGCGACCATAGGTGGTAGATATTCTGAGTGACTAGAAGAAGATTTTCTTAACAAATAAAATGGGGTTTATTGCACAGAACGTTTTAAGACAATTGCACATAAAAAGACAGTGAACAGACAAAAATGTTGCTTTTTTTAAAAACCGTTACACAATTTGTTAAAAAACCATTCCACAGGGCATATAAAAGACAAGATTAAAATGGTGCTAAAAATTCATGCACTAAAATATGCGAAAAAATTAGAGACAACTGTGTGTCTAAAAATCATGTAAAAAGATAAATGTATACAAGATTTTGTTAAAAAGTAAAAACAGCTTAACTGAGGATTTCAGTAGTAGGCAGGAATCATCCAACGCGTTTCGTCTGGTCTGACTTCATCAAGGGGTATATATATTAATTGTTACAATTTTTATATACCCGGTATATGTTTATGAGTATTGTCTGATTTATATTAACTAATTCAATTTGTGTAACATCCATTTATTTTATACTCCCATTCCTTCTGGTTCAGATTTGTAATAAACTCTATGGACCTGATTCTGTGATGGGAATAAAACAAAAAATAAAGGAATAAGCTGTGCACCTGGACAATGTCTCCTTTAGCAGATGACCTAGGCCTAGGTCAGGACCCCATGGGACCCTATTTTAGCAAAATTGCAACTAAAGCAGAATGAGGGCCAATGTTTTCACATCAATTAAAAACCAAACCCCAGCTTTGGCACTTACTCAGGATGAAAAAAAGCCTTTAGTAGAGATACCTGGCCATATATAGTATGCTACAACTCTAACCCACTATGGCTTCAAAAGATAATTGTCTCCAGATAATTAAAGATTTATACCATTAGGATCATTTAAACTAACAAAAGCAACCAGACACTTATACAGGATCAGTATGAAATATCTACAATCAAAATCCCGATGGTCAAAATCCTGACAACAATTGACCAACGTTCAAAATCCCGACAAGGTCAAAATACTGACAAGGTCAAAATACAGACATTTAAAATACAGGCAAGGTCAAAATACTGACATTTAAAATGTCGACAGGTCAAAAAGTCGACATGAGTTTTTCATTGTTTTTTGGTGTGTATGGGAACGTAAGTTGACATAGACACCGTATAAGTGCACCGTGTCCCTTCGCATGGCGAGTGCTTCGGGCACGGTTCCTTCGGGCACACTATTAAATTCCCCCTCCAGGTCCACTGGGATGGTAAAGTATGAACAAGTCGGATTCAATAAAAAATCATGAAAAACTTGTGTCGACTTTTTGACCCGTCGAAATTTTAAATGTTGGTATTTTGACCTTGGCGGTATTTTAAATGTCGTAATTTTCACCATGTCAGGATTTTGATCAACGGTCAATGGTTGTCGGGATTTTGACAGTCGGGATTTTGATTGTAGGTAAATTGACCGCATCCCACTTTTACCACCTGATATTTGCCAGGTTCATCAAACCATTGGCCAACTGACTAACCTACAGTATCGACATTTCTAGAATTACAGGCCATTTTGCAGATAATGTCCCATTACCCCTTACTAAACCCCTCCCTATTTTCTGACCTGTGTTGTTCATAGAATTCTCTAGAAATGCGAAACATTTTGACAACATTATTTTGGTTTTCAATACAACTCAGAATGAATAAAATATGTTGAAGTTAATAGTAATAAATCCTTTATCTAGCTGTATAAATCTTATAACACAGTACTACTTACCATATTGTTCAGAAACAGATATATGCGGTTTGGTTTTCCTGACATACGAACACACCTGAACTTACAGTAGGTGTTCCGAGTTGAATCAAGTCCCAGTTCGGAATCACTTTGGAATTTTGAGTGGAACTGAGTCAGCTGGAGTCTATTGTCAGTTCGGAACTTGGATTTAAAAACCAAACTCGGGTTTTGGATTGCATGTCAACCAGACTAAATTACATAATTTTAGCTGCTTTTATAAAACATTTTAAATCAATTTTTATAGATTTTTACTAATTGTGAAGGAACTCAAAACCGACCAAAAAACGGATCCGAACCAAAACAATTGAGGGTGGTTTTGCCAAAATCAAAACACGGTGATGAATTAGAACCAAAACCAAAACATGGGGGTCTGCACACGTCCCAATGCCTGGCTGAGAGAACTGGTAAATGAAAAAAGCTATTTTAGCAAGGGCACCTGTTATAGGGGCACTAGTAGTAACCCTGCCATAAAGGTAATACATACATTTTATATTTAGACTACTTTCTTTTTCCCCAGGGTCAATAATTCAAATGCCAGCTACTTTGGAAAGCTGCAGGCATAATGTATTGTCACCATGTTGTAGGCGACTTTTAGCCTTTGAAATTCATTAAACTGCAAGAGAATGCTAGCTCCATATGAGTTTGTTCAGTGTCACCATATATAGCACTTTGTTCCCAAATCTGTCTAGGAGCCCATTTAAGGAACCTGTCCCAAACAGAATGCACTTGTACAGTGCCGTAACTAGGCATTTTAGCGCTGTGTGCAAGAAACGACAGTGGCGCCCCCCCATGTAAGATAGGGGCACAGCGCGCCGCAGGCGCGCACAAATTTCTAGGGGCGTGGCTTCACGGGGAAGGGGCGTGGCCACAAAATAATAGCAATTCATACTACGGTGCACAGTAGTCTACATTATTCAAATTACGCTGCACAGTAGCGCCACTACATCAGGTAGAGCCCCTTTTATACATTACAGCAGACAGTGTCCCCCTTTTTACATATTGCGGCAGCCAGTCCCCCTTTTTACACATTGCGGCAGATAGACCCTTTTTACACATTGCGGCAGCCAGTCCCCCTTTTTACACATTACGGCAGCCAGTCTCCCTTTTAACACATTGCGGCAGCCGGTCCTTCTTTTTACACATTGCGGCAGACAGCGTCCCTTTTTTACAATTACAGCAGACAGCGTCCCCGTTTTTACACATTACGGCAGACGGTGTCCCCCTTTATACACATTGCGGCAGCCAGTCCCCCTTTTTACACATTGCGGCAGCCAGTCCCATTTTACACATTGCGGCAGCCAGGACCCCATTTTACACATTGCGGCAGCCAGTCCCCATTTTTTACACATTGCGGCAGCCAGTCTCATTTTACACATTGCGGCAGCCAGTCCCATTTTTTACACATTGCGGCAGCCATCCCCATTTTTTACACATTGCGGCAGCCAGTCCCATTTTTTACACATTGCGGCAGCCATCCCCATTTTTTACACATTGCGGCAGCCAGTCCCATTTTTTACACATTGCGGCAGCCAGTCCCATTTTTTACACATTGCGGCAGCCAGTCCCCCTTTTTACACATTGCGGCAGCCAGTCCCATTTTACACATTGCGGCAGCCAGGACCCCATTTTACACATTGCGGCAGCCAGTCCCCATTTTTTACACATTGCGGCAGCCAGTCCCATTTTACACATTGCGGCAGCCAGGACCCCATTTTACACATTGCGGCAGCCATCCCCATTTTTATCACATTGCGGCAGCCAGTCCCATTTTTTACACATTGCGGCAGCCAGTCCCATTTTTTACACATTGCGGCAGCCATCCCCATTTTTTACACATTGCGGCAGCCAGTCCCATTTTTTACACATTGCGGCAGGCGGTGTCCGAGAGAGAGACAGAGAGAGAGAGAGAGAGACAGAGAGAGAGAGAGAGACAGAGAGAGAGAGAGAGAGAGACAGAGAGAGAGAGAGAGAGAGGGGGGGGGGAATATACTTACCTTCTCCCCGCTGACAGGCTCCTCGTGCTGCTCCCTCGGTGGCGGCAGTGAGATGAGAAGGAGGAGGAGGGAGGGGGAGCAGGGAGCCGCAGCAGCGCTATGTCATTGGTAGTAAGCGCCGCTGCAGCATCCCCCTCTCCTTCTGTATTGGCTGCCGGGCAGCCAATACGGAAGGAGAGGGGGATGCTGCAGCGGCGCTTACTACCAATAACATAGTGCTGCTGCGGCTCCCTGCTCCCCCTCCCTCCTCCTCCTTGTCCGCTGCCTCCGGCGCTGGTCTCTCTCCTCCAGCGCGGCGCACGGCGCACACAGAGGCGGCATGTAATGAGTCTATTTGACTCATTACATGCCGCTGGCCGTGCGCCCCCAGGGCAACTGCGCTGTGTGCCAAGCCCCCTTGGCACACAAGTAGTTACGGCTCTGCACTTGTACATATAGCACCATCACAAAAGGCAATTCAGGATCCAAGAGTACCAATGCATGTAGCCCACAAGACATGTTAGTATCTGATATAGGAAAACTCTCAAAAGAGAAAAAAATGTGGAATATATTTCTCAAATAAGTATTGCATACCAAAAATTACAGCCTATTGAAATTAAAGATGTGCGGTGGGCGCTTTTCGTGTTTTGTGTTTTGGCTTTGGTTCTAATTCCTCGCTCGTGTTTTGGTTTTGGCTTGGCTTTGCCAAAACCACCCTTTCGTGTTTTGGTTTTGGATCTGGATGATCTGTGAAAAAAACATAAAAACAGCTAAAATCACAGAATTTGGGGGTAATTTTGATCCTACATGATTATTAACCTCAATAACATTAATTTCCACTCATTTTCAGTCTATTCTGAACACCTCACAATATTGTTTTTAGGCCAAAAGGTTGCACCGAGGTGGCTGGATGACTAAGCTAAGCGACACAAGTGTGCGGCACAAACACCAGGCCCATCTAGGAGTGGCACTGCAGTGGCAGACAGGATGGCAGATTTAAAAACTAGGCCCCAAAGAGCACATAATGCAAAGATGAAAAAGAGGTGCAATGAGGTAGCTGTATGACTAAGCTAAGTGACACAACCACATGGCCCATCTAGTAGTGGCATGCAGTGGCTGAATGTCAAAAGTGGCCCACAATTTTTCAGTCCACTGACAGCATCTCCTGCACGCCCCTGTCATTTAAAAAAAGTTTTGCAATTGGTGGACTTATATGACAGTACGCCTGGACTAATACAACAGTACCCCTGGACTTATACGGCAGTGTCAGACAGGATGGCACTTTAAAAAAACAATGCCCCAAACAGCACATGATGCAAAGATGCAAAAGAGGTGCACCAAGGATACTGTATGACTAAGCTAAGCGACAGAAGTGTGCGGTACAAACACCTGGCCCATCTAGGAGTGGCACTGCAGTGTCAGACAGGAGGGCATATATAAAAAAGGCCCCAAACAGCACATCGTGCAAAGATGAAAAAGAGGTGCAATGAGGTAGCTGTATGACTAAGCTAAGCGACAAAACAATTGGCCTATCTAGGAGCTTCACTGGAGTGTCAGACAGGAGGGCAGATATAAAAAAGTCCCCATACAGAACATCATGCAAAGATGAAAAAGAGGTGCAATGAGGTAGCTGAATGACTAAGCTAAGCGACACAAACAATTGGCCCATTAAGGAGTGGCACTGCAGTGTCAGACAGGAGGGCATATTTAAAAAGGCCCCAAACAGCACATCATGCAAAGATGAAAAAGAGGTGCAATGAGGTAGCTGTATGACTAAGCTAAGCGACACAAACAATTGGCCCATCTAGGAGTGGCACTGCAGTGTCAGACAGGAGGGCAGATATAAAAAAGTCCCCAAACAGAACATCATGCAAAGATGAAAAAGAGGTGCAATGAGGTAGCTGAATGACTAAGCTAAGCGACACAAACAATTGGCCCATCTAGGAGTTTCACTGTAGTGTCAGACAGGATGGCAGATATAAAAAATAGGCCCCAAACAGCACATCATGCAAAGATGAAAAAGAGGTGCAATGAGGTAGCTGTATGACTACGCTAAGTGACACAAGTGTGTGGCACAAACACCTGGCCCATCTAGGGTTGGCACTGCAGTCCCACGCATTAAAGATGGATACCGGATGCACGTCTAACACCAGCATAGCTGTTATAGCCTCAGTAATCCACTTTGCAACAGGGTATATATATATTTACGCCAGTATCACACAAATTATACGTCAGTATCACAGGAATTATACGGCAATATCACTGTAATTACAAGCCAGTATCACTCGAATTATATGGCAATATCGCTGTAATTATACGGCAATATCACTGTAATTATACGCCAGTATCCCGAGAATTATACGCAATATCACTGTAATTATACGCCACTATCAAGGGAATTGTATGGCAATATCACAGGAATTATACGCCAGTATCCTGAGAATTATACGGCAATATCACTGTAATTATACGCTAGTATCATGGAAATTATATGCCAATATCACCGTAATTATACGGCAGTATCACTGGAATTATATGGCAGTATTACAGGAACTATACGGCAGTATCACAGGAATTATACATCAATATCACTGGAATTATATGGCAATATCACTATAATTATACACCAGTAGCCCGAGAATTATATGGCAATATCACTGTAATTATACGCCAGTACCACAGGAATTATATGGCAATATCACTGGAATTATACCGCAATATCACAGGAATTATACGCCAGTATCCCGAGAATTATACGGCAATATCATTGTAATTATATGTCAGTATCACGGGAATTATATGGCAATATCACTGGAATTATACGGCAATATCACAGGAATTATATGCCAGTATCCTAAGAATTATACGGCAATATCACTGTAATTATACGCCAGTATCATGGGAATTATATGGCAATATCACTGTAATTATACGGCAAAATCACTGTAATTATACACCAGTATCACGATTATTATACGGCAATATCACTGTAATTATATGCCAGTATCACGGGAATTATATGGCAATATCACTGTAATTATACGGCAATATCACTGTAATTATACGCCAGTATCACGGGAATTATATGGCAATATCACGGTAATTATAAAGCAATATCACAGGAATTATACGTCAGTATCCCGAGAATTATACGGTAATATCACTGTAATTATACACCAGTATCACGGGAATTATATGGCAATATCACTGTAATTATACGGCAGTATCACTGGAATTATACGGCAGTATCACAGGAATTATACAGCAATATCACTGGAATTATACGGCAGTATCACAGGAATTATACAGCAATATCACTGGAATTATACAGCAATGTCACTCTAATTATACGGCAATAGCACTGTAATTATACGCCAGTATCCCGAGAATTATACGGCAATATCACTGTAATTATACGCCACTATCAAGGGAATTGTATGGCAATATCACAGGAATTATACGCCAGTATCCTGAGAATTATACGGCAATATCACTGTAATTATACGCTAGTATCATGGAAATTATATGCCAATATCACCGTAATTATATGGCAGTATCACTGGAATTATACGGCAGTATTACAGGAACTATACGGCAGTATCACAGGAATTATACATCAATATCACTGGAATTATATGGCAATATCACTATAATTATACACCAGTAGCCCGAGAATTATATGGCAATATCACTGTAATTATACGCCAGTATCACAGGAATTATATGGCAATATCACTGGAATTATACCGCAATATCACAGGAATTATACGCCAGTATCCCGAGAATTATACGGCAATATCATTGTAATTATATGTCAGTATCACGGGAATTATATGGCAATATCACTGGAATTATACGGCAATATCACAGGAATTATATGTCAGTATCCCGAGAATTATACGGCAATATCACTGTAATTATATACCAGTATCACGGGAATTATATGGCAATATCACTGTAATTATACGGCAATATCACAGGAATTATACGTCAGTATCCCGAGAATTATACGGCAGTATCACTGTAATTATACCGTGTAGAAAATAAAAACAGCGCTAATAATAAATCTAAAAAACAGGTGTTACCTTAAAAATAAATCACATACGTTTAATGTTACTCAACATACATACATATAAAATTTTTCTCACAAATGTGAACCATAGTAAATAGAGCCTCTATAGCCAGTCTCTGACCACCGACGATTTGATGTAAATAAGCACACCTATTAGTATTAGTAATGTCCCTGTGACCGGTCACAATATCAACAGGATCCTTAGTTTTAAATATGCAGGTATGTCCAATTTTGTGGTATAATTACCAAATATTTAGTGGATTGGCCGGATATCCCACCTAAGGACATACCTGCATATTTAAAACTAAGGATCCTGTTGATATTGTGACCGGTCACAGGGTCATTACTAATACTAATAGGTGTGCTTATTTACATCAAATCGTCGGTGGTCAGAGACTGGCTATAGAGGCTCTATTTACTATGGTTCACATTTGTGAGAGAATTTTTATATATATGTATGTTTAGTTACATTAAACGTATGTGATTTATTTTTAAGGAAACACCTGTTTTTTAGATTTATTATTAGCGCTGTTTTTATTTTCTACAAGTTGTAATTTCTAGTCTATGAGAGATTGACTGTCTCTCACTTTAACAGCAGCTTAGAAAACCAGCACAGTCACAGCGCCAGAACTTGTATTAAGCAACTAATACAAATATATCTCACTGTAATTATACGCCAGTATCACGGGAAATATATGGCAATATCAATGTAATTAATTTATATGGCAGTATCACTGGAATTATACGACAGTATCACAGGAATTATATGGCAGTATCACAGGAATTATACAGCAATATCACTGGAATTATACAGCAATATCACTCTAATTATATGCCAGTATCCCAAGAATTATATAACAATATCACTGTAATTATATGCCAGTATCACGTGAATTATATGACAATATCACAGGAATTATACGCCAGTATCCCGAGAATTATATGGCAATATCACTGTAATTATATGCCAGTATCACAGGAATTATATGGCAATATCACTGGAATTATACCGCAATATCACAGGAATTATACGCCAGTATCCCGAGAATTATACGGCAATATCACTGTAATTATACGCCAGTATCACGGGATTTATATGGCAATATCATTGTTATTATACGGCAGTATCACTGGAATGATATGGCAGTATCACAGGAATTATACGGCAGTATCACAGGAATTACACAGCAATATCACTGGAATTATACAGCAGTATCACATGAATTATACGCCAGAATCCCGAGAATTATATGGCAATATTACTGTAATTATACGCCAGTATCACGGGAATTATATGGCAATATCACTGGAATTATACAGCAATATCACAGGAATTTTACGCCAATATCCTGAGAATTATACGGCAATATCACTGTAATTATACGCCACTATCACAGGAATTATATGGCATTATCAATGGAATTATACGGCAATATCACAAGAATTATACGCCAGTATCCCGAGAATTATACAGCAATATCACTGTAATTATATTCCAGTATCACGGGAATTATATGGCAATATCACTGGAATTATACGACAATACCACTGTAATTATACGCCAGTATCACGGGAATTATACGGCAATATCACAGGAATTATACAACAGTATCCTGAGAATTATACGGCAATATCACTGTAATTATATGCCAGTATCACGGGAATTATATGGCAATATCACAGAAATTATATGGCAGTATTCCGATTATTATACGGCAATATCACTGTAATTATACGCCAGTATCATGGGAATTATATGGCAATATCACTATAATTATACGTCAGTATCACAGGAGTTATATGGCAATATCACTGTAATTATACGCTAGTATCACGGGAATCAGGGGCCTGAAGGGGGCACGGCACCTGCTCCGTTGTCCCCCATTCCATCCACACATGATCACCTCTATGCTGGCCCTGTCTCCCCTCTCTCCTGTCACCCCTGTCCTTGTCACCTCTTACTGGCCCTGTCATCTCTCTCAGCTGACACTTCCATTCTATTCCCTCTGGCCAGTCCCTGCCATCCCTGTCCTGACCCTGTTAACTCTGTCCAGTCCCTGTTAACCCTCTCTCCTACCCCTTCAGTTCTGTCCTGGTACCTCTGTCCTGGTTCTGCCCATGTCACCCCTGTCCTGTCCCCTTCCCCTCTGTCTTGGTCCTGTCACCTATGTCCTGGTCCTATCACCTCTCTCTTGTCCCTGTCACCTCTATCTTGGTCCTGTCATTTTTGTTCTTCCCCACTGGACTGTCCCTGTCATCGCTGTATTGGCCCAGTCACCTCTGTCCTGTCCCTGACACCCTTCTCTCCTGTCCCCTCTATTCTGTCATGGCCCTGTCATCCCTGTACTCTCCATGTCCCCACTGTCGTGGTCCTGTCACCCATCTTTCCTGGCCCTCTGTTACATCCTGGCCCTGTCACCTATGTCCTGTGCCTGTCCCCTCTGTCTTAGTCTGCCCTGGCCCCACTGGACTTTCCCTTTCATCTCAGTACTGTCCCTGACACCTCTGTCCTGGCACTTTTTTCGAGGGTTGGGGGCACCAAACTCTAACTTGCCTCCAGGCGACGAGGATGAATTTACGCCACTGCCGGGAATTATACAGTAATATCACTGGAATTATACGGCAATAACACTGGTATTATACGCCAGTAACACTGGATATATGGCAGCAGAGGACACCACCACTGTGACTGTTCACTGGACTGATGCTGCACAATAGAGACACTACCCCTGGTCTGATGCAAGACAACACAGCAAAACTGCAAGGGACTTATACAACAGCCAGCAGCACTGGGGACATATAGCAGCAGAGGACACCAACACTGTGACTGGCTGGACTGATGCAGCATAAGACACTGACTACACTGGACTGAGCAGCACAAGACAGCACTAGAATCGCCACCCCACTTTCCCGCCCACACAGACACTGAGGATGGAGACACGTCCTCTCACTACACTCTCCGAGACTGGAGTGAAAATGGCCGCGACGCGCGGCTCCTTATATGGATTTCAAATCCCGCGAGAATCCGACAACGGGATGATGACGTTTGGCCTCGTTCTGGATTCCGAGTCAGGCGGGAAAACCCAAGCCTGACTCAGATCCGGTCTCGTGATGTGAAGTCTGGTAGGGTTCGGTTCTCTGAGAACCGAACCCGCTCATCTCTAATTGAAATATCATCTTATAATCACCAGTGTCATGTGGCTATCTCTTAACCTGAAGTTGCCAAACTCCTCACAACAACAAACATATAAATATAAATGGTGGCAAGTGATTGGTCAACAGGCCTTTAAATAAGTATGGATCTGGAACTCCCCCATCACCTTGAAAAAGATTCTGCTTGCTTCATATTGGTGGTGAGTAGAGTGGAGCCAGATTATAAGTCCGGTTACCTCCTTCTTTAATTAGTCCATCTCCCAGGAATACCATCTTGATTGTGTTGGATGCATTTGTGGACTTGGGAGTCTGAAACACCCCAGATGGGAAATATTATGCAATGTTTTAATACATTATACATTTTTATTAAAGGTAACAGTATTGTAGATCCTTTATACTTTTTATCTGTGGGATTTTCATGAATATCGAGGTGTTTGGGACCAACTAGAATAGAAGCACGAGAAGCATGAGAATACACAAGTTTTATAGGCAATGTATTGTATTCATGGTTTTTATTTGTATTATTTAACAAATGTGGAGCCTATCTAAATCTCTGCATAAGGGTTTATTTTTTTTACCTTTGATGTTCCTTTGACGATCTATTCTGGAAACCTCTTGAAGGTGCATAATATCCAATATAGAAAGAAAGCCCACATTACAGAAGTATAGCGTTACACCTTTTCACTAGAGATGAGCGCCTGAAATTTTTCGGGTTTTGTGTTTTGGTTTTGGGTTCGGTTCCGCAGCCGTGTTTTGGGTTCGACCGCGTTTTGGCAAAACCTCACCGAATTTTTTTTGTCGGATTCGGGTGTGTTTTGGATTCGGGTGGTTTTTTCAAAAAACCCTAAAAAACATCTTAAAACATTGAATTTGGGGGTCATTTTGATCCCATAGTATTATTAACCTCAATAACCATAATTAACACTCATTTTCAGTCTATTCTGAACACCTTACACCTCACAATATTATTTTTAGTCCTAAAATTTGCACCGAGGTCGCTGGATGACTAAGCTCAGCGACCCTAGTGGCCGACACAAACACCGGGCCCATCTAGGAGTGGCACTGCAGTGTCACGCAGGATGTCCCTTCCAAAAAACCCTCCCCAAACAGCACATGACGCAAAGAAAAAAAGAGGCGCAATGAGGTAGCTGTGTGAGTAAGATTAGCGACCCTAGTGGCCGACACAAACACCGGGCCCATCTAGGAGTGGCACTGCAGTGTCACGCAGGATGTCCCTTCCAAAAAACCCTCCCCAAACAGCACATGACGCAAAGAAAAAAAGAGGCGCAATGAGGTAGCTGACTGTGTGAGAAAGATAAGCGACCCTAGTGGCCGACACAAACACCGGGCCCATCTAGGAGTGGCACTGCAGTGTCACGCAGGATGTCCCTTCCAAAAAACCCTCCCCAAACAGCACATGACGCAAAGAAAAAAAGAGGCGCAATGAGGTAGCTGTGTGAGTAAGATTAGCGACCCTAGTGGCCGACACAAACACCTGGCCCATCTAGGAGTGGCACTGCAGTGTCACGCAGGATGTCCCTTCCAAAAAACCCTCCCCAAACAGCACATGACGCAAAGAAAAAAAGAGGCGCAATGAGGTAGCTGACTGTGTGAGAAAGATAAGCGACCCTAGTGGCCGACACAAACACCGGGCCCATCTAGGAGTGGCACTGCAGTGTCACGCAGGATGTCCCTTCCAAAAAACCCTCCCCAAACAGCACATGACGCAAAGAAAAAAAGAGGCGCAATGAGGTAGCTGTGTGAGTAAGATTAGCGACCCTAGTGGCCGACACAAACACCTGGCCCATCTAGGAGTGGCACTGCAGTGTCACGCAGGATGTCCCTTCCAAAAAACCCTCCCCAAACAGCACATGACGCAAAGAAAAAAAGAGGCGCAATGAGGTAGCTGACTGTGTGAGAAAGATAAGCGACCCTAGTGGCCGACACAAACACCGGGCCCATCTAGGAGTGGCACTGCAGTGTCACGCAGGATGTCCCTTCCAAAAAACCCTCCCCAAACAGCACATGACGCAAAGAAAAAAAGAGGCGCAATGAGGTAGCTGACTGTGTGAGAAAGATAAGCGACCCTAGTGGCCGACACAAACACCGGGCCCATCTAGGAGTGGCACTGCAGTGTCACGCAGGATGTCCCTTCCAAAAAACCCTCCCCAAACAGCACATGACGCAAAGAAAAATAAAAGAAAAAAGAGGTGCAAGATGGAATTGTCCTTGGGCCCTTCCCACCCACCCTTATGTTGTATAAACAAAACAGGACATGCACACTTTAACCAACCCATCATTTCAGTGACAGGGTCTGCCACACGACTGTGACTGAAATGACGGGTTGGTTTGGACCCCCACCAAAAAAGAAGCAATTAATCTCTCCTTGCACAAACTGGCTCTACAGAGGCAAGATGTCCACCTCATCATCATCCTCCGATATATCACCGTGTACATCCCCCTCCTCACAGATTATCAATTCGTCCCCACTGGAATCCACCATGTCAGCTCCCTGTGTACTTTGTGGAGGCAATTGCTGCTGGTCAATGTCTCCGCGGAGGAATTGATTATAATTCATTTTAATGAACATCATCTTCTCCACATTTTCTGGATGTAACCTCGTACGCCGATTGCTGACAAGGTGAGCGGCGGCACTAAACACTCTTTCGGAGTACACACTTGTGGGAGGGCAACTTAGGTAGAATAAAGCCAGTTTGTGCAAGGGCCTCCAAATTGCCTCTTTTTCCTGCCAGTATAAGTACGGACTGTGTGACGTGCCTACTTGGATGCGGTCACTCATATAATCCTCCACCATTCTATCAATGGTGAGAGAATCATATGCAGTGACAGTAGACGACATGTCCGTAATGGTTGTCAGGTCCTTCAGTCCGGACCAGATGTCAGCATCAGCAGTCGCTCCAGACTGCCCTGCATCACCGCCAGCGGGTGGGCTCGGAATTCGGATTTGGGATTTCGAAGAATGCACAGTTCTTTGCTGTGCTGCTTTTGCCAGCTTGAGTCTTTTCATTTTTCTAGCGAGAGGCTGAGTGCTTCCATCCTCATGTGAAGCTGAACCACTAGCCATGAACATAGGCCAGGGCCTCAGCCGTTCCTTGCCACTCCGTGTGGTAAATGGCATATTGGCAAGTTTACGCTTCTCCTCCGACAATTTTATTTTAGGTTTTGGAGTCCTTTTTTTTCTGATATTTGGTGTTTTGGATTTGACATGCTCTGTACTATGACATTGGGCATCGGCCTTGGCAGACGACGTTGCTGGCATTTCATCGTCTCGGCCATGACTAGTGGCAGCAGCTTCAGCACGAGGTGGAAGTGGATCTTGATCTTTCCCTAATTTTGGAACCTCAACTTTTTTGTTCTCCATATTTTATAGGCAGAACTAAAAGGCACCTCAGGTAAACAATGGAGATGGATGGATTGGATACTAGTATACAATTATGGACGGACTGCCACGGTTAGGTGGTATAAAAAAACCACGGTTAGGTGGTATATAATACAATTATGGATGGACGGACTGCCTGCCGAGTTCCGACACAGAGGTAGCCACAGCCGTGAACTACCGCACTGTACACTGGTTGATAAAGAGATAGTAGTATACTCGTAACAACTAGTATGACACTATGACGACGGTATAAAGAATGAAAAAAAAACCACGGTTAGGTGGTATATATTATAATAATAATACAATTATGGATGGACGGACTGCCTGCCGACTGCCGACACAGAGGTAGCCACAGCCGTGAACTACCGCACTGTACACTGGTTGATAAAGAGATAGTAGTATACTCGTAACAACTAGTATGACACTATGACGACGGTATAAAGAATGAAAAAAAAAACCACGGTTAGGTGGTATATATTATAATAATAATACAATTATGGATGGACGGACTGCCTGCCGACTGCCGACACAGAGGTAGCCACAGCCGTGAACTACCGCACTGTACACTGGTTGATAAAGAGATAGTAGTATACTCGTAACAACTAGTATGACACTATGACGACGGTATAAAGAATGAAAAAAAAACCACGGTTAGGTGGTATATATTATAATAATAATACAATTATGGATGGACGGACTGCCTGCCGACTGCCGACACAGAGGTAGCCACAGCCGTGAACTACCGCACTGTACACTGGTTGATAAAGAGATAGTAGTATACTCGTAACAACTAGTATGACACTATGACGACGGTATAAAGAAAGAAAAAAAAATACCACAGTTAGGTGGTATATATTATAATAATAATACAATTATGGATGGACGGACTGCCTGCCGACTGCCGACACAGAGGTAGCCACAGCCGTGAACTACCGCACTGTACACTGGTTGATAAAGAGATAGTAGTATACTCGTAACAACTAGTATGACACTATGACGACGGTATAAAGAATGAAAAAAAAACCACGGTTAGGTGGTATATATTATAATAATAATACAATTATGGATGGACGGACTGCCTGCCGACTGCCGACACAGAGGTAGCCACAGCCGTGAACTACCGCACTGTACACTGGTTGATAAAGAGATAGTAGTATACTCGTAACAACTAGTATGACACTATGACGACGGTATAAAGAATGAAAAAAAAACCACGGTTAGGTGGTATATATTATAATAATAATACAATTATGGATGGACGGACTGCCTGCTGACTGCCGACACAGAGGTAGCCACAGCCGTGAACTACCGCACTGTACACTGGTTGATAAAGAGATAGTAGTATACTCGTAACAACTAGTATGACACTATGACGGTATAAAGAATGAAAAAAAAACCACGGTTAGGTGGTATATATTATAATAATAATACAATTATGGATGGACGGACTGCCTGCCGACTGCCGACACAGAGGTAGCCACAGCCGTGAACTACCGCACTGTACACTGGTTGATAAAGAGATAGTAGTATACTCGTAACAACTAGTATGACACTATGACGATGGTATAAAGAAAGAAAAAAAAATACCACGGTTAGGTGGTATATATTGTAATACAATTATGGATGGACGGACTGCCTGCCGAGTTCCGACTGCCGACACAGAGGTAGCCACAGCCGTGAACTACCGCACTGTACTGTGTCTGCTGCTAATATAGACTGGTTGATAAAGAGATAGTATACAATACATACAACAATATACTACTATACTGGTGGTCAGGCACTGGTCACCACTAGTCACACTGGTATGTGGCACTCCTGCAGCAAAAGTGTGCACTGTTTAATTTTAAATTAATATAATATTATGTACTCCTGGGGGCTCCTGCTATAACAACCTGCAGTGCTCCCCAGTCTCCCCCACAATTATTATAAGCTTTGCCTTTTATACATTGATGTGCAGCACACTGGGCTGAGCTGAGTGCACACAGACTGAGTCACACTGTGTGACTGGCTGCTGCTGTGTATCGTTTTTTTTCAGGCAGAGAACGGATATAGCAGAGAACGGATATATTATATTAAAATAAATAAAAGTTAACTAACAACAACTGCACTGGTCACTGTGGTAAACTCTGTCTGACTCTGCACAATCTCTCTCTCTCTTCTAATCTAATTTCTAATGGAGAGGACGCCAGCCACGTCCTCTCCCTATCAATCTCAATGCACGTGTGAAAATGGCGGCGACGCGCGGCTCCTTATATAGAATCCGAGTCTCGCGAGAATCCGACAGCGTCATGATGACGTTCGGGCGTGCTCGGGTTAACCGAGCAAGGCGGGAGGATCCGAGTCTGCTCGGACCCGTGAAAAAAACATGAAGTTCGTGCGGGTTCGGTTTCAGAGAAACCGAACCCGCTCATCTCTACTTTTCACTTTATATATGACATCATCAACAGGAAGAAAACTTATTTAGAATAATGCCATCCTTCACCAGTGAAGGCGGACATTCATATATCCTTTCGTATTCAGTTTCTGTAGTTGTTGGTGTCACTTTGGTTAAAATCCAGCTGCTTCTGTATTTTGCTCATCTATGGAGAACATACAGTATACTGTATAAAGGTATAAACATATAGAAACTTTTATCATGATTCACTTTTCTAAATGTCAGAATGTAAGTGGTGATTCAGATGTGGATGGAGTGGCGGTCACTTACTTGAAAGCAGCAGTGATAGCGCTGTATGGTGATGCAGCAGGAGGTCTCCATTACAAGTAGACGCCTCCTGCTGCAGTAGTGATTTGACCTGCATCCTAGGAAGCAGGCATTGGATCACTCAGTCACCATTGGGCTGCTTACAGCACATGGTGCAGTGCAAGCCACCCATTGCAGAGGAAATCTCCATCGACAATTCCTGATCTCTTCCCACCTTTAATATAGCTGCGACATGCCTCCGTTTTCACAAACAAAGGCCACCGTCCCTCAGATAAGCAGCAGACTGTCAATCACTGACAGTCTGCTGCCGCTCTGCGTCTTGTGTTGCAGGACCCGAATATGCACACCCAGACTGGTCCTGTGCATGCACAAGGTACAGAAAATCATTAATTTGTGAAGATGGGTGCAGGACCGAACAGACCTAAATCAGGCACAGTGATTGCGGAATTTGATTGCAGAACTGCAATTGGTTTATATATCCAATATGGAATATACAGTTTGCAACATACTGTAGCTTCAAAGTGAAATTCCACAAAATCTTGGATCTCTGGTAAACTCACCACTCTGACTTCAGTTCATATATTTATTGTGGCTGTCATGGATATGTTACAGAGGGAGACACTCGATATGCCGGCTGTCGGGATCTCGGCACTCTGCACACTGGTGCCGGGATCTCGACCGCTGGGATACCGACAACTATTCTTCCTCTTGGGGTGTCCATGACAGAATAAATAGGGTGGCACACTTAGTGCGCACCGTGCCCGCAGTAGGTCGAGCGCAGCAAGCCCACAAGGGGCTCTTTTGCACTCGCCCCGCTGCCGGCATTCCGTCGTTTGGGATCCTGGCGCCGGTATGCTGGGTGCCGGGTTCCCGAGCGCCAGCATATCATAGTACGCCCGTTACAGATAACATTGTATATTTAATAAGAAATAGTCATGCTCTCATTACACGCAAGATATACACCAGGGGATTCAGTTGGGCATAGTTTAGACCAATCCCACCACATGTGCATACATATACCTCTGTGGTCGCAATTCCAGTCCAAGGGGAGCCACTGTGCTTCCGCAGATATGGTGGAACTGTCCTAACGTATCATTCTTCCAGATACATGTGAAAATACTGATTAACATGCATTAAAACAGTTGAATGTTTGTCTCTTCCCCTCCTGGTCTGTGATGCACCCATATATATTTGTGTGGCCACATGCTTGGATGTATCTAAGTGTAAGGATCCAGCTCCACTAGACTGCTCTATGGTAATTAGTACAGTGTGGTTAAAGTATTCAGTGAAATATATGAGAAGCTTTATTTGCAACATTGAGAAATCATTCACAGTGATGTAGAGCTCATGGGTAGCTCACTTAAATTCATTGTCTCATTTAGTTCAGCCTGACCCCTCCCACCCCAATCCCATCCCCTTATTTCATCCTATTAAAATCACTGTGTCTAGTAAAAATGGTGGAGCAGGGTAAGTGATCATCTTAAACGGATTTTCATCAATTTTAAATTGATGAAAATCGACCTTTAGTAAATAAACTCCACAGAGTGAGATGACTTACTACAAAGTTTATGTATACAAGTATATATATAAGTATATATATATATATATATATACGTTTATATATCTTATAAATAAAAAAGCTTAACTAAAGTTTCTTGGACTAATCACAGAATCTCTGATGAGTTTTTGTGCTACACAGATTTCAGCAATCTGCTCTGCCTACCAACAGAAATAAAGACATTTAAGCAGTATTCTGTAGCTGGCTCTGTAAGGAGATCCTCTCACAATGATAATAGCTGGTGATTTTTGTGTAATTTGCATTTCCTCAGAATAAGCTCATTGTAGAATCTGGTTTGGGGCTATTTTCCAAGTACTTACAGTACAGATTTTTTTAGTTGTCATTATATGTTTTTCGAAGTCAAGTGAAACATTGGAAAAAAAGCATTGTCTTTTTCCTGTCTGATGCACATGTTGCACTGACTAACTGCTTATTGCTTCTCAGTTTGGGGAGTTATTATGTCATATCCAAGCACTCTTTCTTTAGTTATCTATTCACAATGGGAGCTTCTGGAGGCAATACATGAACAATTAGCGTAGTAAGTGCTAAAGATACCCAGCAGCACTTATTCATTTAGGAATAGCTGCACAGATCATAAAAGGAAAAAAAAAACATGTCAGTTGCCCTCATATCATATGAGATATCGTCAACCACCCCAGTAATAATTGGATGTCTTTGCTTCATAATGGCTTGGCAGGGAAGTGCAGCTACTGTATGAAGCCCTCAAGAAAGTTACCTCTAAAGATACAGCGCTAGTTAAGAAAAGTTACATTTTTAATTTCTCAGGACTACACAGTGAGTGTCACTTTTATGTACTTTTGGGTAATGTGGAAAAATATAAAAAATTTCTGGATGTAAAGAAAATGTCACCCTTTTAGTTTGAAACATGGTTAGTTTTGAATAGACACATGACAAAAGATAAATTTACACCAAATAATCTATAATAATCTGCTATTACCATAAAACACACACAAGTTTATTTAGTAAAGTGTAGTGTGTTCCAGTGATGTGCGGTGACCTCACTGCCTGTCCCTGGAGTGGGCGCATCCTCCAGCTGTGAGTAGGGAATGAAAGTTTCGAGATGGACTATAGATTTAATGACAGCTCCAGGTCATATTTGGAAAGTCAGCAACTGGGCTTCTAGATACGTCGCTGTAAAAAAGTAACAAATATCCCCACTTCCGAATACCCACATTTTCTCTGCTTATTGAAGCCTGAAGTGGGTGCCTCCTATATCAATTGATCGGTGCCTAAATAAGGGTTCTTCTAGGTGTGCTTAATGTGTATTTGGTACTACTCCAAATGGTTTAATAAACAGCAGTAAAATGGGTCACCACGGAATTTCATATATATATATATATATATATATATATATATATTTATATTTTTTGTTTTTTTTGTTTTGCTGTGTTAATCCTGCGATCTTTTTTTTTTTTAAATTGGAACAGGGACATTTGCATGGACACAGTAACCATGACTGTCCCTGGAAAATAGGGACAGTTAGCACACTAAAAGAAAGACACTGACGTCATTCTCATGTTGCAAGCATTGGGGAAGGTGTGGTTCTGCCTCACATTGTCACCTCACGAAAGTCACATAATTGGATAGGGTGCTTATGGAGTACAGGTATGCCCAACATTGACCATCAGATGAATCTGAGTAATATCTATAATGGGTGCAGGGTATACGGTGCACAACGCCCTTGGGTCCAGGGAAATGCCGCACCTCACATCCAACACTGATATAGGGGTCTATTCAATTAATGTCAGATCCTTTCCGACAGAAAGGATTCAACAGTTCAGTATTCAATTTGTGGCCATATCCGACAGGTTTTGGCCGTTTACGACAGTGTCATTCCGACATTTTTTAAAGTCGGATTGACATTGTCGAAAACGGACCAAAAACCTGTTGGATTTGGCCGCAAATCTCTCAAAACACGTGGATCCGCGGTTAATCTGCCAATCCACGTGTTTTCCAACATGTCGGAATTGCCAACAAGTCAGAAAAACTGCAGCCCCATTGAATAGGTCGAATCATGATATGACCTAAAAAAGTCGGAAACTGACGACTTTCCGTCTAGATGGCAGTTCTAACTAGAATTGAATAGACTCCATAATTGTACTTACCAGTGGCGTCAGAAGGTGGGTGCAGGGGGTGTGGCCCGCACCCGGGTGTCCCCCTCGGAAGAGGTGACACCAAAGTGCCAGCTCTTCTGTAGTGACAGGAGCCGAGTGCTGCAGTGAGATAAATTCCTGCAGCACTTGGCTCCTGTCATAGATAAGAGCCGGTACTGCACGCTGAGCAGTCTCCGGGGGCAGCCAGCATCTTCGGGGAAGCTGGACATGCCCCCGGAGCGAAGAAAAAAAATACCCGCAAGGCGACGCCCCCTTTTATATTAGAGATGAGCGCCGGAAATTTTTCGGGTTTTGTGTTTTGGTTTTGGGTTCGGTTCTGCGGCCGTGTTTTGGGTTCGACCGCGTTTTGGCAAAACCTCACCGAATTTTTTTTGTCGGATTCGGGTGTGTTTTGGATTCGGGTGTTTTTTTCCAAAAAACCTAAAAAACAGCTTAAATCATAGAATTTGGGGGTCATTTTGATCCCAAAGTATTATTAACCTCAAAAACCATAATTTCCACTCATTTTCAGTCTATTCTGAATACCTCACACCTCACAATATTATTTTTAGTCCTAAAATTTGCACTGAGGTCGCTGGATGACTAAGCTAAGCGACCCTAGTGGCCGACACAAACACCTGGCCCATCTAGGAGTGGCACTGCAGTGTCACGCAGGATGGCCCTTCCAAAAAACACTCCCCAAACAGCACATGACGCAAAGAAAAAAAGAGGCGCAATGAGGTAGCTGTGTGAGTAAGATAAGCGACCCTAGTGGCCGACACAAACACCGGGCCCATCTAGGAGTGGCACTGCAGTGTCACGCAGGATGGCCCTTCCAAAAAACACTCCCCAAACAGCACATGACGCAAAGAAAAAAAGAGGCGCAATGAGGTAGCTGTGTGAGTAAAATAAGCGACCCTAGTGGCCGACACAAACACCGGGCCCATCTAGGAGTGGCACTGCAGTGTCACGCAGGATGTCCCTTCCAAAAAACCCTCCCCAAACAGCACATGACGCAAAGAAAAAAAGAGGCGCAATGAGGTAGCTGTGTGAGTAAGATAAGCGACCCTAGTGGCCGACACAAACACCGGGCCCATCTAGGAGTGGCACTGCAGTGTCACGCAGATGGCCCTTCCAAAAAACACTCCCCAAACAGCACATGACGCAAAGAAAAAAAGAGGCGCAATGAGGTAGCTGTGTGAGTAAGATAAGCGACCCTAGTGGCCGACACAAACACCGGGCCCATCTAGGAGTGGCACTGCAGTGTCACGCAGGATGGCCCTTCCAAAAAACACTCCCCAAACAGCACATGACGCAAAGAAAAAAAGAGGCGCAATGAGGTAGCTGTGTGAGTAAGATAAGCGACCCTAGTGGCCGACACAAACACCGGGCCCATCTAGGAGTGGCACTGCAGTGTCACGCAGGATGGCCCTTCCAAAAAACACTCCACAAACAGCACATGATGCAAAGAAAAATTAAAGAAAAAAGAGGTGCAAGATGGAATTGTCCTTGGGCCCTCCCACCCACCCTTATGTTGTATAAACAGGACATGCACACTTTAACCAACCCATCATTTCAGTGACAGGGTCTGCCACATGACTGTGACTGAAATGACGGGATGGTTTGGACCCCCACCAAAAAAGAAGCAATTAATCTCTCCTTGCACAAACTGGCTCTACAGAGGCAAGATGTCCACCTCATCATCATCCTCCGATATATCACCGTGTACATCCCCCTCCTCACAGATTATCAATTCGTCCCCACTGGAATCCACCATCTCAGCTCCCTGTGTACTTTGTGGAGGCAATTGCTGCTGGTCAATGTCTCCACGGAGGAATTGATTATAATTCATTTTAATGAACATCATCTTCTCCACATTTTCTGGATGTAACCTCGTACGCCGATTGCTGACAAGGTGAGCGGCGGCACTAAACACTCTTTCGGAGTACACACTTGTGGGAGGGCAACTTAGGTAGAATAAAGCCAGTTTGTGCAAGGGCCTCCAAATTGCCTCTTTTTCCTGCCAGTATAAGTACGGACTGTGTGACATGCCTACTTGGATGCGGTCACTCATATAATCCTCCACCATTCTTTCAATGGTGAGAGAATCATATGCAGTGACAGTAGACGACATGTCCGTAATCGTTGTCAGGTCCTTCAGTCCGGACCAGATGTCAGCATCAGCAGTCGCTCCAGACTGCCCTGCATCACCGCCAGCGGGTGGGCTCGGAATTCTGAGCCTTTTCCTCGCACCCCCAGTTGCGGGAGAATGTGAAGGAGGAGATGTTGACAGGTCGCGTTCCGCTTGACTTGACAATTTTCTCACCAGCAGGTCTTTCAACCCCAGCAGACTTGTGTCTGCCGGAAAGAGAGATCCAAGGTAGGCTTTAAATCTAGGATCGAGCACGGTGGCCAAAATGTAGTGCTCTGATTTCAACAGATTGACCACCCGTGAATCCTTGTTAAGCGAATTAAGGGCTCCATCCACAAGTCCCACATGCCTAGCGGAATCGCTCCGTGTTAGCTCCTCCTTCAATGTCTCCAGCTTCTTCTGCAAAAGCCTGATGAGGGGAATGACCTGACTCAGGCTGGCAGTGTCTGAACTGACTTCACGTGTAGCAAGTTCAAAGGGCAGCAGAACCTTGCACAACGTTGAAATCATTCTCCACTGCGCTTGAGACAGGTGCATTCCACCTCCTATATCGTGCTCAATTGTAATGGCCTTTTGCTGCTCCTCCAACCTCTGAAGCATATAGAGGGTTGAATTCCACCTCGTTACCACTTCTTGCTTCAGATGATGGCAGGGCAGGTTCAGTTGTTTTTGGTGGTGCTCCAGTCTTCTGTACGTGGTGCCTGTACGCCGAAAGTGTCCCGCAATTCTTCTGGCCACCGACAGCATCTCTTGCACGCCCCTGTCGTTTTTTTTAAAATTCTGCACCACCAAATTCAAGGTATGTGCAAAACATGGGACGTGCTGGAATTTGCCCATATTTAATGCACACACAATATTGCTGGCGTTGTCCGATGCCACAAATCCACAGGAGAGTCCAATTGGGGTAAGCCATTCCGCGATGATCTTCCTCAGTTGCCGTAAGAGGTTTTCAGCTGTGTGCGTATTCTGGAAACCGGTGATACAAAGCGTAGCCTGCCTAGGAAAGAGTTGGCGTTTGCGAGATGCTGCTACTGGTGCCGCCGCTGCTGTTCTTGCGGCGGGAGTCCATACATCTACCCAGTGGGCTGTCACAGTCATATAGTCCTGACCCTGCCCTGCTCCACTTGTCCACATGTCCGTGGTTAAGTGGACATTGGGTACAGCTGCATTTTTTAGGACACTGGTGACTCTTTTTCTGAGGTCTGTGTACATTTTCGGTATCGCCTGCCTAGAGAAATGGAACCTAGATGGTATTTGGTACCGGGGACACAGTACCTCCAACAAGTCTCTAGTTGGCTCTGCAGTAATGATGGATACCGGAACCACGTTTCTCACCACCCAGGATGCCAAGGCCTCAGTTATCCGCTTTGCAGTAGGATGACTGCTGTGATATTTCATCTTCCTCGCAAAGGACTGTTGGACAGTCAATTGCTTGGTGGAAGTAGTAAAAGTGGTCTTACGACTTCCCCTCTGGGATGACCATCGACTCCCAGCAGCAACAACAGCAGCGCCAGCAGCAGTAGGCGTTACACGCAAGGATGCATCGGAGGAATCCCAGGCAGGAGAGGAATCGTCAGAATTGCCAGTGACATGGCCTGCAGGACTATTGGCATTCCTGGGGAAGGAGGAAATTGACACTGAGGGAGTTGGTGGGGTGGTTTGCGTGAGCTTGGTTACAAGAGGAAGGTATTTACTGGTCAGTGGACTGCTTCCGCTGTCACCCAAAGTTTTTGAACTTGTCACTGACTTATTATGAATGCGCTGCAGGTGACGTATAAGGGAGGATGTTCCGAGGTGGTTAACGTCCTTACCCCTACTTATTAAAGCTTGACAAAGGCAACACACGGCTTGACACCTGTTGTCCGCATTTCTGTTGAAATACTTCCACACCGAAGAGCTGATTTTTTTGGTATTTTCACCAGGCATGTCAGTGGCCATATTCCTCCCACGGACAACAGGTGTCTCCCCGGGTGCCTGACTTAAACAAACCACCTCACCATCAGAATCCTCCTGGTCAATTTTCTCCCCAGCGCCAGCAACACCCATATCCTCCTCATCCTGGTGTACTTCAACACTGACATCTTCAATCTGACTATCAGGAACTGGACTGCGGGTGCTCCTTCCAGCACTTGCAGGGGGCGTGCAAATGGTGGAAGGCGCATGCTCTTCACGTCCAGTGTTGGGAAGGTCAGGCATCGCAACCGACACAATTGGAGTCGGACTCTCCTTGTGGATTTGGGATTTCGAAGAACGCACAGTTCTTTGCGGTGCTACTGCTTTTGCCAGCTTGAGTCTTTTCATTTTTCTAGCGAGAGGCTGAGTGCTTCCATCCTCATGTGAAGCTGAACCACTAGCCATGAACATAGGCCAGGGCCTCAGCCGTTCCTTGCCACTCCGTGTGGTAAATGGCATATTGGCAAGTTTACGCTTCTCCTCCGACAATTTTATTTTAGGTTTTGGAGTCCTTTTTTTACTGATATTTGGTGTTTTGGATTTGACATGCTCTGTACTATGACATTGGGCATCGGCCTTGGCAGACGACGTTGCTGGCATTTCATCGTCTCGGCCATGACTAGTGGCAGCAGCTTCAGCACGAGGTGGAAGTGGATCTTGATCTTTCCCTAATTTTGGAACCTCAACATTTTTGTTCTCCATATTTTAATAGGCACAACTAAAAGGCACCTCAGGTAAACAATGGAGATGGATGGATACTAGTATACTTATGGATGGACTGCCGAGTGCCGACACAGAGGTAGCTACAGCCGTGGACTACCGTACTGTGTCTGCTGCTAATATAGACTGGATGATAATGATATGAAATCAATATATATATGTATATATAATATCACTAGTACTGCAGCCGGACAGGTAGATATATATTTATTAGGTAATGATGACTGATGACGGACCTGCTGGACACTGTCAGCTCAGCAGCACCGCAGACTGCTACAGTAAGCTACTATAGTAGTATGTATCAAGAAGAAAGAAAAAAAAAAACCACGGGTAGGTGGTATACAATTATGGATGGACTGCCGAGTGCCGACACAGAGGTAGCTACAGCCGTGGACTACCGTACTGTGTCTGCTGCTAATATAGACTGGATGATAATGATATGAAATCAATATATATATGTATATATAATATCACTAGTACTACAGCCGGACAGGTAGATATATATTTATTAGGTAATGATGACTGATGACGGACCTGCTGGACACTGTCAGCTCAGCAGCACCGCAGACTGCTACAGTAAGCTACTATAGTAGTATGTATCAAGAAGAAAGAAAAAAAAAAACCACGGGTAGGTGGTATACAATTATGGATGGACTGCCGAGTGCCGACACAGAGGTAGCTACAGCCGTGGACTAACGTACTGTGTCTGCTGCTAATATAGACTGGATGATAATGATATGAAATCAATATATATATGTATATATAATATCACTAGTACTGTAGCTGGACAGGTAGATATATATTTATTAGGTAATGATGACTGATGACGGACCTGCTGGACACTGTCAGCTCAGCAGCACCGCAGACTGCTACAGTAAGCTACTATAGTAGTATGTATCAAGAAGAAAGAAAAAAAAAAACACGGGTAGGTGGTATACAATTATGGATGGACTGCCGAGTGCCGACACAGAGGTAGCTACAGCCGTGGACTACCGTACTGTGTCTGCTGCTAATATAGACTGGATGATAATGATATGAAATCAATATATATATGTATATATAATATCACTAGTACTGCAGCCGGACAGGTAGATATATATTTATTAGGTAATGATGACTGATGACGGACCTGCTGGACACTGTCAGCTCAGCAGCACCGCAGACTGCTACAGTAAGCTACTATAGTAGTATGTATCAAGAAGAAAGAAAAAAAAAATCACGGGTAGGTGGTATACAATTAAGGATGGACTGCCGAGTGCCGACACAGAGGTTGCTACAGCCGTGGACTAACGTACTGTGTCTGCTGCTAATATAGACTGGATGATAATGATATGAAATCAATATATATATGTATATATAATATCACTAGTACTGCAGCCAGACAGGTAGATATATATTTATTAGGTAATGATGACTGATGACGGACCTGCTGGACACTGTCAGCTCAGCAGCACCGCAGACTGCTACAGTAAGCTACTATAGTAGTATGTATCAAGAAGAAAGAAAAAAAAAAAACCACGGGTAGGTGGTATACAATTATGGATGGACTGCCGAGTGCCGACACAGAGGTAGCTACAGCCGTGGACTAACGTACTGTGTCTGCTGCTAATATAGACTGGATGATAATGATATGAAATCAATATATATATGTATATATAATATCACTAGTACTGCAGCCGGACAGGTATATATATTTATTATGTAATGACTGATGACGGACCTGCTGGACACTGTCAGCTCAGCAGCACCGCAGACTGCTACAGTAAGCTACTATAGTAGTATGTATAAAGAAGAAAGAAAAAAAAAAAAAAACACGGGTAGGTGGTATACAATTATAATATTATATATATATTAATTATATACAATTATATATATATATATATATATATTAATTAAACTGGTGGTGATTATTAAACTGGTGGTCAGGTCACTGGTCACACTATCAGCAACTTGCAAGTAGTACTCCTAAGCATACAATCACAATATATATTATACTGGTGTGGCACTCTGGCAGCAAAAGTGTGCACTGTACGTTATATGTAGTATGTACTCCTGAGTCCTGAGTCCTGCTCTCAGACTCTAACTGCTCCCCACTGTCAGTGTCTCCCCCACAAGTCAGATAATACAATACAGTCACACTATCTATCACTTCACTTCAGCAAGTACTAGTAGTAGTAGTACTCCTCCTAATGCTCCCCAAAATTACTACTGTGTCTCTCTCTAGTGAGACTGTCTCACTCTCTTCTCGAATCTCTATAAACGGAGAGGACGCCAGCCACGTCCTCTCCCTATGAATCTCAATGCACGTGTGAAAAATGGCGGCGACGCGCGGCTCCTTATATAGAATCCGAGCCTCGCGAGAATCCGACAGCGTGATGATGACGTTCGGGCGCGCTCGGGTTAACCGAGCAAGGCGGGAAGATCCGAGTCGCTCGGACCCGTGTAAAAAAACATGAAGTTCGGGCGGGTTCGGATTCCGAGGAACCGAACCCGCTCATCTCTATTTTATATTTGACAACGCCCCCTCTTCAGACGCCCGTGGCTGCCGTGGGAGGGGGGGGGAATGAGGGTGATAATACAGAGTGCACTCAGGGTGTCACCACACCCGGTGACGCCTCTAGTACTTACCTCTTTGGCTGGCATTGCAGACTGAAAGTACTGGAAAAAATTGCGTGTCGGTCATTTTCACAGTGATTTGCTCATGTGCAGTATAGTAACACCCAGGAACAAGGCGCATGCACCATATTCCCGGAAACCTGTGTATGTGGAGTAGACATAAAGCCAGCGTTTACTGCACTGCCAGAAAGGAGGGGGCCAGCACAGAGCCTGCACTAGGTCCCTCTCCTCTCATAAACTGCCCCATCTATGAATGTCATAAAAATGGGCATTTTGGGGGAGAGCCTGTGATCCCAAATGTGTGATGATTCAAATCCCGGGTAATTAGAATGACATTCACGCTTTCCAGAGTGAGATCGTGATTTCAGACAGAAACTAGTGAGCATCACGCTAATTGTGTGACACTTGACAGGGATGAGATAATGAGCAGGACAATCAGTCGGTTTGTGGTTATGATGTTTTGCGTATGATTTACTTTCTGTTAGTCGCGGAGGAAGTAAATCTACCATGTAGTCTAAAGATGGTTTTGTCAGTTTGTTTGTATCGCCATTAAGTTTTTTGGTATTTGGCAAGTTGAGTTACTATTGCTCTCCTTTCCCTGTTCCCAGCAAGATGTAATCAAAACCATATGCAAAATTATAGCATTTGCTCCAGTCAATAATAAAATAAAATAGTGTTGTGAGCTTCTCTACTGGCGCAGAGCTGGATTTAACTGATTAACTTCAGTACTTAATTTGGATTTTTATCTTTTATAATCTAGAAATGAAGCTCATGGAGAGTTCAGCTCGATAATGAGAGTATATAACCCATATATTTACAGGTTCACATGAGATAGGACTCTCTCTTCTATCCTAAAAAAGGATGTTTTCTTTTGTCAATGGCTTACAATCAGATGAATGGTCTTAATGCTTAAATTTTCTGCCCTTCCACATAGAGAGTATCTTTGAAAGAAAAAGAAATTACAGGCTTCTGTTGTATATACTTGAGGAGAGAAAGGTTCGTTCTCTCACTGTGAGCCATCCTGCCTAATTGTCGTATGCAAATAAAAGCAATTATAAGGCTTTTAGGGTGAGAGGATGACAGCTGAGTGTGGCAGTCTGAGAGGGCCTCACCCATATTGTTCCCATAGCAACAGCCTGGAAAATGACAGAATACCTATCCATGAAGCGGGAAAATATATTTTGCCAAACAGGATTCTAAACTGTATTTCTCTCGCCTAATGAATTGTCAATGCGCATAATGAACGGCTTTGTTTAAAACATTACAGAAATTACACAGCATGTAATTCCTGGCCCTTCAGGACTATCTTTCTGTTATTTGTCATGGAGCTATCATTTATAGACTCACACTTCTGATTTTAGCCCCGGCTCTCTAAATAGGGGGCAGGCCGCTAACCAAGCGGCCAGAAGCCTCAAATGCAGTGAAGAAATTATATGCGGAGCATGGATGCTGGGGTCAAGTCAGGACACCAGTGAAGCTTTATTAGACCCAAGTGTAGGAACACCAGAAGCACAGGAACAGGAGTGAGACGAGTGAAAGATGGGAATAGAGATTATAAATAATATAAACAAGGACTAGGGTATCCCCGTTCTTCTGGAGAAATTAACCCCTCAAATCACACGTGGCAGTCTCTTACCCTGACACGTTCCTTAAACATTATAAAGTGGACTTGGACAATCCAAAATGGAAATCAAGCACTGCCACTTACAGTACCACCTTTTAAATTACATTTTGTATCACATATGGAATGCAACCATCTTAAAAACATATGGCTATCATCAAAAAGATGCTCCCTACCCTTGAGGTAGGGATGAAGGGCCCCAATTAACTATTTCATGGTGAGTTACTTCTAATTCACCATTGTGTCCTGCGGATAAAACTTCCAGATTAAATACAAAACAAGGTTGTTCTACACTGCCAAAATCCAGATACACACCCAAGCCCCATATCAAAGGCATGCGTTTGGATTGATTTAGGGATTGATAGACAGGACCCTCAAAGACAAAAATTTTTGGCAATTAGAAAGCAGAGCCTGACATCCCAGAGTCCACCAAAGGTGACTAAGAGAAAAACAAAATAACACATATTTACAATGGTTTCAGGGAAGAAATAAGGATATATAAAGTAAACCCCTTATAATATCCAGCCTAAGATCAAGTGTTCCTCTTTTTTTTTTTTTGGGGGGGGGGGGGGGGGGGGGGAGTGTGTGTGTGTGTGTGTGTGTGTGTGTGTGTGTGTGTGTGTGTGTGTGTGTGTGTGTAGGGGAGGGGTGAAAAGAGGTCATCATTTTGTGGCCAAAGACAGTTATTCCCTACATTGTAACCAGTTACTTTGTTTCATATTTCCAAAAGAGAACATTTCTTCAGGTCTTAATGGGAGGTTACAGAAAGTGACTGAGGGACTGAACAGAGTACTGCCTATCATTTTTAATCAGGGTAGATTACCCAGCCCATTTGCTCTGAGGACTCAATGGACAATTTACTGTACAAATTGGAAGAGGCAAAGATGGCTTTTTGGTTTTGCCTCCTTAGACATCCAAATATATCAATATCTTGATATTAGGGATGAGTGGGTTCGGATCTCAGAAATCCGAACCCCCCTGGACTTCAGGATCCGAGTCCAGATCCGAGTTCGGCTTGGGACTTCCTGACAGACTCGGATCCCAGAACAAGGCAAAAAGTCAACAAAGCCAGGCTCAGCATGATTATTTTCCTCAGATTTAAGTGTGCCCTCCCCCCCATTCTCATACCCCCTGTACTGCTCCAATTAGACCAGGATAATTTCCCTTCTTTCGTTGTTTACCTGCAAAGATGATCTCATCATGTGCTTTCTTCTTAAAAAAAAAAAAAAAAAAACACTTTTACTGCATACTTCCACCCTACCGTGTGGTATTCCTGTGAGGTGTTCTTCCACTGATTGCACACCCTGCCTGCAGCATCTAACACAGTGCACCCCAAATGGGGGCCTCTGGTGGTTCCTCTGCGGGCAGGATGTGCCTCACGTGGATTGCTCATACAGGTTATATCATACGACTACACAAGTGCCCGTTCTCCCATGTATGCATTGGGCCCATGTATGGCTTACCTCCCAGTGTAACCTCTCTAGCGCACCCAATATGGCTGCCTCATCTGGTACACTTGTGGATGGGATGGAAATACATGGACCTGATAGTTTTGTTTGTACCCTACTCTGAATGTTAGGATGCTGCAATCACCCCCATTTTGTGCCACCTCTTCTAGGGATGGACTGGTACCCTGTGAGGGTGGAATACACAGCCCATGGAAGTTATTACCCAAAATGCCTTCACCAACCCTGCATTATGATTACTCTATGCATTTTAGATTTTCATTTTTCTGCCTGTGTATTGCTGTATTAATCTTCTGTATTATGCTTGTTTTGATGTAAAGCGCCTTGAGTCCTGTTTGGAGAAAGAGCACTATATAAATACAATTATTATTATTATTATTATTATTAATATTATTATTATCATCATCCCACTGTCGGATTCTCGCGGGTTTTGGATACCATATAAGGAGCCGCGTGTCACCGCCCCATTTTCTCTCCGGACTTGGAGAGTGAGGAAGACAGACCTCTGTGTCTCTGTGGGTGATGGTGTACAGGGATGCTGCTGTACTGTACAGTCCTGTGCTGTCCTGGGGTGGTGTCCCGTGCTGTTAGGGGTGCAGCTGTCCTTTGCTGTACAGGGGTGCTGTCCTGTGGTATCCTGTGCTGTTAGGGGTGTTGCAGCCCTGTGCTGTACAGGGGTGCTGTCCTGTGGTGTTCTGTGCTGTTAGGGGTGCTGCTGTCCTGTGCTGTACAGGGGTGCTGTTCTAAGGGTGGTGTTCTGTACTGTTTGGGGTACTGTACAGGGCTGCTGTAGTCCTGTGCTGTACAGGGGCACTGCTCTGTGTGCTGTAAAAATATAGGGGCATTGTTCTGCATGGTGTAAAAATAAAGGGGTGCTGTGGCCCTGTTCTGTGTGCTGTAAAAATAAAAGGGCACTGTTCTGTGTGGTGTAAAAATAAAGGGTTGCAGTAAAAATAAAGGGGCACTGTTCTGTGTGCGGTAAAAATAAAGGGGTGCTGTAAAAATAAAGGGGCAATGTTCCATGTGCTGTAAAAATAAAGGGGTGCAGCTGCCCTGTCCTGTGTGCTGTAAAAATAAAGGGGTGCTGTGGCCCTGTCCAGTGTGCTGTAAAAATAAAAGGGCACTGTTCTGTGTGCTGTCAAAATAAAGGGGCACTGTTCTGTGTGCTGTAAAAATAAAGGGGTGCAGTAAAAATAAAGGGGCACTGTGGCCCTGTCCTGTGTGCTGTAAAAATAAAGGGGTGTGGTGGCCCTGTTCAGTGTGCTGTAAAAATAAAGGGGTACTGTTCTGTGTGCTGTAAAAAATAAAGTGGCACTGTTCTGTGTGTTGTAAAAATAAAGGGTGCTGTAAAAATAAAGGGGCAATATTCTGTGTGCTGTAAAACTAAAGGGGTGCTGTGGCCCTGTCCTGTGTGCTGTAAAAATAAAGGGGTGCTGTGGCCCTGTCCTGTGTGCTGTAAAAATAAAGGGGTGCTGTGGCCCTGTCCAGTGTGCTGTAAAAATAAAGAGGCACTGCTCTGTGTGTTGTAAAAATAAAGGGGTGCTGTAAAAATAAAGGGGCAATTTTCTGTGTGCTGTAAAAATAAAGGAGTGCTGTGGCCCTGTCCTGTGTGCTGTAAAAATAAAGGACACTGTTCTGTGTGCTGTAAAAATAAATAGGTGCTGTCCTGTGAAATGGAGAACAAAAATTTGGAGGAAAAAATAGTGAAAGATCAGGAACCACTTCCTAGTACTAGGACTGAAGCTGCTGCCACCAGTCATGACATTGACTATGCAATTTCATCAACGTCGTCTACTAAGACCAATGCCCAATGTCATAGAGGGCATGTAAAATCCAAGAATCAAAATTAATAACCAAAAAAAGAATAATTATCTGATGAGAAACGTATAATTGGCAATATGCCATTCACGACACGAAGTGGCAAGGAAAGGCTAAGTCCTTGGCCTATGTTCATAACTGGTGGTTCAGCTTCTAATAAAGATGGAAGCCCTCCTCCCTCTTGAAATTTTTTAAAAATAAAGCTTGTTAAAGCACATGAAACAACTCTGCGTTCAGAGATATCACAAATCCCCAAGGAGAGTCCAAGTGTGTCCGTGGTTGCGATGTCTAGACCTCGCCTTCCCAAGACTGTATGGGAAGAGGAGGCTCCGACCACCATTTTCACATGCTCTGCAAGTGCTGGGAGGAGCATCACCAGTCCAGTTGCTGATATTGAAATTGAGTATGTCACTGTAGAAGTACACCAGGATGAGGAGGATATTGGTGTAGCTGACACCGAGGAGGAAGATGATGAGGATTCTGATGGTGATGTGGTTTGAATAAGGTACTAGTGGAGACAGTTCTTGGCCATGGGATTAAAAAGCCCATTGTCATGCCTGGACAAAATACCCAAAAATCCACCTCTTCGGTGTGGAATTGTTTCTCTGTAAGAATGAGGATGTAAACACTGAAGGGGGTGAGGAATTGGAGGATGAGGATGAGAACGACATCTTGCCTTTGTAGAACCAGCATGTCCAAGGAGAGATTAATTGCTTCTTTTTTTTGTAGGGTCCCAAACAAACCAATCATTTCAGCTACAGTCATGTGGCAGACTCTGTTGCTGAAATGATTGGTTTGTTAAAGTGTGCATGCCCTGTTTATACAACATAAAAGTGGGTGGGAGGGCCCAGGGACTATTCCATCTTGCACCTCTTTTTTTTCTTTGCATTATGTGCTCTTTGGGGCCTAGTTTTTAAAAGTGCCTTCCTGTCTGCCACTGCAGTGCCACTCCTAGATGGGCCACGTGTTTGTGCCACTCACTTGTGTCGCTTATCTTAGTCATCCAGCTACCTTGGTGCATATTGTGAAGTGTGAGGTGTTCAGAATAGACTGGAAAGGAGTGGAAATTAATGTTCTTGAGGTTAATAATACTGTAGGAACAAAAACAAACAAATTCGGTGATTTTAGCTGTGTTTATGTGTTTTTTTTTCTTTAAAAAAAATTCAGATCCAAAACCAAAACCCGAAAGGGTGGTTTTGGCAAAACCAATCTAGATCCAAAACACGAAAGGAGATACAGGTACAAAACCAAAACCCAAAACCCAAAAAGTGTCCTGTGCTCATCTCTACTTGATATTTGTGAGCACGGCCGTAACTAGGGGGGCTAGGGGGGCATGCGACCTGGGCGCAGGATAGGAGGGGGCGCAGAGAGGATAAGTTTAATCCCCCTAACACCCCACTCCGTATCGCGCTGCGGTTCCTTAGAGCCGACGGAGCAACAGCTCCAGACTCAACTAGCTGCCACGGCCGCATTACTGTGATTAAACTGAAAATAACTACAGCTCCCAGCAGCCCTTGCTGCTGGAGCTGTAGTTTACTTTCAGTTTCTTCTGGTCACGTCACGTGTAGTGCCTGCCTCGGCAGAGCAGGTTGAAGAAGGGGCACAGAGAACAAGATGACTCCCCGCTGCCATTAATCATTGCAGCAGTGCACTACTATAGTGCACTGCTGAGCTGGAAAAGAAGAGGCAGCCGTAGGTCCGAAAAGGGCGGGGCTACACGGCACTGTGCTGTACACAGTGCCAGGCCAGCCAGCAGCATCATTGGGAGAACTCACTATCCAGGACAAGGAGCAGAAGAGCCTAAATAGTGAGTGTAAGGGAAGGGGCACTGTGTGTGTGTGACTACCAGTACCATATACAGTATGTGTGTCTCTATGAGTGTGTGCATGTGTGTGACTGTATGTGAAAAGGTGTATAACTGACTACATATCTGTATGTGTGCTTGTGTCTCACTATATATATGTATGTATATATGTTTGACTCTATATATGTATGTATACAGGTGTGTGACTATGTGTATATATATGAGTGAGTGAGTGAGTGAGTGAATGTATGCATGCATGTATATATTCAGGTGTGTGACAGTATGCATGTGTATAGGTGTGTGATTTTATGTATGTTTCAAGGTATGAGTATTTATTTCCCTTTTCTCTAACGTCCTAGAGGATGCTGGGGACTCCGTAAGGACCATGGGGATAGACGGGCTCCGCAGGAGACATGGGCACTTTAAGAAAGACTTTAGGTCTGGGTGTGCACTGGCTCCTCCCTCTATGCCCCTCCTCTAGACCTCAGTTTGATACTGTGCCCAGAGGAGATGGGTGCACTTCAGGGAGCTCTCCTGAGCTTCCTGACAGAAAGTATATTTGTTAGGTTTTTTATTTTCAGGGAGCCTGCTGGCAACAGACTCCCTGCATCGAGGGACTGAGGGGAGAGAAGCAGACCTACTTCTGTGAGTTTCAAGGCTCTGCTTCTTAGGCTACTGGACACCATTTGCTCCAGAGGGATTAGTACGCAGGTCTCACCCTCGCCGTCCGTCCCAGAGCCGCGCCACCGTCCCCCTCGCAGAGCCGGAAGATAGAAGCCGGGTGAGTATGAGAAGAAAAGAAGACTTCAGAGGCGGCAGAAGACTTCATGATCTTCACTGAGGTAACGCTCAGCACTGCAGCTGTGCGCCATTGCCCCCATACACCTCACACACGGCAGTCACTGTAAGGGTGCAGGGCGCAAGGGGGGGGGGGGGGGGCGCCCTGGGCAGCATGTAGACCTCTTTTGGCAAAAATAAGTATATGTACAGCTGGGCACTGTACATATATAAGAGCCCCCGCCAAATTTTGAGATTTTCAGCGGGACAGTAGCCCGCTGCCGAGGGGCGGGGCTTCTCCCTCAGCACTCACAGCGCCATTTTTTCTCCACAGCACCGCTGAGAGGAAGCTCCCCGGACTCTCCCCTGCTTATACCACGGTAGACAGAGGGTTTTAAAGATGAGGGGGGGGGAGAAACAAAATTGGCGCATATTGTATATGTAAACAGCGCTATCTGGGTAAACATAATATTATTGTGTTTTTGTCCTGGGTCATACAGCGCTGGGGTGTGTGCTGGCATACTCTCTCTGTCTCTCCAAAGGGCCTGGTGGGGAAACTGTCTTCAGATAAGAGGTTTGTGGTGTGTCGGTACGCGTGTGTCGACATGTCTGAGGTAGAAGGCTCACCTAGAGAGGAGGGGGAGCGTATGAATGTGAGGTCTCCGTCGGCGGTGCCGACACCTGACTGGGTGGATATGTGGAATGTTTTAAGTCTTTGTGTGAACTTATTGCACAAGAGATTAGACAAGGCTGAGGCTAAGGAACAGTCAGGGAGTGAACCCGTGTCTGTCCCTATATCCCAAATAGCAGACACTGATACCGACACGGATTCGGACTCCAGTGTCGACTACGATGATGTAAAATTACAGCCGAAAGTGGCAAAATGTATTCGATATATGATTATTGCAATAAAAGAAGTGTTGCATATCACAGAGGAACCCCCTGTCCCTGACACGAGGGTACACATGTATAAGGGAAAAAAGCCAGAGGTAACTTTTCCCTCCTCACATGAGTTGAACGAATTATGTGAAAAAGCTTGTGAATCTCCAGACAAAAAACTGCAGATTCCAAAAAGGATTCTTATGGCGTATCCTTTCCCGCCAACGGACAGGGTACGGTGGGAATCATCCCCTAAGGTGGACAAAGCGTTGACATGCTTGTCAAAAAAGATAGCGCTGCCATCACAAGATACGGCTACCCTCAAGGATCCTGCAGACCGCAAGCAGGAGATTACCTTGAAATCCATTTACACACATTCTGGTACTTTACTCAGACCGGCAATTGCGTCGGCCTGGGTTTGTAGCGCGGTTGCAGCATGGACAGATTCCTTATCAGCGGAGATTGAAACCCTAGATAAGGATACCATTTTATTGACCCTAGGCCATATAAAGGATGCTGTCTTATATATGAGGGATGCTCAAAGAGACATTAGTTTACTGGGTTCCAGAATAAACGCTATGTCAATCTCTGCTAGACGAGTCCTCTGGACCCGGCAGTGGACAGGTGATGCCGACTCAAACAGACATATGGAGGTTTTACCTTACAAGGGGGAGGAATTGTTTGGGGAAGGTCTCTCGGACCTGGTCTCCACAGCTACGGCAGGTAAATCAAATTTTTTGCCTTATGTTCCCTCACAACCTAAGAAAGCGCCACATTATCAAATGCAGTCCTTTCGTTCAAATAAAAGCAAAAGAGTGCGTGGATCATCCTTTCTTGGACAGAGGTAAAAAGCTGCACAGCACAGCTAGTTCCCAGGAATATAAATCCTCCCCAGCCTCTGCAAAATCCACCGCATGACGCTGGGGCTCCGCTGGGGGAGTCCGCCCCAGTGGGGGAACGTCTTCGACTTTTCAACAACATCTGGGTTCACTCACAGGTGGATCCCTGGGCAATAGAAATTGTTTCTCAGGGATACAAGCTGGAATTCGAAGAGGTGCCTTCTCGCCGATTTTTCCAATTGTCTCTACCGACTTCTCCACTGGAAAGGGAGATAGTGTTAAATGCTATTCACAAATTGTGTCTTCAACAAGTGGTGCTCGAAGTTCCCCTACTTCAGAGAGGGAAGGGATACTACTCCACCCTGTTTGTAGTTCCGAAACCGGACGATTCGGTCAGACCCATATTGAATTTAAAATCACTGAACCTATACTTAAAACGGTTCAAGTTCAAAATGGAATCGCTCAGAGCGGTCATCGCCAGCCTGGAAGGGGGGGATTTTATGGTATCCCTGGACATAAAGGATGCATACCTTCATGTTCCCATATATCCACCTCATCAGGCGTACCTGAGATTTGCGGTACAGGATTGTCATTACCAATTTCAGACGTTGCCGGTTGGGCTTTCCACGGCCCCGAGGATTTTCACAAAGGTAATGGCAGAAATGATGGTGCTCCTGCGCAAGCAGGGTGTCACAATTATCCCGTACTTGGACGATCTCCTCATAAAAGCGAGATCATGAGAGAAGTTACTGAACAGTGTGTCACTTTCAGTGAAGGTGTTACAGCAACACGGCTGGATTCTCAATATTCCGAAGTCGCAGCTGGTTCCTACGACTCGTCTGAGCTTCTTGGGCATGGTTCTGGACACAGCCCAGAAAAAGGTTTTTCTCATGATAGAAAAGGCTCGGGAACTCATGATTCTAGTAAAGAACCTATTGAAGCCAAAACAAGTGTCTGTGCATCATTGCACTCAAGTCCTGGGAAAAATGGTGGCAACATACGAGGCCATTCCCTTCGGCAGGTTCCATGCAAGGACCTTCCAATGGGACCTATTGGACAAGTGGTCCGGATCACATCTACAAATTCATCAGCGGATCACCCTGTCCCCCAGGGCCAGGGTATCTCTCCTGTGGTGGCTGCAGAGTGCTCACCTTTTGGAAGGACGCAGGTTCGGCATTCAGGATTGGATCCTGGTGACCACGGACGCGAGCCTCAGAGGGTGGGGAGCAGTCACAAGGGGAAGAAACTTCCAAGGACTCTGGACAAGTCAAGAGACTTGTCTTCACATCAACATCCTGGAACTGAGGGCCATATACAACGCCCTACGGCAGGCGGAGAACTTACTTCACGACCAACCAGTTCTGATCCAGTCAGACAACATCACCGCAGTAGCTCATGTAAACCGCACAAGGAGCAGGGTGGCAATGGCGGAAGCCACCAAGATTCTTCGCTGGGCGGAAAATCATGTAAGCGCGCTGTCAGCTGTGTTCATTCCAGGAGTGGACAACTGGGAAGCAGACTTCCTCAGCAGACACGATCTGCATCCAGGGGAGTGGGGACTTCATCGGGAAGTCTTCGCACAGATTGCAAGTCAGTGGGGACTGCCCCAGATAGACATGATGGCATCCCATCTCAACAAAAAGCTACAGAGGTATTGCGCCAGATCAAAAGATCCTCAGGCGGTAGCAGTAGACGCCCTGGTAACACCGTGGGTGTTCCAGTCGGTTTATGTGTTTCCTCCTCTTCCTCTCATACCCAAGGTATTGAGAATAATAAGAAAAAGAGGAATGAGAACAATTCTCATTGTTCCAGATTGGCCAAGAAGGACCTGGTATCCGGATCTGCTGGAAATGCTCACAGAAGATCCGTGGCCTCTTCCTCTACGACAGGACCTGTTACAACAGGGGCCATGTCTGTTCCAAGACTTACCGCGGCTGCGTTTGACGGCATGGCAGTTGAACGCCGGATCCTAGCGGAAAATGGAATTCCGGATGAGGTCATTCCTACGCTGATAAAGGCTAGGAAGGATGTGACATCTAAACATTATCACCGAATATGGCGTAAATATGTTTCTTGGTGTGAGGCCAGGAATGCTCCTACGGAAGAATTCCATCTAGGCCGTTTTCTTCACTTCCTACAATCTGGAGTGAATTTGGGCCTAAAATTAGGCTCCATTAACGTTCAGATTTCGGCCTTATCCATATTCTTTCAAAAGGAATTGGCCTCTTTACTTGAAGTACAGACTTTTGTGAAGGGAGTACTGCATATTCAGCCTCCTTTTGTACCTCCGGTGGCGCCTTGGGACCTTAACGTGGTGTTAAGTTTCCTTAAGTCACATTGGTTTGAACCACTTAAATCAGTGGAGTTGAAATATCTCACTTGGAAGGTGGTCATGTTGTTAGCCTTGTCTTCGGCTAGGCAGGTTTCGGAATTGGCGGCTTTATCACATAAAAGCCCCTATCTGGTTTTCCATATGGATAGAGCGGAATTGCGGACCCGTCCTCAATTCCTACCTAAAGTGGTCTCATCCTTTCATATGAACATATTGTCGTGCCTGTGACTTGGAGGATTCCGAGTCCCTGGATGTGGTCAGGGCTTTAAAAATTTACGTGGCCAGAATGGCTAGGATCAGAAAAACAGAAGCACTGTTTGTCCTGTATGCAGCCAACAAGGTTGGCGGCCCTGCTTCAAAGCAGACTATTGCTCGCTGGATCTGTAACACGATTCAGCAGGCGCATTCTACGGCAGGTTTGCCGTTACCGAAATCGGTTAAGGCCCATTCCACTAGGAAGGTGGGCTCGTCTTGGGCGGCTGCCCGAGGGGTCTCGGCACTACAGCTGTGCCGAGCTGCTACTTGGTCGGGTTCAAACACCTTTGCAAAGTTCTATAAGTTTGATACCCTGGCTGAGGAGGACCTCCTGTTTGCTCAATCGGTGCTGCAGAGTCATCCGCACTCTCCCGCCCGTTTATGAGCTTTGGTATAATCCCCATGGTCCTTACGGAGTCCCCAGCATCCTCTAGGACGTTAGAGAAAATAAGATTTTAAACCTACCGGTAAATCTTTTTCTCGTAGTCCGTAGAGGATGCTGGGCGCCTGTCCCAAGTGCGGACTACTTCTGCGAGACTTGTATATAGTTTTGCTTACATAAGGGTTATGTTATAGTTCCATCAGGTTGGACTGATGCTACGTTATTTTTTCATACTGTTAACTGTTTGCTTAATACACAAGTTATACGGTGTGATTGGTGTGGCTGGTATGAATCTTGCCCTTGGATTAACAAAAATCCTTTCCTCGTACTATCCATCTCCTCTGGGCACAGTTTCTCTAACTGAGGTCTAGAGGAGGGGCATAGAGGGAGGAGCCACTGCACACCCAGACCTAAAGTCTTTCTTAAAGTGCCCATGTCTCCGGAGCCCGTCTATCCCCATGGTCCTTATGGAGTCCCCAGCATCCTCTACGGACTACGAGAAAAAGATTTACCGGTAGGTTTAAAATCTTATTTTTTATATCTATTTCCCTTTTTAATATGTCTATGTAGTCACCAGCTACTGTATGGTAACAGCAGTAAGACTTTTTCACGTAGCGGCATTTTCTAGTAGAAAATCACTACAAGAGTGGGTACTCTTATATCTGTTGTGCATTTTTAGATTTTCCCGAGCCAAGTTATTGACCAAGTCTAGACATATACAATATGCATAACTAGAGATGAGCGGGTTCGGTTTCTCTGAATCCGAACCCGCCCGAACTTCATGTTTTTTTACACGGGTCCGAGCGACTCGGATCTTCCCGCCTTGCTCGGTTAACCCGAGCGCGCCCGAACGTCATCATCACGCTGTCGGATTCTCGCGAGGCTCGGATTCTATCGCGAGACTCGGATTCTATATAAGGAGCCGCGCGTCGCGGCCATTTTCACACGTGCATTGAGATTGATAGGGAGAGGACGTGGCTGGCGTCCTCTCCGTTTAGAAATTAAAATAGATAGGAGAGTGAGAGTGAGACACTTCATTTACTTACTGGAGCTTAGGAGGAGTTATACTAGTGACTGATGACCAGTGACCTGACCACCAGTGCAGTTTTATAATTTATTATTATTTAATAATCCGTTCTGTTCTTGTTCTCTGCCTGAAAAAAACGATACACAGTGACTCAGTCACACTCACATACCATATCTGTGCTCAGCCCAGTGTGCTGCATCATCTATGTATAATATCTGACTGTGCTCACACAGCTTAATTGTGGGGGAGACTGGGGAGCAGTTATAGGTTATAGCAGGAGCCAGGAGTACATATTAAACAGTGCACACTTTTGCTGCCAGAGTGCCACTGCCACTGTGACCGACCACTGACCACTGTGACCAGTGACCTGACCACACTGACCACCAGTACAGTATATTGTGATTGAATGTCTGCCTGAAAAAGTACACTCGTCGTGTGACTTGTGTGGTGTTTTTTTATTCTATAAAAATTAAAAAACTCATTCTGCTGACAGACAGTGTCCACTCCAGCAGGTCCGTCATTATATAATATATACCTGTCCGGCTGCAGTAGTGATATATATATATTTTTTATATCATTATTTATCATCCAGTCTACTAGCAGCAGACACAGTACGGTAGTTCACGGCTGTAGCTACCTCTGTGTCGGCACTCGGCAGTCCATCCATAATTGTATACCACCTACCCGTGGTTTTTTTTTTCTTTCTTCTTTATACATACTACATCTCATTATCAACCAGTCTATATTAGCAGCAGACACAGTACGGTAGTCCACGGCTGTAGCTACCTCTGTGTCGGCACTCGGCAGTCCATCCATAATTGTATACCACCTACCCGTGTTTTTTTTTTCTTTCTTCTTTATACATACTACATCTCATTATCAACCAGTCTATATTAGCAGCAGACACAGTACGGTAGTCCACGGCTGTAGCTACCTCTGTGTCGGCACTCGGCAGTCCATCCATAATTGTATACCACCTACCCGTGGTTTTTTTTTCTTTCTTCTTTATACATACTACATCTCATTATCAACCAGTCTATATTAGCAGCAGACACAGTACGGTAGTCCACGGCTGTAGCTACCTCTGTGTCGGCACTCAGCAGTCCATCCATAATTGTATACCACCTACCCGTGGTTTTTTTTTCTTTCTTCTTTATACATACTACATCTCATTATCATCCAGTCTATATTAGCAGCAGACACAGTACGGTAGTCCACGGCTGTAGCTACCTCTGTGTCGGCACTCGGCAGTCCATCCATAATTGTATACTAGTATCCATCCATCTCCATTGTTTACCTGAGGTGCCTTTTAGTTGTGCCTATTAAAATATGGAGAACAAAAATGTTGAGGTTCCAAAATTAGGGAAAGATCAAGATCCACTTCCACCTCGTGCTGAAGCTGCTGCCACTAGTCATGGCCGAGACGATGAAATGCCAGCAACGTCGTCTGCCAAGGCCGATGCCCAATGTCATAGTACAGAGCATGTCAAATCCAAAACACCAAATATCAGTAAAAAAAGGACTCCAAAACCTAAAATAAAATTGTCGGAGGAGAAGCGTAAACTTGCCAATATGCCATTTACCACACGGAGTGGCAAGGAACGGCTGAGGCCCTGGCCTATGTTCATGGCTAGTGGTTCAGCTTCACATGAGGATGGAAGCACTCAGCCTCTCGCTAGAAAACTGAAAAGACTCAAGCTGGCAAAAGCACCGCAAAGAACTGTGCGTTCTTCGAAATCCCAAATCCACAAGGAGAGTCCAATTGTGTCGGTTGCGATGCCTGACCTTCCCAACACTGGACGTGAAGAGCATGCGCCTTCCACCATTTGCACGCCCCCTGCAAGTGCTGGAAGGAGCACCCGCAGTCCAGTTCCTGATAGTCAGATTGAAGATGTCAGTGTTGAAGTACACCAGGATGAGGAGGATATGGGTGTTGCTGGCGCTGGGGAGGAAATTGAACAGGAGGATTCTGATGGTGAGGTGGTTTGTTTAAGTCAGGCACCCGGGGAGACACCTGTTGTCCGTGGGAGGAATATGGCCGTTGACATGCCTGGTGAAAATACCAAAAAAATCAGCTCTTCAGTGTGGAGGTATTTCAACAGAAAAGCGGACAACAGGTGTCAAGCCGTGTGTTGCCTTTGTCAAGCTGTAATAAGTAGGGGTAAGGACGTTAACCACCTCGGAACATCCTCCCTTATACGTCACCTGCAGCGCATTCATAATAAGTCAGTGACAAGTTCAAAAACTTTTGGCGACAGCGGAAGCAGTCCACTGACCAGTAAATCCCTTCCTCTTGTAACCAAGCTCACGCAAACCACCCCACCAACTCCCTCAGTGTCAATTTCCTCCTTCCCCAGGAATGCCAATAGTCCTGCAGGCCATGTCACTGGCAATTCTGACGAGTCCTCTCCTGCCTGGGATTCCTCCGATGCATCCTTGCGTGTAACGCCTACTGCTGCTGGCGCTGCTGTTGTTGCTGCTGGGAGTCGATGGTCATCCCAGAGGGGAAGTCGTAAGCCCACTTGTACTACTTCCAGTAAGCAATTGACTGTCCAACAGTCCTTTGCGAGGAAGATGAAATATCACAGCAGTCATCCTGCTGCAAAGCGGATAACTGAGGCCTTGACAACTATGTTGGTGTTAGACGTGCGTCCGGTATCCGCCGTTAGTTCACAGGGAACTAGACAATTTATTGAGGCAGTGTGCCCCCGTTACCAAATACCATCTAGGTTCCACTTCTCTAGGCAGGCGATACCGAGAATGTACACGGACGTCAGAAAAAGAGTCACCAGTGTCCTAAAAAATGCAGTTGTACCCAATGTCCACTTAACCACGGACATGTGGACAAGTGGAGCAGGGCAGGGTCAGGACTATATGACTGTGACAGCCCACTGGGTAGATGTATGGACTCCCGCCGCAAGAACAGCAGCGGCGGCACCAGTAGCAGCATCTCGCAAACGCCAACTCTTTCCTAGGCAGGCTACGCTTTGTATCACCGCTTTCCAGAATACGCACACAGCTGAAAACCTCTTACGGCAACTGAGGAAGATCATCGCGGAATGGCTTACCCCAATTGGACTCTCCTGTGGATTTGTGGCATCGGACAACGCCAGCAATATTGTGTGTGCATTAAATATGGGCAAATTCCAGCACGTCCCATGTTTTGCACATACCTTGAATTTGGTGGTGCAGAATTTTTTAAAAAACGACAGGGGCGTGCAAGAGATGCTGTCGGTGGCCAGAAGAATTGCGGGACACTTTCGGCGTACAGGCACCACGTACAGAAGACTGGAGCACCACCAAGAACTACTGAACCTGCCCTGCCATCATCTGAAGCAAGAAGTGGTAACGAGGTGGAATTCAACCCTCTATATGCTTCAGAGGTTGGAGGAGCAGCAAAAGGCCATTCAAGACTATACAATTGAGCACGATATAGGAGGTGGAATGCACCTGTCTCAAGTGCAGTGGAGAATGATTTCAACGTTGTGCAAGGTTCTGATGCCCTTTGAACTTGCCACACGTGAAGTCAGTTCAGACACTGCCAGCCTGAGTCAGGTCATTCCCCTCATCAGGCTTTTGCAGAAGAAGCTGGAGACATTGAAGGAGGAGCTAACACAGAGCGATTCCGCTAGGCATGTGGGACTTGTGGATGGAGCCCTTAATTCGCTTAACAAGGATTAACGGGTGGTCAATCTGTTGAAATCAGAGCACTACATTTTGGCTACCGTGCTCGATCCTAGATTTAAAGCCTACCTTGGATCTCTCTTTCCGGCAGACACAAGTCTGCTGGGGTTGAAAGACCTGCTGGTGAGAAAATTGTCAAGTCAAGCGGAACGCGACCTGTCAACATCTCCTCCTTCACATTCTCCCGCAACTGGGGGTGCGAGGAAAAGGCTCAGAATTCCGAGCCCACCCGCTGGCGGTGATGCAGGGCAGTCTGGAGCGACTGCTGATGCTGACATCTGGTCCGGACTGAAGGACCTGACAACGATTACGGACATGTCGTATACTGTCACTGCATATGATTCTCTCACCATTGAAAGAATGGTGGAGGATTATATGAGTGACCGCATCCAAGTAGGCACGTCACACAGTCCGTACTTATACTGGCAGGAAAAAGAGGCAATTTGGAGGCCCTTGCACAAACTGGCTTTATTCTACGTAAGTTGCCCTCCCACAAGTGTGTACTCCGAAAGAGTGTTTAGTGCCGCCGCTCACCTTGTCAGCAATCGGCGTACGAGGTTACATCCAGAAAATGTGGAGAAGATGATGTTCATTAAAATGAATTATAATCAATTCCTCCGTGGAGACATTGACCAGCAGCAATTGCCTCCACAAAGTACACAGGGAGGTGAGATGGTGGATTCCAGTGGGGACGAATTGATAATCTGTGAGGAGGGGGATGTACACGGTGATATATCGGAGGATGATGATGAGGTGGACATCTTGCCTCTGTAGAGCCAGTTTGTGCAAGGAGAGATTAATTGCTTCTTTTTTGGTGGGGGTCCAAACCAACCCGTCATTTCAGTCACAGTCGTGTGGCAGACCCTGTCACTGAAATGATGGGTTGGTTAAAGTGTGCATGTCCTGTTTATACAACATAACGGTGGGTGGGAGGGCCCAAGGACAATTCCATCTTGCACCTCTTTTTTCTTTCATTTTTCTTTGCGTCATGTGCTGTTTGGGGAGTGTTTTTTGGAAGAGCCATCCTGCGTGACACTGCAGTGCCACTCCTAGATGGGCCCGGTGTTTGTGTCGGCCACTAGGGTCGCTTATCTTACTCACACAGCTACCTCATTGCGCCTCTTTTTTTCTTTGCGTCATGTGCTGTTTGGGGAGGGTTTTTTGGAAGGGACATCCTGCGTGACACTGCAGTGCCACTCCTAGATGGGCCCGGTGTTTGTGTCGGCCACTAGGGTCGCTTATCTTACTCACACAGCTACCTCATTGCGCCTCTTTTTTTCTTTGCGTCATGTGCTGTTTGGGGAGGGTTTTTTGGAAGGGACATCCTGCGTGACACTGCAGTGCCACTCCTAGATGGGCCCGGTGTTTGTGTCGGCCACTAGGGTCGCTTATCTTACTCACACAGCTACCTCATTGCGCCTCTTTTTTTCTTTGCGTCATGTGCTGTTTGGGGAGGGTTTTTTGGAAGGGACATCCTGCGTGATACTGCAGTGACACTCCTAGATGGGCCCGGTGTTTGTGTCGGCCACTAGGGTCGCTTATCTTACTCACACAGCTACCTCATTGCGCCTCTTTTTTTCTTTGCGTCATGTGCTTTTTGGGGAGGGTTTTTTGGAAGGGACATCCTGCGTGACACTGCAGTGACACTCCTAGATGGGCCCGGTGTTTGTGTCGGCCACTAGGGTCGCTTATCTTACTCACACAGCTACCTCATTGCGCCTCTTTTTTTCTTTGCGTCATGTGCTGTTTGGGGAGGGTTTTTTGGAAGGGACATCCTGCGTGACACTGCAGTGACACTCCTAGATGGGCCCGGTGTTTGTGTCGGCCACTAGGGTCGCTTATCTTACTCACACAGCTACCTCATTGCGCCTCTTTTTTTCTTTGCGTCATGTGCTGTTTGGGGAGGGTTTTTTGGAAGGGACATCCTGCGTGACACTGCAGTGCCACTCCTAGATGGGCCCGGTGTTTGTGTCGGCCACTAGGGTCGCTTAGCTTAGTCATCCAGCGACCTAGGTGCAAATTTTAGGACTAAAAATAATATTGTGAGGTGTGAGGTATTCAGAATAGACTGAAAATGAGTGTAAATTATGGTTTTTGAGGTTAATAATACTTTGGGATCAAAATGACCCCCAAATTCTATGATTTAAGCTGTTTTTTAGTGTTTTTTAAAAAAAACACCCGAATTCAAAACACACCCGAATCCGACAAAAAAAATTCGGTGAGGTTTTGCCAAAACGCGGTCGAACCCAAAACACGGCCGCGGAACCGAACCCAAAACCAAAACACAAAACCCGAAAAATTTCCGGCGCTCATCTCTATGCATAACATACTACCAGGGATGGACTGGGGCTCGTGTTCGGCCCTGGCATTGGTTTGCACGGCACGCGTTGCAGGTGGGGGAGGGGGTGCAGAAATAACTCACAAGGGTGTGCCTTGAGTCAGGGGGGTGTGAACTCGCAGCATGCCCCCATATTTCTAAGAGACAGGCATTTTGGGCTGCGGGAGGGGACAATCAGAGAGTCGGGAGCTGCACTGCATAGTCTTCCTCACTCTCTGTGTGACCGGAACAGCCTGGCCCACCAGCCCATCAGTCCTTCTGGCATTTGCCAGAAGTGCCAGATAGTCAGTTCGGCCCTGCAGAATACTAAACATAAAATTTTCACACACACAGGCCATTTTGACAACATGGACAGTAGACCTAATTATTTTGGGCTGATATAGGTATCCTTATCATTAGAGATGAGCGGGTTCGGTTCCTCTGAATCCGAACCCGCCCGAACTTCATGTTTTTTTACACGGGTCCGAGCAACTCGGATCTTCCCGCCTTGCTCGGTTAACCCGAGCGCGCCCGAACGTCATCATCACGCTGTCGGATTCTCGCGAGGCTCGGATTCTATCGCGAGACTCGGATTCTATATAAGGAGCCGCGCGTCGCCGCCATTTTCACACGTGCATTGAGATTGATAGGGAGAGGACGTGGCTGGCGTCCTCTCCGTTTAGAAATAGATAGGAGAGTGAGAGTGAGACACTTCATTTACTGGAGCTTAGGAGGAGTACTCAGAGAGTGCAGATTTTGCTGATAGTAGTTAGTTAGTTATACTAGTGACTGACCAGTGAGACCACCAGTGCAGTTTTATTATTATTTAATATAATCCGTTCTCTGCCTGAAAAAAACGATACACAGTGACTCAGTCACATACCATATCTGTGCTCAGCCCAGTGTGCTGCATCATCTATGTATAATATCTGACTGTGCTAACACAGCTTAATTGTGGGGGAGACTGGGGAGCAGTTATAGGTTATAGCAGGAGCCAGGAGTACATATTAAACAGTGCACACTTTTGCTGCCAGAGTGCCACTGCCAGTGTGACTGACCAGTGACCTGACCACACTGACCACCAGTATATTGTGATTGTCTGCCTGAAAAAGTTAAACACTCGTCGTGTGACTTGTGTGGTGTTTTTTTATTCTATAAAAAACTCATTCTGCTGACAGACTGTGTCCAGCAGGTCCGTCATTATATAATATATACCTGTCCGGCTGCAGTAGTGATATATATATATTTTTATATCATTATTTATCATCCAGTCTATACTAGCAGCAGACACAGTACGGTAGTTCACGGCTGTAGCTACCTCTGTGTCGGCACTCGGCAGTCCATCCATAATTGTATACCACCTACCCATGGTTTTTTTTTTCTTTCTTCTTTATACATACTACATCTCATTATCATCCAGTCTATATTAGCAGCAGACACAGTACAGTACGGTAGTCCACGGCTGTAGCTATCTCTGTGTCGGCACTCGGCAGTCCATCCATAATTGTATACCACCACCTACCCGTGGTTTTTTTTTTCTTTCTTCTTTATACATACTACATCTCATTATCATCCAGTCTATATTATCAGCAGACACAGTACGGTAGTCCACGGCTGTAGCTACCTCTGTGTCGGCACTCGGCAGTCCATCCATAATTGTATACCACCTACACGTGGTTTTTTTTTTTCTTTCTTCTTTATACATACTACATCTCATTATCAACCAGTCTATATTAGCAGCAGACACAGTACGGTAGTCCACGGCTGTAGCTACCTCTGTGTCGGCACTCGGCAGTCCATCCATAATTGTATACCACCTACCCGTGGTTTTTTTTTCTTTCTTCTTTATACATACTACATCTCATTATCATCCAGTCTATAATAGCAGCAGACACAGTACGGTAGTCCACGGCTGTAGCTACCTCTGTGTCGGCACTCGGCAGTCCATCCATAATTGTATACCACCTACCCGTGGTTTTTTTTTCTTTCGTCTTTATACATACTACATCTCGTTATCATCCAGTCTATATTAGCAGCAGACACAGTACGGTAGTCCACGGCTGTAGCTACCTCTGTGTCGGCACTCGGCAGTCCATCCATAATTGTATACCACCTACCCGTGGTTTTTTTTTTCTTTCTTCTTTATACATACTACATCTCATTATCAACCAGTCTATATTAGCAGCAGACACAGTACGGTAGTCCACGGCTGTAGCTACCTCTGTGTCGGCACTCGGCAGTCCATCCATAATTGTATACCACCTACCCGTGGTTTTTTTTTCTTTCTTCTTTATACATACTACATCTCATTATCATCCAGTCTATATTAGCAGCAGACACAGTACGGTAGTCCACGGCTGTAGCTACCTCTGTGTCGGCACTCGGCAGTCCATCCATAATTGTATACCACCTACCCGTGGTTTTTTTTTCTTTCTTCTTTATACATACTACATCTCATTATCAACCAGTCTATATTAGCAGCAGACACAGTACGGTAGTCCACGGCTGTAGCTACCTCTGTGTCGGCACTCGGCAGTCCATCCATAATTGTATACCACCTACCCGTGGTTTTTTTTTTCTTTCTTCTTTATACATACTACATCTCATTATCAACCAGTCTATATTAGCAGCAGACACAGTACGGTAGTCCACGGCTGTAGCTACCTCTGTGTCGGCACTCGGCAGTCCATCCATAATTGTATACCACCTACCCGTGTTTTTTTTTTCTTTCTTCTTTATACATACTACATCTCATTATCAACCAGTCTATATTAGCAGCAGACACAGTACGGTAGTCCACGGCTGTAGCTACCTCTGTGTCGGCACTCGGCAGTCCATCCATAATTGTATACCACCTACCCGTGGTTTTTTTTTCTTTCTTCTTTATACATACTACATCTCATTATCAACCAGTCTATATTAGCAGCAGACACAGTACGGTAGTCCACGGCTGTAGCTACCTCTGTGTCGGCACTCAGCAGTCCATCCATAATTGTATACCACCTACCCGTGGTTTTTTTTTCTTTCTTCTTTATACATACTACATCTCATTATCATCCAGTCTATATTAACAGCAGACACAGTACGGTAGTCCACGGCTGTAGCTACCTCTGTGTCGGCACTCGGCAGTCCATCCATAATTGTATACTAGTATCCATCCATCTCCATTGTTTACCTGAGGTGCCTTTTAGTTGTGCCTATTAAAATATGGAGAACAAAAATGTTGAGGTTCCAAAATTAGGGAAAGATCAAGATCCACTTCCACCTCGTGCTGAAGCTGCTGCCACTAGTCATGGCCGAGACGATGAAATGCCAGCAACGTCGTCTGCCAAGGCCGATGCCCAATGTCATAGTACAGAGCATGTCAAATCCAAAACACCAAATATCAGTAAAAAAAGGACTCCAAAACCTAAAATAAAATTGTCGGAGGAGAAGCGTAAACTTGCCAATATGCCATTTACCACACGGAGTGGCAAGGAACGGCTGAGGCCCTGGCCTATGTTCATGGCTAGTGGTTCAGCTTCACATGAGGATGGAAGCACTCAGCCTCTCGCTAGAAAAATGAAAAGACTCAAGCTGGCAAAAGCAGTAGCACCGCAAAGAACTGTGCGTTCTTCGAAATCCCAAATCCACAAGGAGAGTCCAATTGTGTCGGTTGCGATGCCTGACCTTCCCAACACTGGACGTGAAGAGCATGCGCCTTCCACCATTTGCACGCCCCCTGCAAGTGCTGGAAGGAGCACCCGCAGTCCAGTTCCTGATAGTCATATTGAAGATGTCAGTGTTGAAGTACACCAGGATGAGGAGGATATGGGTGTTGCTGGCGCTGGGGAGGAAATTGACCAGGAGGATTCTGATGGTGAGGTGGTTTGTTTAAGTCAGGCACCCGTGGAGACACCTGTTGTCCGTGGGAGGAATATGGCCGTTGACATGCCTGGTGAAAATACCAAAAAAATCAGCTCTTCGGTGTGGAAGTATTTCAACAGAAATGCGGACAACAGGTGTCAAGCCGTGTGTTGCCTTTGTCAAGCTGTAATAAGTAGGGGTAAGGACGTTAACCACCTCGGAACATCCTCCCTTATACGTCACCTGCAGCGCATTCATAATAAGTCAGTGACAAGTTCAAAAACTTTGGGCGACAGCGGAAGCAGTCCACTGACCAGTAAATCCCTTCCTCTTGTAACCAAGCTCACGCAAACCACCCCACCAACTCCCTCAGTGTCAATTTCCTCCTTCCCCAGGAATGCCAATAGTCCTGCAGGCCATGTCACTGGCAATTCTGATGATTCCTCTCCTGCCTGGGATTCCTCCGATGCATCCTTGCATGTAACGCCTACTGCTGCTGGCGCTGTTGTTGTTGCTGTTGGGAGTCGATGGTCATCCCAGAGGGGAAGTCGTAAGCCCACTTGTACTACTTCCAGTAAGCAATTGACTGTTCAACAGTCCTTTGCGAGGAAGATGAAATATCACAGCAGTCATCCAGCTGCAAAGCGGATAACTGAGGCCTTGACAACTATGTTGGTGTTAGACGTGCGTCCGGTATCCGCCGTTAGTTCACAGGGAACTAGACAATTTATTGAGGCAGTGTGCCCCCGTTACCAAATACCATCTAGGTTCCACTTCTCTAGGCAGGCGATACCGAGAATGTACACGGACGTCAGAAAAAGACTCACCAGTGTCCTAAAAAATGCAGTTGTACCCAATGTCCACTTAACCACGGACATGTGGACAAGTGGAGCAGGGCAGGGTCAGGACTATATGACTGTGACAGCCCACTGGGTAGATGTATGGACTCCCGCCGCAAGAACAGCAGCGGCTGCACCAGTAGCAGCATCTCGCAAACGCCAACTCTTTCCTAGGCAGGCTACGCTTTGTATCACCGGTTTCCAGAATACGCACACAGCTGAAAACCTCTTACGGCAACTGAGGAAGATCATCGCGGAATGGCTTACCCCAATTGGACTCTCCTGTGGATTTGTGGCATCGGACAACGCCAGCAATATTGTGTGTGCATTAAATATGGGCAAATTCCAGCACGTCCCATGTTTTGCACATACCTTGAATTTGGTGGTGCAGAATTTTTTAAAAAACGACAGGGGCGTGCAAGAGATGCTGTCGGTGGCCAGAAGAATTGCGGGACACTTTCGGCGTACAGGCACCACGTACAGAAGACTGGAGCACCACCAAAAACTACTGAACCTGCCCTGCCATCATCTGAAGCAAGAAGTGGTAACGAGGTGGAATTCAACCCTCTATATGCTTCAGAGGTTGGAGGAGCAGCAAAAGGCCATTTAAGCCTATACAACTGAGAACGATATAGGAGGTGGAATGCACCTGTCTCAAGCGCAGTGGAGAATGATTTCAACGTTGTGCAAGGTTCTGATGCCCTTTGAACTTGCCACACGTGAAGTCAGTTCAGACACTGCCAGCCTGAGTCAGGTCATTCCCCTCATCAGGCTTTTGCAGAAGAAGCTGGAGACATTGAAGGAGGAGCTAACACGGAGCGATTCCGCTAGGCATGTGGGACTTGTGGATGGAGCCCTTAATTCGCTTAACAAGGATTCACGGGTGGTCAATCTGTTGAAATCAGAGCACTACATTTTGGCCACCGTGCTCGATCCTAGATTTAAAGCCTACCTTGGATCTCTCTTTCCGGCAGACACAAGTCTGCTGGGGTTGAAAGACCTGCTGGTGAGAAAATTGTCAAGTCAAGCGGAACGCGACCTGTCAACATCTCCTCCTTCACATTCTCCCGCAACTGGGGGTGCGAGGAAAAGGCTCAGAATTCCGAGCCCACCCGCTGGCGATGATGCAGGGCAGTCTGGAGCGACTGCTGATGCTGACATCTGGTCCGGACTGAAGGACCTGACAACGATTACGGACATGTCGTCTACTGTCACTGCATATGATTCTCTCAACATTGAAAGAATGGTGGAGGATTATATGAGTGACCGCATCCAAGTAGGCACGTCACACAGTCCGTACTTATACTGGCAGGAAAAAGAGGCAATTTGGAGGCCCTTGCACAAACTGGCTTTATTCTACCTAAGTTGCCCTCCCACAAGTGTGTACTCCGAAAGAGTGTTTAGTGCCGCCGCTCACCTTGTCAGCAATCGGCGTACGAGGTTACATCCAGAAAATGTGGAGAAGATGATGTTCATTAAAATGAATTATAATCAATTCCTCCGCGGAGACATTGACCAGCAGCAATTGCCTCCACAAAGTACACAGGGAGCTGAGATGGTGGATTCCAGTGGGGACGAATTGATAATCTGTGAGGAGGGGGATGTACACGGTGATATATCGGAGGATGATGATGAGGTGGACATCTTGCCTCTGTAGAGCCAGTTTGTGCAAGGAGAGATTAATTGCTTCTTTTTTGGTGGGGGTCCAAACCAACCCGTCATATCAGTCACAGTCGTGTGGCAGACCCTGTCACTGAAATGATGGGTTGGTTAAAGTGTGCATGTCCTGTTTATACAACATAAGGGTGGGTGGGAGGGCCCAAGGACAATTCCATCTTGCACCTCTTTTTTCTTTAATTTTTCTTTGCGTCATGTGCTGTTTGGGGAGTGTTTTTTGGAAGGGCCATCCTGCGTGACACTGCAGTGCCACTCCTAGATGGGCCCGGTGTTTGTGTCGGCCACTAGGGTCGCTTATCTTACTCACACAGCTACCTCATTGCGCCTCTTTTTTTCTTTGCGTCATGTGCTGTTTGGGGAGGGTTTTTTGGAAGGGACATCCTGCGTGACACTGCAGTGCCACTCCTAGATGGGCCCGGTGTTTGTGTCGGCCACTAGGGTCGCTTATCTTACTCACACAGTCAGCTACCTCATTGCGCCTCTTTTTTTCTTTGCGTCATGTGCTGTTTGGGGAGGGTTTTTTGGAAGGGACATCCTGCGTGACACTGCAGTGCCACTCCTAGATGGGCCCGGTGTTTGTGTCGGCCACTAGGGTCGCTTATCTTACTCACACAGCTACCTCATTGCGCCTCTTTTTTTCTTTGCGTCATGTGCTGATTGGGGAGGTTTTTTTGGAAGGGACATCCTGCGTGACACTGCAGTGCCACTCCTAGATGGGCCAGGTGTTTGTGTCGGCCACTAGGGTCGCTTAGCTTAGTCATCCAGCGACCTCGGTGCAAATTTTAGGACTAAAAATAATATTGTGAGGTGTGAGGTATTCAGAATAGACTGAAAATGAGTGGAAATGATGGTTTTTGAGGTTAATAATACTTTGGGATCAAAATGACCCCCAAATTCTATGATTTAAGCTGTTTTTTAGGTTTTTTGGAAAAAAACACCCGAATCCAAAACACACCCGAATCCGACAAAAAAAATTCGGTTAGGCGACAAAAAAAATTCGGTTAGGTTTTGCCAAAACGCGGTCGAACCCAAAACACGGCCGCGGAACCGAACCCAAAACCAAAACACAAAACCCGAAAAATTTCCGGCGCTCATCTCTACTTATCATGTCATGCACTGAGAAACTCTGTTAATAAATCACTTTAGCACCAAAATATCCACTACCTGGCTGGTGAGCAGGCTGTAGTCACTGGCTGGTATAACAGAACAGCCATTATGTAAGGGCAAATGCCTGCCAAATATAGAAATAACTTCAGGTCTGAAGTGTGACTGATTCTCTGTGGAGCCGCACTCAGAAGATCCTGAGTCTACTTCATTATATGTCTTACCATCCCACTCCAGATGAAAAGATGCAGTGCGTATGCGTACAGTATCTGTTTACAGTGCAGGGAAAGTTGAGGGGCAGCCCAGCATTTTCAGCCGTGTTGGGCACGCCACTGAATGATGGAGACAGTGCCCATAAGTGAGGCTCGATCCCATTTTTGGATGCACTCACCTACTGTGTGCATAGTGGCCCCGGTTTTGCATTACAGGATGAAATGATGTAGGCCTACTGTAGTTCTCGCCGTTGCTGCAATCTCTCTACATATTTTTGAACATTTGAAAAAGAGTTCCATAATGATACTTTTTATTCTTAATACGGGACCATCTGACTTCTGATATCAATGTATGGAGGGCAGGGGACATGTTTGATCTCAGGAGAAGAGTGTACAGGTCAAAGCACTTCCATTATAGTCAAGTGAACAGTGCCAAATACAGCACCCAAGAAGGAGCAAGGATGGTGAATGTGAGTGCAGGGACTGCACACAATAGAAACACTAGTCACATAATCAGATTGTAGCAGGGATTGAGCCATTGTACTTCAAACTCCTCATTAAATTAGTCTATTGCAATGGGGGTAATTCCAAGTTGATCGCAGCAGGATTTTTGATAGCAATTGGGCAAACCATGGCCCTCATTCCGAGTTGTTCGCTCGCAAGCTGCTTTTAGCAGCTTTGCACACGCTAAGCCGCCGCCTACTGGGAGTGAATCTTAGCTTATCAAAATTGCGAACGAAAGATTCGCAATATTGCGAAAAGACTTCTCTGTGCAGTTTCTGAGTAGCTCGAGACTTACTCTTCCAGTGCGATCAGTTCAGTGCTTGTCGTTCCTGGTTTGACGTCACAAACACACCCAGCGTTCGCCCAGACACTCCTCCGTTTCTCCAGCCACTCCCGCGTTTTTCCCAGAAACGGTAGCGTTTTTTCACACACTCCCATAAAACGGCCAGTTTCCGCCCAGAAACACCCACTTCCTGTCAATCACATTACGATCACCAGAACGAAGAAAAAAACCTCGTAATGCCGTGAGTAAAATTCCTAACTGCATAGCAAATTTACTTGGCGCAGTCGCACTGCGGACATTGCGCATGCGCATTAGCGACTAATCGCTCCGTTGCGAGAAAAAAATAACGAACGAACAACTCGGAATGACCCCCCATGTGCACTGCAGGGGAGGCAGATATAACATGTGCATAAAGAGTTAGATTTGGGTGGGTTATTTTATATCTGTGCAGGGTAAATACTGGTTGCTTTATTTTTACACTGCAAATTAGATTGCAGATTGAACACACCCCACCCAAATCTCTCTCTCTCTGCACATGTTATATCTGCCCCTCCTGCAGTGCACATGGTTTTGCCCAATTGCTATCAAAAATCCTGCTGCGATCAACTTGGAATTACCCCCAATGTGAGGGAAAGACAGGGATATCCCACGTTTCAGAAAATGTGACCACTGCCTCACACATGGAAGTCTCTCGCCCTTCTACCTAACGCTTCTCTTTGTTTGACTTTCTTTAAAAGTCACTTTGAAAAGATGTGTGTAGCAGGGACGTGCAGTCAGGGGAGGCAGTGCCTCTCCTGTTATAAGGATTAAAATAATACAAAGATAATAACACATTATACTTTGTATTATTTTAGCTAAATCTCTATGGGAGGCAGCGAGAGCGCTGCCTCCCAGTAACAATAATAAAGTGTCTGAAGAGGGGGGGCGGGCAGGGGGTGGAGCCAAATCACGGGCTGGAAAAGCCCATTGAAAATTGAAAGAAATGCGGCACCAGCAGATCTGCCTCATTGACAGGGGGCTGTGCCTTGAGCTCACATCAAGGCACACCCCTGTCAATCATTGGACAGTGGCAGGGGGTGGGCTGGAAGTGGAACGGATGGGCAATGTCAGATGCCCCCATTCCGAGTGTACGCATATCCCCACTCCGCTCGTGCAGGACCAGCGGGAAACTCTGTGTGCTGCGCTGTCTACCCCCCTCCTTTAACCCTCGCGAACTCAGCTGCGCTCCCGCAAACCTTCCCCCCCCCCCCCCGCTCCCTTAGCCCCAGTGTCAGAGCCGGATTAAGGGGGGGGGGGGCCTGGGGGTAAGTACCTCCTTTTTAAAAGGGCCCCCCGCCGGCGCCACCTCCACAGATTGGATCTCTGTGTTGCGCTCCCAGGGTCCCGGCTGTCAATAATCCGTGGAGCAGCAGCCTGCATCTTGTGGAGCCAGCCTGTGCCCAGCCCAGCGGAGATGTTTTGCTGCTTGGAGGAGACAGAGAGTAAGGAATTTATGCTCTCCTTCTATTATATCTGTGCAACCTGCCAGCAGAGTAAAAAAAGGTAAGGCTGGCTGTACAGTATTTAAAGTTTTGGTTCTGGGTTTTATATATATATATATATATATATATACATATAAAAAAAATATATATATATGGCCTGCAGTGCAATGTACGGACCGAGGGAGCGCCAGGTCAGGAGCCTGCAGCAGCGCCGGAAGAAGAAATCAGGTAAGTGGCTGCCTACACACTACACTACACTACAGTACACTACACTACACTACAGTACACTACACCACAGTACACTATACTACACTACAGTACACTACATTACCCCCTAAGGGTAGAGGGGGTGTAAAGTGCTTTACCTGCTGTGTAAAAGGGGGCTGTAGCTGCCGTAATGTGTAAAAAAAAAAGGGGGGACTGTCTGCTGTAATGTGTAAAAAAAAGGGGACGCTGTCTGTCATAATGTGTACAAAGGGTACGCTGTCTGTCATAATGTGTACAAAGTGTACGCTGTCTGTCATAATGTGTACAAAGGGTACGCTGTCTGCCGTAATGTCTAAAACGGGGACGCTGTTTGCCGTAATGTGTATAAAGGGGATGCTGTCTGCCGTAATGTGTAAAAAGGGGGACGTTGTCTGCTGTAATGTGTAAAAAGGGGACGCTGTCTGCGTAATGTGTAAAAGGGAGCTCTGCCTGGCGTAAATTGTGTAAGTGGCGCTACTATGCGTCGTAATTTGACTAATGGAAGCCCTGGACAACAAAATCGCATTCATGTCCTCCTCCCACTCCCTTCCCAGTCCCAAAACACTAATTATTTTTTTTCTATAAAAATGTACAATATATCACAAGTATGATGAGCAGGCAGGCAGCAGGCATTGGTGGCAGTGGCGGCATCGGACTGAGATGCAAATTAGTGACGGAGGGCAGGGTCAGTTGATGGTGGACGAGTTTGTAAGCCATTGGCGGTGGCAGCAGGCATCGCCACAGGGGCAGTAGCGGGCATTGGCTCGTCGGCGGTAGGGGTCATCGGCAGGATTCGGCGGACATTATGGCTGTAGTGCCTCACCAGTCACTGACCTCACCGCACGCCACTGGTGTGTAGGATATGTGTTGCCTCTTTTTGGCTCACTACATAACTAAGGCATGATAATTAGCCCTTATATGAACTCTCGGTGCACATTAGCAAGTTTTTATTTTGAATGTTCTTATTTGTTTAATGCGTTCAAAAATACGCTCAGTATATGCAAATGGCTCATTCATGCACTACTGTTTATTCAAGCAAACAAGTCAGCCACATGATGGGAACAGGTGCATGGGAAACATGTGCAACACGGTTACATAGTTAGCAATTCTGCCTCACAGCACTGATGCTGTGAATTCAATTCAAGGCCTTACATGTGTGTAGTTTGCATGTTCTTCCTGTGTTTGCGTAGGTTCCCTCCTATACTTCAAAAATATACTGATAGGTTAATTGGCTAATAAAAATATTAATAATAATAACCCTAGTATATTTTTGTGTGTACATGATGGGAGATATAGGGCCCAATTCAGCATGGATTTCAATTGCAAAGTGGCTTGCACACACATCAGGTGTTGTGGTACAGCAGGAGCAGACCAGCGAGAACGATTCTCTGATAGGGCAGGTTCCAAATGCATCATGTCATCAGGTCCCACTCTTCATGACATGATTTGCGAGTTTCTAAATGGGGTATGGCCAAATGTTGAAAGGGGTGGGGCTTAAATCCAGGGCTGTAACTAGGTGTGTGCAGAAGGTGCATTGCCCACAGCACATTTGCCCTGTGGGTGCACCTTCTACATTCACTCGAATGGCCGCATATTTCCCCTGCTGACACCCGCTTCTGTCGCTCCCAATCTCCTATGCGCTCTTGCAGGACCTGGCGCCCGCAGCCCCAAGCTCCGACCATCGGGAGCCTCTGCTAACAGTAAATCCCCTGTGTGATGTGCTGTCTCGGCCCCCTGCTCTCTTAGCCTCCGATTGCTCAGCTGCGCTCCCGCTGCCCCCCCTCTTTCAGCCCCTGCTCGCTCAGTTGCATTCCCACGCTCCCCCCTGCTGCTCTCTTAGCCTCCGTGTGCTCAGCTGCACTGCCTCGGCTCCCCTCGTTCTCTTAGTCCTCCCTGTGCTCAGCTGCGCTCCTGCGGCCTGCCTCCTCTCCTGGCCCCCGTGCTGCACTCCCACCCCCGCCACTCCTCTTGGCCTGCAGTGCAGTGTACAGACTGAGGGAGCGCCGGGTCAGGAGCCTGCAGCAGCTCCGGAAGAAGAAATAATGTAAGTAGCTTCCTACACACTACACTACATTACACTACACTACAGTATACTACATAACACTACACTACACTGCATTACACTACACTACATTACACTACAGTACACTATACTAGACTAAAGTACACTACATTACACTACAGTACACTACAGTACACTATACACTACACTACAGTACACTACATTACACTATACTACAGTACACTACGTTACACTATGCTACACTATACTACACTACAGTACACTACATTACACCCTAAGGGTAGTGGGGGGATGTAAAGTGCTCTACCTGCTGTAATGTGTAAAAGGGGACTTCATCTGCCATAATGTGTAAAAGGGGGCTGTACCTGCCGTAATTTAAAAAAAGGATCTCTACCTGTCGTAATGTGTAAAAGGGGGCTCTACCTGCTGTAATGTGTAATAGGGGACTGTACCTGCCATAATGTGTAAAAGGGGGCTGTACCTGCCATAATGTGAAAAAAAAGATCTCTGCCTGCCGTAATGTGTAAAAGGGGGGCTCTACCTGGCGTAATGTGTAAAAGGGAGCTCTGCCTGCTGTAATGTGTAAAAGGGAGCTCTGCCTGTCGTAATGTGTAAAAGGGAGCTCTGCCTGTCGTAATGTGTAAAAGTGAGCTTAGCCTGATGTAATGTGTAAAAGGGAGCTCTTCCTGCCATAATATGTAAAAGGGAGCTCTGCCTGCCGTAATGTGTAAAAGGGAGCTCTGCCTGCCATAATGTGTAAAACGGAGCTCTGCCTGGTGTAATTTGTGTAAGTGGCGCTACTGTACGGCATCATTTGACTAATGGAGACTACTGTGCAGCGTAATATGAATTGGTATTATTTTGTGGCTAAGCCTCTTCCCCATGAAGCCATACTCCTACATTTTGGTCACACGCGCACTGACCCTGTTTTAAATACGGGTGGCTCCGATGCTGTTCCTTGCACACAGCGCTAAAATGTCTAGTTACGACACTGCTTAAATCACAGACCACGGCAGGCAGATCTGGTATTAAAAAAAATGGTCTTGCAGGGGAAATTTCAGGGTACTCAGAAACCCCTCCTCCATGCACCACTGCTAGTTGGTTTTAAATACTGTAAGGAAATATGAATATAAATTAGATCCACTGTATAGTTTGTTAGCACTTCTTAATTTTGATATTAATTTATTAAATGAGACATATATCCTATTCAGATAACCATATAAATACCAAGTTTTCTTACATCACTGGCTTTCTACCACAGTCATTCTTTGTTATATACTGGATTTTCATATTACAAAGAGGTTATAAGTAATATTGTCATAATAAAAAATAAGGTTTTGACTGTTTCGCAGTGTAGAAACATAACATCCTAAATTTGTGCGCATATTTATTGTCATGCTAATGCATTGTCTTAATTACTTGAGGCATAACATGAGCTAGTAAATTAAACCGCAGAGTTGTGACAAGATAGGACGAAAGTCTCAAATAAGAAAAGGTTAAAATACAATCTTGCTACAACGAATATTGAAAACATGTTAATTCATTAGGAGTCTGAGATCTTCCTTATGAAAATGTTCATTGTGAAGTGTTAAGCAAGTAGAACAAATAGCCCTGCCACCAGCATACAAAATTACAATGAGTCGCAAATGGATATTTTCTATAGCAATTTATTTCACAATTACTCTTGTGGAATCTTTCATGAATTAAATATGAGTTCTGTCTTGAAATTAGGTGTTATAAAGCTAAATTACAAGAGGCATCCAGTAATTGAGGTGGTAGCAACACGAGGTCTGGTGAACTAATCTTTCCTAGTGTCACATGACTGACCTCCAGCCAATAACATGCTTCCCCATCACAACAACAGAAGCAGCTGAGAAAAATTGATTTCTCATCTGAGCCATGTTTGATAGCTTTTGAAATCGAAAATTGAAATTAACTAACCTAAGCCCCGTCATAACAAAAGAGCAAATTAGGTATGCAAGATCATTTCCCATTGGCAGTCTGGGAGGCTGCCAATGTAAATTTGTAAATAGAGTTTAAGATTCACTGCTGCACACTTTTTCCCTGTCGCTATTTCTGCCTCTTACTGCTAGAAAAAGCAGAGTAGATTTGTAAATTATTTATATGAGGAAATAAGCAGCATAGTGTTTAGAGATCTTTCCAGAGACTGGATGACATGCATCAAAACAAGCATCAAACGTGATTCAATATCTTTTCTTCATTACTGTAAACTAAAGGATTGCTATGTGGATTTATCTACCAAAAATGTCTTAAAATGAAAGTTAGTATGTAATCATAGAAACGTTCCATACTCATTTTAAACAAGGCTTTCTTTTTCATTGGTATTATACAACCTGGTCAAGGACAAAGATGTGAGGTGTCACCAAAATTTGTGATCTCCACAGAGGAAGGAGTTGGCACTTTCACTTTTAAGATTTTAGCGCTGGCTCATCAGTGTCTAATTAAGGGTTCCTGGCTCCCTAGGCTAATACACTTTTAGCACCCCCTGTAATGCTGCTAAATACAGAGCTCGAAGAAAGGTTTTTTGGGGGGAGGGCGTGTCAATGTGGCGCAAAGCAGCTCAGGTGTTCAGGTTCAAAAGATAAATGTCACCACATTTATAACAACAATATAAACAAAAAACAATTATTGAACCTGTATAACACACAAAGCGCTTAGGAAAAGAGAATCAATACGTCCCTTATTAGGAGAAGTGTAGAAGGTTTTTCGTACTGTAGATCCTTCTTTTGGTGTGGTATATCTCGAACATATGTCCAAATATAGAGAAAAAATAACAATAAACAGTACAATGTGTAGTATGTTCTGATATAACAATGATGAGTAAAAATGTAGACTTCTAGGAATTGTTCACGGGCGTACCCCACTCACACAAAGGATAGGAGAGATATACACATCAAGGTATCTTTAACTGGTGGTGTTCTTAAAACCCTTTCGAATTTTGAACCAGTGTCTTTCACTCTCTAGGTGCACCCCACTCTTGTGATGTTTCCACAGGGTAAACTGCTTACAGAATTTTAGAAGTGCGTACCGCAACACTCACAGCAAGGGAAATGGAGGCAAACGCATCAAGGTTTCTTTTTCATGAGGCGGTGTTCTCAATTCTTCCCCTCATAATACGTATTCAAGACGTGTGCCCCAATTTATGAAAAGAAGATCATGAACAATACAATGTGTAGTATGGCAGCAAGAGCAAAAGGAAAAACACATCAAGGTATCTTTAAAGCGGGTGTTCTATCCAAATATATGGCGTACCCAAACTCACAGTTTGTGATATGTTGCTGCTCCCATAAAGGTATCTTTATATATCTGGAAGGCCCTCTTTTCAAAAGATGGTCAAAACACTCAAAAGCCGTGATAGCAGTAAAAAAAAACCAATATTTATTGGATTAAAAAAATCCATCAAATGATTCCATAAAAAAGGATTATGATGTCAATTTTAACATACAGGAACAAAGTTAAAAAGTTGGACCAACATCCAGACAAAAAACATATCTAAAACATATGAAAACAATAAAAAAGCATCAAGTGGATGGTATGAAGCTACTCACACTCCTGTGTCAACGCGTTTCGGTAAAATAACCTTTATGTCTTGATAAAGGTTATTTTACCGAAACGCGTTGACACAGGAGTGTGAGTAGCTTCATACCATCCACTTGATGCTTTTTTATTGTTTTCATATGTTTTAGATATGTTTTTTGTCTGGATGTTGGTCCAACTTTTTAACTTTGTTTGTGTCTGTTAAAATTGACATCATAATCCTTTTTATGGAATCATTTGATGGATTTTTTTAATCCAATAAATATTGGTTTTTTTTACTGCTAGCTCGGCTTTTGAGTGCTTTGACCATCTTTTGAAAAGAGGTCCTTCCAGCTATATAAAGATACCTTTATGGGAGCAGCAACATATCACAAACTGTGAGTTTGGGTACGCCATATATTTGGATAGAACACCCGCTTTAAAGATACCTTGATGTGTTTTTCCTTTTGCTCTTGCTGCCATACTACACATTGTATTGTTCATGATCTTCTTTTCATAAATTGGGGCACACGTCTTGAATACGTATTATGAGGGGAAGAATTGAGAACGCCGCCTCATGAAAAAGAAACCTTGATGCGTTTGCCTCCATTTCCCTTGCTGTGAGTGTTGCGGTACGCACTTCTAAAATTCTGTAAGCAGTTTACCCTGTGGAAACATCACAAGAGTGGGGTGCACCTAGAGAGTGAAAGACACTGGTTCAAAATTCGAAAGGGTTTTAAGAACACCACCAGTTAAAGATACCTTGATGTGTATATCTCTCCTATCCTTTGTGTGAGTGGGGTACGCCCATGAACAATTCCTAGAAGTCTACATTTTTACTCATCATTGTTATATCAGAACATACTACACATTGTACTGTTTATTGTTATTTTTTCTCTATATTTGGACATATGTTCGAGATATACCACACCAAAAGAAAGATCTACAGTACAAAAAACCTTCTACACTTCTCCTAATAAGGTACGTATTGATTCTCTTTTCCTAAACACATTGTGTGTTATACAGGTTCAATAATTGTTTTTTGTTTAAATACAGAGCTCAGTTTGTATGCATGCTCAAAAGATTGCTATTCATACTACACATGTGCAGGCAATGAAGGTTATACAACTGACATGTTTGACCTTGGCATCTAATGATGTTTGTGGAGTTTGGAGGAGACTTTGGCTTCTGGGGAATGCAAGGAAGACTCTAAAGATAATCACATGCTGCTCTTCAGGCTTCCCAGATGGTGAGGTTGAACAATGTACAGGCTTTAGTAGTAAGTTACACGGTTACATCTGCACAGCCATCTGGTGGTCACTTTAAGAACTTCACCAAACATAAGCTCTGCGGTCGCTGCCACAAACGTAAGTTAGCTATTCATGCTACCACTACCCCTGCACTTTCTCCCTGCAGGAGTGTTGCTCTACTATCATCCATGGTGCGTACCACTGCCGGGTCCGCCCTCTACCCTAAAGCTGCTACTGGGATCCAGCAGTGCCGCCTACTGCCTGTTTTGAGGGAGGACTTGTCCATTCTCGCTCTACCCAAGCAGGGGTGCCACGCCTGCAGGTCCTGTCTCTCACTGACAGGCAAAGAGGGGAGGCCGGCCCTTTTTCCCAATGCTCCCCGGATATGCCTTTTTGCTCCACCTATCCACAGCTGTCTCCTCAGCAGCACCAGCTCCCACTCAGCAAGCTGCCCTCTTTAACAGGACACCCAGACAGTGCAGCTCCAGTTTCCTGCTAATCCCCTCAGGACTTATCCAAATAGTCAGTGTTGCTCTCTCTTATAACCTGCCATTGCATGCCATTCACTCCCAGCTGCTCCATAGAGTTCCATACAGGCAGGGATCCCCCTTTTGAGCCCCATGAGAGAATCCTCTGCCAGGAGCCAAGACAGTTTTAACCCGCAGACCCAACAGACCAGCCTGCACCAACTCCCCTCTGTGAGGGAGTACATATATGCAAATCAGTTTAAATCTATTTATTGTATAACCACATTCATTTAAATATGTTTTTATATATACACTGTGATGTGAAATCACACAGGCAAGTGGAAAATGGACTGTAACTGGACTGTGGGGGAGATGTATTATCGCGGCACATGTTCGTTTCATGAAGTTAAAGAACCAAAATGTGTTTTATGTGGGGGGGGGGGGCACCAACATCTAGCTTTACTCCTGGCAACCATGATGAAGTTATGCCATTGTGTTTAGGTGAAATACAGCTAATGCACTTTAAACCTCTGCAGTAGCAGCAGTGCAGGGGCCTGCAGCGAGAGCTTATTCTTATAATGTACAGCCCCTCTTACTTACTGATGGTCCTGGCGGTTGAACTCACCTTTCCAATGGTGCTGTCAGTGTGCCATGGTACCACTGCCGGCCACCTCTTCCTCTCATCGTACTACCTCCCTCTATGTCTGGTATGTCAGACTACTGGCCTCCTCCGTGGTGTCACCTCCTCCTCTCTAGCAGTCCCATCTTCTCCTCTGCAGTGGCTCTGCCACCAGCACTCTTTGAGGACTCCTCACAAGCCAAGCAGCACCACAAGTGTCCCGTCTAAGGTGGGCAGAAGCTAGGGGCATCAAACTGAGATTTTATCTAGTCCCCCAACCGAAAAATGTTCTGATGATCCCTGCTGTTAGGGGTACCTAAGGAGTGGACTGGATTTGGGAATCACTGTAATGTATGAAATCCTTGGTTTCAGAAATTTTTAAGTGTGGCTATATCTTTTACTGGAACTAGAAAATTGTGGCTGCTACTTATATGTCTATTTCAAAAATAGTCTGTTATTAAAGTCAAAACGATTCCTAAAATGTAATTAGAAATAGATACTGTAGAAAAGCCATATGTTGAAAGTAGTGATGAGCGGGTTCGGATTCTCGGAATCCGAAGCCCCCCGAACTTCACCCATTTTACACGGTTCCGAGGCAGACTCGAATCCTCCCGCCTTGCTCGGTTAACCCGAGCGCGCCCGAATGTCATAATCCTGCTGTCGGATTCTCGCGAGATTCGTATTCTATATAAGGAGCCGCGCGTCGCCGCCATTTTCACTCGTGCATTGGAGATGATAGGGAGAGGACGTGCAGCGTTCTCTCAGTTTCTGTGTTCAGTGTGCTGCAAATATCTGTGCTCAGTGTGCTGCAAATATCTGTGCTCGGTGTGCTTGCAAATATCTGTGCTCAGTGTGCTGAAAATATCTATGTTCTCTACCTGAAAAACGCTCCATATCTGTGCTGCATAGTAGTATAGGAGGACAGTGCAGAATTTTGCTGACCAGTGACCACCAGTATTATATAGCAGTACGGTACAGTAGTCCACTGCTCTACCTACATCTGTGTCGTCAAGTATACTATCCATCCATACCTGTGGTGCATTTTAGTTGTGCGCAGTATATATAGTAGGAGGACAGTGCAGAATTTTGCTGACCACCAGTATATAATATATAGCAGTACGGTACAGTAGTCCACTGCTCTACCTACCTCTGTGTCGTCAAGTATACTATCCATCCGTACCTGTGGTGCATTTTAGTTGTGCGCAGTATTATATAGTAGGAGGACAGTACAGAATTTTGCTGACCACCAGTATATAATATATAGCAGTCCGGTACAGTAGGCCATTGCTATTGATATATTACTGGCAAATAATTCCACACATTAAAAAATGGAGAACAAAAATGTGGAGGGTAAAATAGGGAAAGATCAAGATCCACTTCCACCTCGTGCTGAAGCTGCTGCCACTAGTCATGGCCGAGACGATGAAATGCCATCAACGTCGTCTGCCAAGGCCGATGCCCAATGTCATAGTAGAGAGCATGTAAAATCCAAAAAACAAAAGTTCAGTAAAATGACCCAAAAATCAAAATTAAAAGCGTCTGATGAGAAGCGTAAACTTGCCAATATGCCATTTTACGACACGGAGTGGCAAGGAACGGCTGAGGCCCTGGCCTATGTTCATGGCTAGTGGTTCAGATTCACATGAGGATGGAAGCACTCATCCTCTCGCTAGAAAACTGCAGATGGGCCAGGTGTTTGTGTCGGCCACTTGGGTCGCTTAGCTTAGCCATCCAGCGACCTTGGTGCACCTCTTTTTTTCTTTGCATCATGTGCTGTTTGGGGACTATTTTTTGAAGTGCCATCCTGTCTGACACTGCAGTGCCACTCCTAGATGGGCCAGGTGTTTGTGTCAGCCACTTGGGTCACTTAGCTTAGCCATCCTGCGACCTTGGTGCGCCTCTTTTTTTCTTTGCATCATGTGCTGTTTGGGGACTATTTTTTAAATCTGCCATCCTGTCTGACACTGCAGTGCCACTCCTAGATGGGCCAGGTGTTTGTGTCGGCCACTTGGGTCGCTTAGCTTAGTCATCCAGCGACCTCTGTGCAAATTTTAAGACTAAAAATAATATTGTGAGGTGTGAGGTGTTCAGAATAGACTGGAAATTAGTGGAAATTATGGTTATTGAGGTTAATAATACTATGGGATCAAAATGACCCCCAAATTCTATGATTTTTAGCTGTTTTTGAGGGGTTTTTGTAAAAAAAACACCCGAATCCACAACACAGCAGAATCTGACAAAAAAATTTCAGGGAGGTTTTGCGTCCGAATCCAAAACACGGCCGCGGAACCGAATCCAAAACCAAAACACAAAACCCGAAAAATTTCCGGAGCACATCACTAGTTGAAAGTAATACTGGCTACACACGTCTGTGATTGAATGAGGATTTATTATCATTAGCTTTCCAAGTAAGTCATGGGGTAGCTATACTGGTTCTACTCAGACCTCCAGTTATTAGTATTCTCATAAAAATTAATGGGGTGTGCTCATGTTACATAATTTTAGGGCATGATACATATACTTCTGAAGTATTGGGCTGTCTGAAACTACCTCCTCCACCCCTAAAAAGAATCCCCTTAACTCAAGACTGTCTCACATAAATTGAAGCAGTTAGAACCGAATGGTATTGGAATACCAGCGGTAAGGATCCCAACAGCGGATTCACAATGCTCAGAATGCTGACGGATCTCGGTAATTATTTTAACCTTAGCCCACCCCTCCTGCAGCCTAAACCTAACCATCCTCTCCTGCAGTCTAACCCTGACCCTCCCCTAGTGCCTAAACCTAACCCTAAAACTAACCCTAATATTTGCCTTGGGCATCCATTGGCATTGTGAGCATCAGGATTCTGACCACCGATCTCCTGACTACATCCTGTTAGAAGTTACGATTGAGTCATCGTGCAATGAATTAAAGAAAAAGTGGAGGTGAGGATATTGCAGGTGGTCAGGATGTCTGAGAAAGGGAAAGGAGTGCTGAAGAAATAAAAAAACGGAACAAAAAACATGACTAAGGTAGTAGTTATGATGGTGAAAAAGGTTGGTGAACCAGGAGAGGCCAAGAGGGAGTTAGAGAGAGTAGATTAGATTGGAGGCAGAAATGGAGGCTGTGGACAATTATTTCGAGTATTGAAATAACTTATTATGATGGTGAGGATATTAGAGGATAAATAACATGGGATCGATACTTGTTTAAGGGATTGCTCGAGTGACGAAGGAGGACTATAAAGCACTGCAACAAGCAGAGAGGGGATTGACAATTCAAATGGTATATTCTTCAACATATTGAAATATGAGTAATGAGATAGTTGGGAGAAGTTTGAAAGGGGACTTTTGGGGAAAGAAAGACGTCAACCCCACTAAATTCTTTGCTCCCAGATGCAGATGGACTGAAGCGGAGAAATTGACAGGTTTTGTGAGCCACATTAAGGAATAGGATGCATTCTATGGGCGGTATTCAATTGTTTGAAAAGTCAGTTGGGTGTCTGTTTTTTCCTATCCAATAGATAGGAAAAAACAGACATCCAACCAACTTTTCAAACAATTGAATATCCCCCTACATGTTACATTTAAAAGATCTGGAGAGTGATGTGAGGTGATATATTTAGCACCTGATATATAATTATATCCAGGAATGATTGAGCAACTACCACTGTTTGTCTGATATATTTAAGATGTCAGAGAAAACATTTTATGCATGTGAGGTGAGGTGAGGAGGATGATTGAGAGAATTAAAAATGTTTTATTTTGTCTGACATCCTGATATATGAAAGTTAAAGAACGAAGACAGAAACGAAGGTGGAGAGGTAACAGTGGATGGAGTAGAGGGGAGGCAATATGGATAAAATCTTGTTGCCATTAGCTGGTATGGCTCTTCATTTTAAAGTTAATATTGGTCTCCTTTGTGGGATCTAGGGTCACAGACAAGAACTGTAAAAATATTATGCAAACAACAGCAAAAGAAAACCATTTGTCAAATAAGCGTGCAATACATTGCTTCTGTCTATACAAAACACATATCTAAAATAATTAGGAAAAATAAACAATACAATGACATTTATCAAGTAAACAAAACTGATTAATGCCAACATCCAAACAATTTGCATCCTAAATGAGTATAAGACAAACACAGCCGTCTACTAATATTTACTTGAGTCGGTCTTGTTTGTATGTGGTGTGAAGAATATACAGTGGATGGGCACAATGGGATTTATACTCCTAATTCCAGTGTGGAAATGTGATTATGGCCCTACGGATAGATCGACTTGTATAATGACACTACAATTGACATTTTGGAATCAGACTGCATGTTCCAGAAACTTCCCACCAGTGCCCCTGTCCTTTCTAATCGGCTCTGCTTCGACAGATGTTAAAGATCCTTATTTCCTGCCATTATTTCCTGTCAAACCCCAGTACTGTGAACGATACAGAGTACTCACAATGAACACTTGGAAAATCACATATTTTTGTAGCCATAAATGCAATCTTAGACAGCCTCTTATTTGTATTTTGAAATGAATAGGATACTTCAGCCTGCCTTGACATTTCTCATCCTTCAAAATGTGCTGGCAAACTTCCTTTGTTGTGTGATTCTTTGTGTTCTTTGGCGACTCACAGTAGGTAGACTAGATATATTCAACAGATAAGTGCCGGCTGCCATTATGGACACTATTCACATTGCACTTATGTTTCTCTCATTCTAAACACATATACACAGCATATGGTATATGTATGTGCAATATGCCCAACAGGGTGTTGCATATCATTCATTACACAGATGCCTGAAGGCAGTGTGAAAAGCAAGGCTAAGCCAAGTTCTTAATGTTATTAAATCCAGGTCAAAGCAAGTGGTCGCCCTGCAGTGTCTCGTCAAGTCTGGTCACTACAATCCCTACTCCTGAGCATCATTTTGTGTGTCATAAAAATATCTGGATTGTACATAACTAAATGTAATTAGCTTTAGAGTGAACATATAGGTCGAGATATAATGGGAGCCAATAACGGCAAAATATCCGATGTTTGTGGCTATAGCCACAAACATCGGCCATTTTGCAAAGTTGGCTAATGTATTAGCCAACTATCCAAATACCGGATTTTTATTATACAAATACCGGATTTTTCAGACGCTTTCAGCTCTAAAATAGAGTGCCCTGATAAGAAATCGGATCCAGATGTTTTGCCCATGTATAGTATACAACTCGACCGATGTAATGGAGTCCGATATTGCAAGTCGGACACAAAACAGCTCTAAAACTCTTGCTGTACTCTCAAAGAATTTAAAGATGTTTTTTGTGTGGCTGAGTTGGTTATGAAAATGTTAGAAACCACGCCAATACTTTTCGAAACATTTTTCGGGGGCATTTAATAAAACATAATTATCTCATAAAAGCTGGAAAATGTGATATTTATGTTTTCTGGAGATAAATATCTCCTCTCCACTGACAGATGCAGCACAGGACAAAATTCAAACAGGGGAGCCACACCAGCTGCCAGTGAGTCCCAAACAGCAATGTCTGGCAGTGTTTGGGGTGGCAGTTGGTGTGGCTCCCCTATTTGAATTTTGGACTGCTCTGCAACTGCCACTGGTGAGTAGATGTTTATCTCCATCTCCAGAGAACATAAATATCACATTTTCTAGCAAGTATGAGATAATTATGTTTTATTAAATACCCCCCTTAGACACGTAAAAAACCAACAAATTTTTTTGTAATTGTCCATGTTGTTTACTGGTAATTTTTGCACATTTTGCACAGAAAAATGTGTCTGATACACAAAGGGATGTGTTTGGATGCACAAGCTGCTTATGCTGATTTAAATGATATGTGTGGCAAGGCTATATTCTGTGTGTGTGACTGTATCAGCATACCAAATTATGTTACAGTGTTTTGCTGGGATATACTGCAGCATAACATATTGGGGGGAATTCAGTTGTTTGAAAAGTCGGTTGGGTGTTTGTTTTTTCCTGTCTATTAGATAGGAATAAACAGACACCCATCTGACTTTTCAAACAATTGAATACAGATACAGTTGCTATTACACACAGAATATAGGCATGCTGCATATCATTTTAAACAGCAGGAGCTGCTTGTGTGTCCTATTTGCAGAGCATTGCTTCTAAAACGGGTGTGGTATGGAAGGTAGATAGTAACTAGGTCGACAGTGTCTAGGTCGACCACTACTGGTCGACAGTAACTAGGTCGACAGGGATGCTAGGTCAACTGGGTCTCTAGGTCGACATGTTGTAGGTCGACAGGTCAAAAGGTCGACATGAGTTTTTTATGGGTTCTCTGAGAACTGAACCCCCCACCGGACTTTGAGATCTGAGCCCGGATCCGAGTCAGGCTTGGTTTTTCGGGAACTAATTCTGATCCGAAAATGAGGCAAAACATCATCATCCCGGATCTTGCAGATTTTGAATTCTATATCAGTCCCCGGTGATCGGAGCCATCTTCACTCCAGACTTGGAGAGTGCACAGGACGTGTTCCTTCTGTGCTGCTGTAGTTAGGGAAGGAAAAAATAAATTTCATTTCTATATCTGTGCATCTATGTGGACGATGCCAGTATTAAAACCAAAACCTTCAAAAAAGTTACAGATTCAAATGGGTATATCGAGATGGGTAGTCTACATCATCCCAACTGGCTGGATGGAATTTCGTTCAGTCAATTCACACGAATAAAACTAAATTGTAGTGATCAAGCTATATGTGATGAACAAATAATTGAAACTACAAATAGATTTCTTAACAAAGGTTACCCTGCAGAGCTTATAAAAAGTAGTGATGTGCACCGGCAATTTTTCGGGTTTTGTGTTTTGGTTTTGGGTTCGGTTCCGCGGCCGTGTTTTGGGTTCGAACGCGTTTTGGCAAAACCTCACCAAATTTTTTTTGTCGGATTCGGGTGTGTTTTGGATTCGGGTGTTGTTTTCAAAAAACCCTAAAAAACAGCTTAAATCATTGAATTTGGGGGTCATTTTGATCCCATAGTATTATTAACCTCAATAACCATAATTTCCACTCATTTTCAGTCTATTCTGAACACCTCACACCTCACAATATTATTTTTAGTCCTAAAATTTGCACCGAGGTCGCTGGATGGCTAAGCTAAGCGACCCAAGTAGCCGACACAAACACCTGGCCCATCTAGGAGTGGCACTGCAGTGTCAGGCAGGATGGCCCTTCCAAAAAATACTCCCCAAACAGCACATGACGCAAAGAAGAAAAAAAGAGGCGCAATGAGGTAGCTGTGTGAGTAAGCTAAGCGACCCTAGTGGCCGACACAAACACCTGGCCCATCTAGGAGTGGCACTGCAGTGTCAGGCAGGATGGCCCTTCCAAAAAATACTCCCCAAACAGCACATGACGCAAAGAAGAAAAAAAGAGGCGCAATGAGGTAGCTGTGTGAGTAAGCTAAGCGACCCTAGTGGCCGACACAAACACCTGGCCCATCTAGGAGTGTCACTGCAGTGTCACGCAGGATGGCCCTTCCAAAAAATACTCCCAAACAGCACATGACGCAAAGAAGAAAAAAAAGAGGCGCAATGAGGTAGCTGTGTGAGTAAGCTAAGCGACCCTAGTGGCCGACACAAACACCTGGCCCATCTAGGAGTGGCACTGCAGTGTCACACAGGATGGCCCTTCCAAAAAAATACTCCCCAAACAGCACATGACGCAAAGAAGAAAAAAAAGAGGCGCAATGAGGTAGCTGTGTGAGTAAGCTAAGCGACCCTAGTGGCCGACACAAACACCTGGCCCATCTAGGAGTGGCACTGCAGTGTCACGCAGGATGGCCCTTCCAAAAAATACTCCCCAAACAGCACATGACGCAAAGAAGAAAAAAAAGAGGCGCAATGAGGTAGCTGTGTGAGTAAGCTAAGCGACCCTAGTGGCCGACACAAACACCTGGCCCATCTAGGAGTGGCACTGCAGTGTCACGCAGGATGGCCCTTCCAAAAAATACTCCCCAAACAGCACATGACGCAAAGAAAAATGAAAGAAAAAAGAGGTGCAAGATGGAATTGTCCTTGGGCCCTCCCACCCACCCTTATGTTGTATAAACAGGACATGCACACTTTAACCAACCCATCATTTCAGCGACAGGGTCTGCCACACGACTGTGACTGAAATGACTGGTTGGTTTGGGCCCCCACCAAAAAAGAAGCAATCTCTCCTTGCACAAACTGGCTCTACAGAGGCAAGATGTCCACCTCATCATCATCGTCCGATTCATCACCCCTTTCACTGTGTATATCCCCCTCCTCACAGATTATTAATTCGTCCCCACTGGAATCCACCATCTCAGATCCCCGTGTACTTTCTGGAGGCAATTGCTGCTGGTGAATGTCTCCATGGAGGAATTGATTATAATTCATTTTAATGAACATCATCTTCTCCACATTTTCTGGAAGTAACCTCGTACGCCGATTGCTGACAAGGTGAGCGGCGGCACTAAACACTCTTTCGGAGTACACACTGGAGGGAGGGCAACTTAGGTAGAATAAAGCCAGTTTGTGCAAGGGCATCCAAATTGCCTCTTTTCCCTGCCAGTAGACGTACGGACTGTCTGACATGCCTACCTGGATGCGGTCACTCATATAATCCTCCACCATTCTTTCAATGGTGAGAGAATCATATGCAGTGACAGTAGACGACATGTCAGTAATCGTTGGCAGGTCCTTCAGTCCGGACCAGATGTCAGCATCAGCAGTAGCTCCAGACTGCCCTGCATCACCGCCAGCGGGTGGGCTCGGAATTCGTAGCCTTTTCCTCGCACCCCCAGTTGCGGGAGAATGTGAAGGAGGAGATGTTGACAGGTCGCGTTCCGCTTGACTTGACAATTTTCTCACCAGCAGTTCTTTGAACCCCTGCAGACTTGTGTCTGCCGGAAAGAGAGATCCAACGTAGGTTTTAAATCTAGGATCGAGCGCGGTGGCCAAAATGTAGTGCTCTGATTTCAACAGATTGACCACACGTGAATCCTGGTTAAGCGAATGAAGGGCTCCATCCACAAGTCCCACATGCCTAGCGGAATCGCTCTGTTTTAGCTCCTCCTTCAATGCCTCCAGCTTCTTCTGCAAAACCTGATGAGGGGAATGACCTGACTCAGGCTGGCAGTGTCTGAACTGACTTCACGTGTGGCAAGTTCAAAGGGCAGCAGAACCTTGCACAACGTTGAAATCATTCTCCACTGTGCTTGAGTCAGGTGCATTCCCCCTCCTTTGCCTATATCGTGGGCAGATGTATAGGCTTGAATGGCCTTTTGCTGCTCCTCCATCCTCTGAAGCATATAGAGGGTTGAATTCCACCTCGTTACCACCTCTTGCTTCAGATGATGGCAGGGCAGGTTCAGGTTTTTTTGGTGGTGCTCCAGTCTTCTGTACGCGGTGCCTGCACGCCGAAAGTGGCCCGCAATTATTCGGGCCACCGACAGCATCTCTTGCACGCCCCTGTCGTTTTTTAAATAATTCTGCACCACCAAACTCAAGGTATGTGCAAAACATGGGACGTGCTGGAATTTGCCCAGATGTAATGCACGCACAATATTGCTGGCGTTGTCCGATGCCACAAATCCCCAGGAGAGTCCAATTGGGGTAAGCCATTCTGCGATGATCTTCCTCAGTTGCCGTAAGAGGTTTTCAGCTGTGTGCGTATTCTGGAAAGCGGTGATACAAAGCGTAGCCTGCCTAGGAACGAGTTGGCATTTGCGAGATGCTGCTACTGGTGCCGCCGCTGCTGTTCTTGCAGCGGGAGGCAATACATCTACCCAGTGGGCTGTCACAGTCTTGTAGTCCTGAGTCTGCCCTGCTCCACTTGTCCACATGTCCGTGGTTAAGTGGACATTGGGTATAACTGCATTTTTTAGGACACTGTGGAGTCTTTTTCTGACGTCCGTGTACATTCTCGGTATCGCCTGCCTAGAGAAGTGGAACCTAGATGGTATTTGGTAACGGGGGCACACTACCTCAAGAAATTGTCTAGTTCCCTGTGAACTAACGGCGGATACCGGACGCACGTCTAACACCAACATAGTTGTCAAGGCCTCAGTTATCCGCTTTGCAACAGGATGACTGCTGTGATATTTCATCTTCCTCGCAAAGGACTGTTGGACAGTCAATTGCTTACTGGAAGTAGTACAAGTGGTCTTCCGACTTCCCCTCTGGGATGACGATCGACTCCCAGCAGCAACAACAGCAGCGCCAGCAGCAGTAGGCATTACACTCAAGGATGCATCGGAGGAATCCCAGGCAGGAGAGGACTCGTCAGACTTGCCAGTGACATGGCCTGCAGGACTATTGGCTTTCCTGGGTAAGGAGGAAATTGACACTGAGGGAGTTGGTGGTGTGGTTTGCGCGAGCTTGGTTACAAGAGGAAGGGATTTACTGGTCAGTGGACTGCTTCCGCTGTCGCCCAAAGTTTTTGAACTTGTCACTGACTTATTATGAATGTGCTGCAGGTGACGTATAAGGGAGGATGTTCCGAGGTGGTTAATGTCCTTACCCCTACTTATTACAGCTTGACAAAGGCAACACACGGCTTGACACCTGTTGTCCGCAATTCTGTTGAAATACTTCCACACTGAAGAGCTGATTTTTTTGGTATTTTCACCAGGCATGTCAATGGCCATATTCCTCCCACGGACAACAGGTGTCTCCCCGGGTGCCTGACTTAAACAAACCACCTCACCATCAGAATCCTCCTTGTCAATTTCCTCCCCAGCGCCAGCAACACCCATATCCTCATTCTGGTGTACTTCAACACTGACATCTTCAATTTCACTATCAGGAACTGGACTGCGGGTGCTCCTTTCAACACTTGCAGGGGGCGTGCAAATGGTGGAAGGCGCAAGCTCTTCCCGTCCAGTGTTGGGAAGGTCAGGCATCGCAACCGACACAATTGGACTCTCCTTTGGGATTTGTGATTTCGAAGAACGCACAGTTCTTTGCTGTGCTTTTGCCGCAAGTCTTTTCTATTTTCTAGTGAGAGGATGAGTGCTTCCATCCTCATGTGAAGCTGAACCACTAGCCATGAACATAGGCCAGGGCCTCAGCCGTTCCTTGCCACTCCATGTCGTAAATGGCATATTGGCAAGTTTACGCTTCTCCTCAGACGCTTTTAATTTTGATTTTTGGGTCATTTTGTGTTTTGGATTTTACATGCTCTGTACTATGACATTGGGCATCGGCCTTGGCAGACGACGTTGATGGCATTTCATCATCTCGGCCAAGACTAGTGGCAGCAGCTTCAGCACGAGGTGGAAGTGGATCTTGATAATTTCCCTATTTTTTTAACCTCCACATTTTTGTTCTCCATATTTTGCGCACAACTAAAAGCCACCACAGGTATACAATGTAGATGGATGGATAGTATACTATTATTACTTATACTTATGGACGACGAGTGACGACACAGAGGTAGGTACAGCCGTGGCCTACCGTACTGCTGCTTAGTGCTTATATATATAATATACTGTATAACGGACCTGGTGGACACTGTCAGCAGACTGCTAAACAAACTAGTATGAAGAAAGAAAAAAAAACACCACATGTATACAATGTAGATGGATGGATAGTATAGTATTACTTATACTTATGGACGACGAGTGCACTGACGACACAGAGGTAGGTACAGCCGTGGCCTACCGTACTGCTGCTTAGTGCTTATATATATAATATACTGTATAACGGACCTGGTGGACACTGTCAGCAGACTGCTAAACAAACTAGTATGCAGAAAGAAAAAAAAAACACCACAGGTATACAATGTAGATGGATGGATAGTATAGTATTACTTATACTTATGGACGATGAGTGCACTGACGACACAGTGGTAGGTACAGCCGTGGCCTACCGTACTGCTGCTTAGTGCTTATATATATAATATACTGTATAACGGACCTGGTGGACACTGTCAGCAGACTGCTAAACAAACTAGTATGAAGAAAGAAAAAAAAAAACACCACAGGTATACAATGTAGATGGATGGATAGTATTAGTATTACTTATACTTATGGACGACGAGTGCACTGAAGACACAGAGGTAGGTACAGCTGTGGCCTACCGTACTGCTGCTTAGTGCTTATATATATAATATACTGTATAACGGACCTGGTGGACACTGTCAGCAGACTGCTAAACAAACTAGTATGAAGAAAGAAAAAAAAAACACCACAGGTATACAATGTAGATGGATGGATAGTATAGTATTACTTATACTTATGGACGACGAGTGCACTGACGACACAGAGGTAGGTACAGCCGTGGCCTACCGTACTGCTGCTTAGTGCTTATATATATAATATACTGTATAACGGACCTGGTGGACACTGTCAGCAGACTGCTAAACAAACTAGTATGAAGAAAGAAAAAAAAAACACCACAGGTATACAATGTAGATGGATGGATAGTATAGTATTACTTATACTTATGGACGACGAGTGCACTGACGACACAGAGGTAGGTACAGCCGTGGCCTACCGTACTGCTGCTTAGTGCTTATATATATAATATACTGTATAACGGACCTGGTGGACACTGTCAGCAGACTGCTAAACAAACTAGTATGAAGAAAGAAAAAAAAAACACCACAGGTATACAATGTAGATGGATGGATAGTATAGTATTACTTATACTTATGGACGACGAGTGCACTGACGACACAGAGGTAGGTACAGCCGTGGCCTACCGTACTGCTGCTTAGTGCTTATATATATAATATACTGTATAACGGACCTGGTGGACACTGTCAGCAGACTGCTAAACAAACTAGCATGAAGAAAGAAAAAAAAAAACACCACAGTGTTTTTCAGGCAGACAAACGTATACTGGACTGGTGGTCACTGTCAGCAAAACTGTGCACTGTACTCCTGCTATAACTGCTCCCCAGTCCCCACAATTAGGCAGTGTGAGCAGTGCACTCAGCACAGATATATCATGCAGCAGTGCAGCACACTGAGTGAGCACAGATATGGTGGAGACTTTTTTCAGGCAGAGAAACAAAGGATTAAACTAATCAAAACCCTGCACTGTACTCCCTAACAGCTGCTCCCCGTCCCCCCAATTATAACTAACTAAGTCACTCTGTGTTCTACTATAACGGAGAGGACGCCAGCCACGTCCTCTCCCTATCAATCTCAATGCACGTGTGAAAATGGCGGCGGCGCGCGGCTCCCTTATATAGAATCCGAGTCTCGCGAGAATCCGACAGCGGGATGATGACGTTCAGGCGCGCTCGGGTTAACCGAGCAAGGCGGGAGGATCCGAGTCGCTCGGACCCGTGTAAAAAAAAGGTGAAGTTCGGGCGGGTTCGGATTCCGAGGAACCGAACCCGCTCATCACTAATAAAAAGGCACAAACTAGGGTAGAAAGTATAAAAAGAGAGGATTTACTGAAAGAAAATAAGAAAAAGAACAATGATGATAGGAATAAGTGGGCTTTCATAAGTCAATATAACCCTTTACACAAAGATACAGTATTGAAAAAATATTTAAAAAGAATTGCCATTTGTTAAAGAAAGATCCAGTCAGGGCCGGGGCTAGGGTGTTCGGCGCCCTCCTGCAAACTATAAAATTGCGCCCTTCCTCCCTTAACTCATAAAGGGTAAGTGTGCGTCACAGAAGAGGGGTGCGGACACACAATAGCACCTCACAATAGTACCTCCAATTCAAATTATGCCACACTGTAGCACAATCTTATTTAATATATACTGCACATAGTCCCCATGATTCATATTACAGAACATAGTAGTGTCCCATATACTTATGTCCAGCATTGCCTGGGTTTTTTAATTTTTAAGCTATTATTTTTTTCTTCTCTCGTTTTCCTCCCCTCTCTCAGCAACCCCTTTCCCCATATATTTTCCATCCCTTCTTTCCCCTTCTTAATCCCACTAAATTGGGAGTTACAGGGAGGGTGAGGGCAGGGACACTGACAGGGAGTTGGAAGGAGTGTGAACTGTGAGGAGCACTGAGGGGGGAGTTACAGGGAGAGTAAGGGCAAGGACGCTGACAGGGAGCTACAAGAAGGGTGAGGGTAGGGACACTGACGGGGGAGTTAGAGGTAGGGTAAGGGCTGGGACGCTGATGGGGTAGTTACAGGGAGGGTGAGGGTAGGGATGCTGAGGGGGGAGTTAGCGGAAGGGTGAGGGCACACTGAGGGGGGAGCTACATGGAGGGTGAAGGCAGGGGCAGTGAAGGGGGAGTTACAGGAAGGGTGAGCAGAGGGCACACTGAGGGAGGAGCTACAGGGAGGGTGAGGGCAGGGGCACTGAGGGGGGAGTTACAGGGACAGTGAGGGTAAGGACACTGAGGGGGGAGCTACGGGAAGGTGGGGGCACACTGAGGGGGAATTACAGGGAGGGTGAGGGCAGGGGCACTGTGGGGGGAGTAACAGGGAGGGTGAGGACAGGGGCACTGAGGGGGGAGTAACAGGGAGGGTGAGGCCAGGGACACTGACAGGGGAGCTGACGCTGAGGGGGTAGTTACAGGAAGGATGAGGGTAGGGATCCCAAGGGGGGAGCTACAGGGAGGGTGAGGGTAAGGACACTGAGGGGGGAGTTAGAGGGAGGGTGAAGGCACACTGAGGGGGGAGCTATAGGGAGGGTGAGGGCAGCGGTCTAAAAAAATAGCTTTATTACAATAAATAAAATACTGTAAACATTTATGTACAGACTATAAGTTATGGAGCGAGCCCCCCTTTTCGTCACTTACCAGATATGTGCAGAGTAAGCAGGGCCGGCAAAGAGAAATCTTGGGTCCTGGTACTCCGATATCTCCGGGGCCCTCCTTAACACACACACACACACACACACACATAATTCTATATATATCATTCAATTGATTAATTAAAAAAAAAAGGGAGACAGACCAGGGGCAGAGAGTGAGAGACAGTCCGGGGGCAGAAAGAGAGGGGAAGACCATTGGCTTAGAGAGGTAGAGAGAGAGACCAGAGGCAGTGAGTGAGGGAGACAGGGGGGGGGGGGACGGACCAGCAGCAGGGAAAGACCTGGGGCACAGAGAGACACAGATCTGGGACAGAGAGAGAGGGAGACACTAGGGAGTAATAGAAAGACAGACCAGAGAGACACAGAGACCAGGGGTAGTGAGGGAGGGAGGGATACACCAGTGTTTATACACTTTCTGTTCACTAGTGAGGCTGTCCACCTCACACAGCTGCAGGGAAAATGCTATTCCTCTAAGCACCTGACCCAGATCCCTTTTAATACTAGCTGGAGTCATACCTCTGGCTGCCACTGTTAGGGATGGAGGTCCTCCTCCTGCTGAAGCCATGCTTTTCAGTTTTCCCCTCTATGAAATTAACTTCGGAGAGCACAGTCTCCGATTGGTCCAATCTCCTGTGCTGCAGTCGCTGGGTCCTAGCTCCTGTCGTGTTTAGAGGCTGGCTGTGGCTGCTGGACTCACTCTGCCAGCACAATGCAGCTGCACTGTGTGATGGGAGAAGAGGGTGATCTCTGCCTCAGCGTCCAGGAAACGAGCCCTGTTCACTCTTTTGCCCTGCCCTCTTTATTCCATCTGCTCCTCGGCGGCAGAAAGGTAGGGGGAAGGACAGGCGCAGTGCACATAAATTAATGACAGAGACGTCGGAAAAGGAGGCGGGGCCAACAGACTGGACCATGTGACAAGGGGGGGGGGTCGCGACCTGTTCATTTTTTCTTTTATTACAGGAATTGTGGCCCTGATTGGTCTTTCTGGGCGGCCAGGCGCATGCTAACTAAGTTCTCTTTTCTTCATGCTGCTGGTGCCGCTGCTGCCTGTGGTAAGTGTGATAGACGCTGGCAGCAGTGGCAGCCGGCAGTAACAGGCAGGATAGAGACGCTCTGTCAGTGAGGAGGAAGGGAGGGGGAGCCGCTCTTCCTCCGTCACTTTGACAGGCAGTAGTGGCGCTGGCAGCCGACAGCAATAACTCACATCAGTAAGGTCGCAGAGCGGGGAGAGCGCCTTTCCGACCCAGCGCCTCCCTGCTTTGCAGGACCTTGCTGAGCGGTCAGCGCCGGGCCTGGATCCAGTGTTAGGTAAAGAACTTCCGAATAAACCATCCTTTATCTACAGGAAAGCCCCATCTTTAAAGGATAAATTAGTAAGGAGCACAATAGATGACAGCACCAGAGCTAGTGCAAGAACAAAGGGGTTTCATCGGTGCGGCCAATGGGGGTCATTCCGAGTTGTTCGCTCGTTATTTTTTTCTTGCAACGGAGTGATTAGTCGCTAATGCGCATGCGCAATGTCCGCAGTGCGACTGCGCCAAGTAAATTTGCTTTGCAGTTTGGAGTTTTACTCACGGCATTACGAGGTTTTTTCTTCGTTCTGGTGATCGGAGTGTGATTGACAGGAAGTGGGTGTTTCTGGGCGGAAACAGGCCGTTTTATGGGAGTGTGTGAAAAAACGCTACCGTTTCTGGGAAAAACGCGGGAGTGGCTGGAGAAACGGAGGAGTGTCTGGGCGAACGCTGGGTGTGTTTGTGACGTCAAACCAGGAACGACAAGCACTGAACTGATCGCAGATGCCGAGTAAGTCTGGAGCTACTCAGAAACTGCTAAGAAGTGTCTATTCGCAATTCTGCTAATCTTTCGTTCGCAATTTTGATAAGCTAAGATTCACTCCCAGTAGGCGGCGGCTTAGCGTGTGCAAAGCTGCTAAAAGCAGCTCGCGAGCGAACAAGTCGGAATGAGGGCCTATGTCTGATGTGTAGAACGGTTAAGAGCCCATTTAGTATAATCAATGAGTTCAAAATTATTCAAGATATACATAAAATTAATGATTTTATAACATTTCAATCGAAAAACGTTATTTACGGTATAGAATGCATCTCTGGTTATGTCTATGTCGGCAAGACGAGTAGAAATGTAAAAACTCGCCTTGCCGAGCATGTGTATAATATACGCAAATGGCTAGATACACATTCCGTTTCAGCCCATTTTAAAACCAAACATGATAAGAAAGAACGTTATATAAAGCGGTTTTGGGGATTAGAACAGATCAAACCAACATGGAGGATAAAAGACATAGAAAGTAGATTAGCGAAGACTGAAATTAAATGGATTTTTAAATTAGGCACTCTCCAACCCAAAGGACTAAATACTGATTTTGAGATGAAGTGGTTTTTAAAATAAAATTGGTTTAATAATTGTATTAGTTTTATTGATTGCTGATTGTTTTCCCTTATGTATTAAGGTATATATGTAAAAATCTAATTAAAATCAATGTATTTATTTTTTCCCCCTCCTCCTCCCTGTTTTTTCTACACTTTCTATTTATGATTAACATTGGTATTGGACTAATTATGAAAACTTTTCTTGGTAATTCTGTAATGGAAAGTCCGAAACTCCGTTTAACGTGAGTTATATATAGATCCTTAGTGCACAAGTGGATGTGGAACGCATACTTCCGGATGTGAAGGTGGCTACTTCATCTATGGAATGCACGCGGTTACCAGAGGGATACGGAAGATGTCATTTCCTGCTGTGTGTGGACTGCACGCGGCTTTTTAGATGACATGCAAGACGTCACTTCCTGTGTAGTAACAGGAAGTATACATCTCTTCTGGAACGCATAACGTCACATCCTGCCCGCGGCTTTTGAAGGCGGATACAGGATGTAATTTTAAACACAGCTGACGGACATCAATGGGGGAATTGGAATTAAGGTTAGGTATAAATACGGTAATTAGGATTCAAGCCACGAACGCTTCTGAGGAAGAACCCAGTGGGGTTCGAAATGCATTAAGCGGTGTGGCGATTTTTATCTAGAAAGAGAGGAACGATACGCGAACTCATCTATAGGGGAATCCTGGGAGTATCCGGAACTCTGATGAGTATATGTTTGCCTCTATCACCAGAGATTTTTACATGCGTTTTATATATCTTTGTGAGTGCATTTTTATTAAATCTTTTCCCTTAAAGTGGGAGTCTGCACTATTGTTTTTCTTCACTTTTAACAGTAAAAAGTTCAGCAAAGATGTCAGAAGAATTCCTTTGAATCGATGCATCCATTTAGAGCAACGACTTATTACATGCATTTTTTTATCTATCCATTGTGAGTGTGATACTAAAATAAAACCATATTTGATTGGATTGGATGTCTGCACTATTGCATTTATTATTTTTTTTCAGTTCACTTATCTCTATTGATGGACACCATTTGAGGAACTCATCCCTGTTTGAAAAAAAGGGAGGTAATGTTATGTATGTAATCATTTAAACAGTGCTTGTGCAAATAATATACATTTTTATTCTTGTTGTAGTTGGGAAGGGGCAGGAGAGAGCAAAGGAGGGTAGGAGCGAGCAGAGGGGGGCAGGGGAGAAAAAAGGGGGGGCAGGAGAGAGCAGAGGGGGCAGGAGAGAGAAGTGCTGCTTATGTAGGTGTGCTGTGTCATTCACTGTGTAAGGCTCTGCACAGTACAGTAGTGCACTGCACTAGCATACTTTGGCTGTGTATAGGATGGACCATGTGTTGTTCTCTGTCTATAAGCGGATGTGTACTGCTGTACACTACTGCTATATATCTCTGTGTGATCCAAAGCCAAAAATATATTTAATTTAATTGGTGCGCCACTCAGTACTGAGGCTGTCGTACACTAACACTACTGCTATATCTGTGTGTGATCCAAAGTCAAAGATATATTTAATTGGTGCGTCACTATGATTAATAGTACTGCGGCTGTCATTCACTACTGCTATAAATCCTCTGTGTGTGGTCCAGAGCAAAAAAATATATTTCTATTGGTGCGTCACTCAGTGACGACTACCAGTACTGCCATATACTACTGCTATATATCCTCTGTGTGTGATCCATAGCAAAATATATATATATTTCTATTGGTGCATCACTCTGACTACTAGTACAGCGGCTGCCGTATACTACTGCTATATATCCTCTACGCGTGATCCAAAGCCAAAAATGTATTTCTATTATGTATTTGAAAGGGGTGCTCTGTCTGCTGTATCTGAAATGGGTGAACTGTCCACCCATCCAGTGGTTCTGCCCCAGTGTAAAATTAAAATAAAAAAGCTACAAAAAAGCCTAAAATTATAATTATAAAAAAAGATATCTTTTTTTTTGTTTGTGCTGTACCCCAGTATATTACAATTTTTATTTTCATGAGTACTGTGACACTGCCGGTCAGACTGCAGTATGTTATTTCCTACTCATAAATGCATTGTGTGACGCTGTCGGAGTAGTCACCCACGGTGTGTAATTATTGTTATATATATTTCTGATTCATTTGTGTGACACTGTATCCGCTGGTGTGTGATATAAAAAAATACTTCTACATATTTTTGACTCATTTGTGTGACACTGTAACCACAGTGTGTGTTATAAAAAAATAATATATATATTTTGATTTATATTAATATTTTGTGCTGTGTCATCCCAGTATACATCCAGGGACTGCAGCTGCTCCGTCCATCTAGGGGTGTTCTGTCAGTCCACCCAAAATTAAAGACATCTTTTTTTTATATTTTGGGCTGTATTCTCCCAAAATACATCCAGGCATGCTCTGTCCATTTTAGGGTGTGGTGTCTGTAGCTCATATTCTTATTATAACTTACTGTCCTATTTTCATAACTTGAGCCTTGCCTAATACATATTTTTTTAAATACATTTTTTTTGTATTTTGTCCTCCCAGTATATACATCCAAGGGCTGCTGCTGCTCTGTCCAGCTACCTCGGTGCAACCTTTTGGCCTAAACTGGATAAAAGTAGAGATGTGCAGCGGGCATTTTTCGTGTTTTGTGTTTTGGTTTTGGATTCGGGTCCGCTGTCTTGTTTTGGATTCGGGCGCGTTTTTGGCAAAGCCACCCTTTCGGGTTTTGGATTCGGATGTGTTTTGGATTCGGGTGATTTTCTTTAAAAACTCAAAAACAGCTAAAATCATAGAATTTGGGGTTAATTTTGATCCTATAGTATTATTAACCTCAATAACAATAATTTCCACTCATTTTCAGTCTATTTTGAACACCTCACACCTCACAATATTATTTTTAGTCCAAAAATTTGCAACAAGGTTGCTGGATGACTAAGCTAAGCGACCCAGATTGGCGGCACAAACACCTGGCCCATCTAGGAGTGGCACTGCAGTGTCAGACAGGAGGGCACTTAAAAAAAATAGTCCCCAAACAGCACATGATGCAAATAATAAATAAAAAAAGAGGTGAAACATGGAATTGTCCTTGGGCCCTCCCACCCACCCTTATGTTGTATAAACAGGACATGCACACTTTAACAAACCAATCATTTCAGCGACAGGGTCTGCCACATGACTGTGGTTGAAATGATTGGTTTGTTTGGGCCCCACCAAAAAAGAAGCAATTCATCTCTCCTTGCACAAACTGGCTCTACAGAGGCAGGATGTCGTCCTCATCCTCATCCTCATCCTCACCCTCATCCTCAGATTCCTCACACCTTTCAGGGTGTAGATCCTCCTCCTCCTCCTCATCACAGATTATTAATTCGTCCCCACTGGAATCCACCATCACAGGTCCCTGTGTACTTTCTGGAGGCAATTGCTAGTAAATGTCTCCACGGAGGAATTTATAATTCATTTTGATGAACATCATCTTCTCCACATTTAGTGGAAGTAACCTCCTACGCCGATCGCTGACAAGGTGACCGGCTGCACTAAACACTCTTTCAGAGTACACACTGGAGGGGGGGGGCAACTTAGGTAAAATAAAGCCAGTTTGTGCAAGGGCCTCCAAATTGCCTCTTTTTCCTGCCAGTATACATACGGACTGTCTGACATGCCTACAGTGATGCTGTCACCCATATAATCCTCCACCATTCGAATGACAGTAGACGACATGTCAGTAATCGTTGGCAGGTACTTCAGTCCGGACCAGATGTCAGCACTTGCTCCTGACTGCCCTGCATCACCGCCAGCAGGTGGGTTTGGAAATGTTATCCTTTTCCTGGCTGCTCCTGTTGCGGTAGAAAATTAAGGAGGAGCTGTTGACGGGTCACGTTCCGCTTGACTTTACAATTGTCTCACCAGCAGGTCTTTGAACATCTGCAGAATTGTGTCTGCCGGAAAGAGAGATACAACGTAGGCTTTAAACCTAGCGTGGTCAAAATGTATTGCTCTGATTTCAACAGATTGCCCACCCGTGAATCCTGGTTAAGCGAATGAAGCGCTCCATCCACATGTCCCACATGCCTAACAGAATTGCTCCATCTTAGCTCCTCCTTCAATCTCTCCAGCTGCTTCTGCAAAAGCCTGATGAGGGGAATGACCTGACTTAGGCTGGCAGTGTCTGAACCGACTTCACGTGTGGCAAGTTCAAAGGGTTGGAGAACCTTGCACAACACGGAAATCATTCTCCACTGCGCTTGAGTCAGGTGCATTCCCCCTCCTTTGCCTATATCTTGGGCGGATGTATAGGCTTGAATGGCCTTTTGCTGCTCCTCCATCCTCTGAAGCATATAGAGGGTTGAATTCCACCTCGTTACCACCTCTTGCTTCAGATGATGGCAGGGCAGGTTCAGGAGTGTTTGCTGGTGCTCCAGTCTTCGGCACGCGGTGGCTGAATGCCGAAAGTGTCCCGCAATGTTTCGGGACACAGACAGCATCTCCTGCCAGCCCCTATCATTTTAAAAAAAATTCTGCACCACCAAATTAATTGTATGTGCAAAACATGGACGTGCTGGAATTTGCCCACATGTAATGCACGCACAATATTGGTGGCGTTGTCCGATATCACAAATCCCCAGGAGAGTCTAAGTGGGGTAAGCCAATGTGCGATGATGTCCCTCAGTTTCTGTAACAGGTTATCAGCGGTGGTCCTCTTACGGAAAGCGGTGATATAAAGCGTAGCCTGCCTAGGAACAAGTTGGCGTTTGTGAGATGCTGCTACTGGTGCCGCCGCTGTTGTTGCTGCGGCAGGCAATACATCTACCCAGTTGGCTGTCACAGTCATATAGTCCTTAGTCTGCCCTGTTTCACTTGTCCACATGTCCGTGATTAAGTGGACAGTGGGTACAACTGCATTTTTTAGGACACTGAGGACACTTTTTCTGAAGTCCCTGTACATTCTCCGTATCGCCTGCCTACTGAAGTGGAACCTAGATGGGATTTGGTACCGGGGACACAGTACCTCAAGCAATTCTCTAAGTCCCTGTGAACTAACGGTGGATACCGGATGCACGTCTAACACTAACAAGGCCTGAGTTATCCGCTTTGCAACAAGATGACTACTGTGATATTTCATCTTCCTCCCAAAGGACTATTGGACAGTCAATTGCTTAATAGAAGTAGTACAAGTGGTCTTCCGACTTCCCCTCTGGGATGACGATTGACTCCCAGCAGCAACAGCAGCAGCGCCAGCAGCAAAAGCAACAGTAGGCGTTCCACTCAAGGATCCATCGGAGGAATCCCAGTTAGGAGAGGACTCGCCAGTCTTGCCAGTGACATGGCCTGCAAGACTATTGGCGTTCCTGTCTAAGGAGGAAATTGACATTGAGGGAGTTGGTGGTGTGGTTTGCAGGAGCTTGGGTATAGTAGGAAGAAGGGATTTAGTTATCAGTGGACTGCTTCCGCTGTTACCCAAAGTTTTTGAACTTGTCAATGACTTCTGATGAATGCGCTACAGGTGACATATAAGGGAGGACGTTCCTAGGTGGTTAACATCCTTACCCCTACTTATTGACAAAGGCAACACACGGCTTGACACCTGTTGTCCGCATTTCTATTGCAATAATTCCACACCGAAGAGGTGATTTTTTTGGTATTTTGACCAGGCATGTCAATGGCCTCATTCATCCCACAGACAACAACTGTCTCCCCGGGTGCCTGATTTAAACAAACCACATCACCATCAGAATCTTCCTCGTCAACTTCCTACTCAGCACTAGCAACACCCATATCCTCATCCTGGTGTACTTCAACAGTGATATCTTCAATTTGAATATCAGGAACTGGACTGTGGGTGCTCCTTCCAGCACTTGCAGGGGGCGTGCAAATGGTGGAAGGAGCCACCTCTTCATGTCCAGTGTTGGGAAGGTCAGGCATCGCACCCGCCGACACATTTGGACTCTCCTTGGGGATTTGTGATTTAGAACGCACAGTTCTTTGCTGTACTTTTTCCAGCTTAACTCTTTTCATTTTTCTAGCTGGAGGATGAGTGCTTCCATCCTCATGTGAAGCTGAACCACTAGTCATGAGGAACATAGGAGAGGGCCTTAGCCGTTCCTTGCCACTCTGTGTCGTAAATGGCATATTGGCAAGTTTACGCTTCTCCTCAGACGATTTTAATTTATATTTTTGGGTCATTTTACTGAACTTTTGTTTTTTGGATTTTACATGCTCTCTACTATGACATTAGGCATCGGCCTTGGCAGATGACGTTGATGGAATTTCATCGTCTCTGCCATGACTAGTGGCAGCAGCATCAGCACTAGGTAGAAGTGGATCTTGATCTTTCCCTATTTTACCCTCCAAATTTTTGTTCTCCATTTTTTAATGTGTGGCATTATATGCCAGTAATATGTCTGGAATTAGACGGCAGTAATGTCTGGAGTTAGATACCACTAGATAGATACCAGATACCACTGTGACTGGAATGATGATGACCTATGCACAGTGACAGGACACTACCACAGCACCCTACAGCAGCAAGATGCAGCACAAGACACTGAGCACTGACCAGTGATACTGAGCACTGATGATACTACTGAGCAGTGATACTGAGCACTGATACTACTGAGAACTGACACTGAGCAGCACGATGCAGCACAAGACACTGAGCACTGACCAGTGATACTGAGCACTGATGATACTACTGAACAGTGATACTGAGCACTGATGATACTACTGAGCAGTAATACTGGGCACTGATACCACTGAGAACTGACACTGAGCAGCACGATGCAGCACAAGACAATGAGCACTGAGCACTGACCAGTGATACTGAGCACTGATGATACTACTGAGCAGTGATACTGAGCACTGATACTACTGAGAACTGACACTGAGCAGCACGATGCAGCACAAGACACTGAGAACTGACCAGTGCTACTGAGCACTGATGATACTACTAAGCAGTGATACTGAGCACTGATGATACTACTGAGCAGTGATACTGAGCACTGATACTACTGAGAACAGACACTAAGCAGCACGATGCAGCACAAGACACTGAGCACTGACCAGTGATACTGAGCACTGATGATACTACTGAGCAGTGATCCTGAGCACTGATGATACTACTGAGCAGTGATACTGAGCACTGATAATACTACTGAGCAGTGATACTGAGAACTGACACTGTACAGCACGATGCAGCACAAGACACTGAGCACTGAGCACTGACCAGTGATACTGAGCACTGATGATACTACTGAGCAGTGATACTGAGCACTGATGATACTACTGAGCAGTGATACTGAGAACTGACACTGAGCAGCACGATGCAGCACAAGGCACTGAGCACTGACCAGTGATACTGAGCACTGATGATACTACTGAGCAGTGATACTGAGCACTGATGATACTACTGAGAACTGACACTGGGCAGCATGATGCAGCACAAGACAATGTACTAGTATTAGTATTAGTGAGCAGCACAAAAGCACTCTAGAATTGTCACCCCCCAGATACCACTGTGACTGGAATGATGATGACCGATGCACAGTAACAGGACACTACTACCACAGCACCCTACAGCAGCAAGATGCAGCACAAGACACTGTACTAGTATTAGTAATGTATTACTGAGCAGCACAATGCAGCACAAGACAATGAGTACTGCTACTGAGCACTGATGATACTACTGAGAACTGACACTGAGCAGCATGATGCAGCACAAGACACTGTACTAGTATTAATATTAGTGAGCAGCACAAAAGCACTCTGGAATTGTCACCCCCCCAGATACCACTGTGACTGGAATGATGATGACCTATGCACAGTGACAGAACACTACCACAGCACCCTACAGCAGCAAGATGCAGCACAAGACACTGTACTGGTATTAGTAATGTATTACTGAGCAGCACGATACAGCACAAGACAATGAGTACTGCTACTGAGCACTGATGATACTACTGAGAACTGACACTGAGCAGCATGATGCAGCACAAGACACTGTACTAGTATTAGTCTTAGTGAGCAGCACAAAAGCACTCTGAAATTGTCAGCCCCCCAGATACCACTGTGACTGGAATGATAATGACCGATGCACAGTCACAGGACACTACTACCACAGCACCCTACAGCAGCAAGATGCAGCACAAGACACTGTACTAGTATTACTGAGCAGCACGATGCAGCACAAGACAATGAGCACTGATACTGAGCACTGATACTGAGAACTGACAATAAGAGAACGTAGCCACGTACTCTCTGTACTTTCTACAATGCCCGAGTGAAAATGGCGGTGACGGGCGGCTCTTTATGTGGAATCCTAATCCCGTGAGAATCCGACAGCGGGAAGATGACGATTTGCCTCATTCGGGTTTTCTGAGTCAGGTGGGAATAACCGAGCCAGGCTCGGAACCGTGTTTGACACGTGGAGTTCGGTAGGGTATGGTTCTCGGTGAACCGAACCCGCTCATCTCTAGACAAAAGCAAAATTGTGAGCTGTGAGGTGTTCAGAATAGTCTGGAAATGAGTGAAATTAATTTTATTGAGATTTATAATACTGTAGGAACAAAAACACGCCCAAATTCGGTTATTTTAGCTGTTGTGAAAAAAATTTAAAAAAAAATTCCAGATCCAAAACCAAAACCCACAAGGGTAGTTTTGGCAAAACCAATCCAGATCCAAAACACGAAGGAGATCCAAAACCAAAACACAAAACACGAAAAATGGCCCGGTGCACACTCCTAATGTATATACTAATTGCAACAGTGCTATGCAGCTTGGAGAGGCTAGTGCATTCTGTTGGGGCAGCTGGGCATCATTCCAGCCCCAACTCTGCTCCAAATAGGAAGAAACACTCCACGTGAAGGATTATTTTATTATTACCCCACCATATGGAACCAGATTAGCATCCATAACGAAAGACTGATCACAAACTAATTGATTTCCCTTTTCAAAGTGGAATTCTGCTATATTAAATCTACTGTTATATGGCCTTTCCACAGATCGGACATGCTGATTGGTTCCTTCTCTGTGATGTGAGGTCATTATTATTATTATTATTATTACTACTATTTATTTATATAGTGCACAGATATTCCACAGCGCTTTACAGAGAATATTTGGTCATTCACATCAGTCCCTGCCCCAGTGGAACTTACAATCTATACAATCTATATTCCCTACCTCATGTATACACACACACACACACACACACACACACACACACACACACACACACACACATTCATGCTAGGGTTAATTTTGTTGGGAGCCAATTAACCTAACAGTATAGGAGGAGACCGGAGTACCCAGAGGAAACCCACGCAAGTATAGGGAGAATATACAAACTCCACACAGTTAGATCCATGGAGCGAATCGAACCCATGAACTAAGGGTAGATGCTAAATCCACGTGGGCTAAAGGACCTTTTATGTCAGGGGGAGGAGCTAGGCCAGCGGGATAGTACTGTCATTATCCACGCCACCAACTACTCTCTTTAGTAAACTGTTGGCGAGTGAAGTGAGCCACCGAGCTGGAAGCGTGGCGAGCGAAGCAGGCCGACGAGGGTACATTTGGGGTACCCAGTTCGGGCCTTGGCCCACCCCCTAGTGACATCAGAGGTCCTTTCCCCAACTTAGTTTTAGCCATAACCATGACCTCAGTGCTGTGAGGCAGTAATGCTAACCATTACACCATACGTACTGCCCATACTACTGTCATAAGATGTTTTGCTTATGGTTGTTACAATACGTGTTATGCCAATAGCTGAAACTGTAAAGTAGTACAGATTTTTTTTTCTGCAGTTTAGCTCTGTGAAACTTAATTGCTCTGTAAATGTGTTCTACAAATTGTTTTCTAGATTCCTAACAGCACTTTAAATTAGTTTTTTTTCATGTAATGTAACAAAATAGACTTCCAGTGCAATCAAAACTGATCCAATGCATCTCCACAATGAACCTGAAAATACACAACATTGTTTACCGTTTGTCTCCATCTATGGGTAAATATTACATACAGTAGGTAAATCCACAAGGACATATGGCAGGAATATAGTATTTGTTCATTCCGTTTCCAGACACCTCTTGACTAAGATACCAATTTAACTTTGCAGCATATGTTCCCTCTCCCCATGTTCTTCATTCTGTTTGCATTAACCGCACATATTATGTGTAGAAATGTGTACGTAAAATATGGGTTGATTACTTCACGTATTCACTTAGATTCCCATAAAGTGATAAAGCAAAAGACAAATTGCCTGTTATCTGGACAAATCATAATTCATTATTCAATGTTCATGTGTGACCAATATGTCTTATTACAAGGGTCAGATTTTTTAATGCAGAATATTTATTTTAGGGTAATGATTACGTAAGCCATCAGAAAATGAATCACACCACAAAAGATCAGGGGCTGATGAAGTAATTTTTTAGACCCACCAGGGTATATTTACTAAGGTCCCGATTTTGACCGAGATGGTGTTTTTTCTTCAAAGTGTCATCTCGGGAATTTACTAAACTCAAATCTCGGCAGTTATGAGGGCATTCGTATTTTTTTTACAGCTGTGTTGTAAAAATACGAATGAATACACCATCAGTCAAACGCGGCTGTTTAGGTATAGAACTCGGTCATTTACTATGCATTCGTATTTGAAATCTCTACCGTGAAAGAGCATTTGCTCTCATAAAAATATACAATTCGTAAAAAAACACGGGAAAAAAGTAGACCTGCTTTTGAGAAGCGTGTTTACATTTGTTCCGACTTCATCATTAATCACACCTGCATTTTTGGCCCTTTAAAAGGTGGGCCAGCACATTTGCCAAATCAATCACTCTGAAATGGCTGCTGCCGTGTGTAGCAGGGAATTTGGTTTTGCTGTGGGATTCCTGAGACTGCTCCATGAGGCTACAAGAAACCAGGGCCAGGAAACTGAACATGGTCAGCAGGATGTACAGGTGCCGCGGAGGCTGCGCAGGCCTCGTTTTTTTAGGGGGCGTTTGAACTTAAATGCATTGGCCAATGGCCAGGTCATACAGATGTTCAGGCTAAATAGGACCAACATTTTCCGTCTGTATGACCTAGTCAAACTGGACCTAGACCCTGAGACAGCACGCTCTCGCTCTGTCTCAGGCCTGCACAAACTCCTGGCTGTGTTGCACTTTATGGCTACTGGCAGCTTTCAGGCTGTGACAGGCGATGTAATAGGAATCTCATAGCCCACCTTTTCAAAATATTTAAATCAGGTGAGGCAAACCATACATACTCCTCTATGCCCCATTTCTGTATTGTGTAATGTGAATTTATAACAGTATGTTTGAACAAAGTGCTTAAGACTCTCACCTTATATTTTTGACTGTACACTCAGGTTTTGGATGCATTTGAACCACACATAGATGCCTCTATCTGCTTCCCTACCCAGGAGTCTCGGTGGCATGCAGTCAGGGTAGCTTTCTATGAGCTTGCTGGCATGCCAAATGTGCTGGGTGCCATAGATTGCACACACGTTGAGCTGAGACCACCTAGGGGCAGGCAATATATTTATTTAAATAGACATTTTGGCCAATCAACTAATGTCCAGGAGGTTTGTGATGCAAAACTCAAAATTATGAGTGTTGTTGCGGGTTACCCTGGCGGCTGCCATGACTCCTTCATCCTCAGTCAGTTATCCCTCTTTGATGAATTTGAGGCTGGAGAAATGCCGGATGGCTGGCTGCTGGGTATGTACCAAGTATTTGTGTTTAATTTTGTGCTTACCTCAACCTGCATATTATGTTAGCACTGTGTTGTGCATCAATGTTTTGCAATGCTGCTAATCTCTGTTTTTCAGGTGATGGGGGTTATGGCTGCTACTCTTGGCTTCTGACTCCATTGTCCGCCCCTGATTCCCCTGCTGAACACAAATACAATCATGCACATAAGTCTACGCGTAATGTGATAGAACGATGTTTTGGTGTACTGAAATCAAGATTTCGGTGTCTGGATAAGTCTGCCGGGCTTTTGTTGTATAGTCCCTTAAAGGTGACTAGGATTGTGTTCTGCTGCTGTTTTCTTCATAACATGTGTTTGCAGCAACATCTGCCACATGATGATGATGATGATGATGAAGAAAACAGTCAGCAAGCAGAGGAGTTAGAAACATCTGGCGACACTGTGAGTACAGATATAGGGAGGCAGGTAAGGCAAGACCTGATTTTGGCACATTTTTGTGGTAAGTAAATTTGCCTGTGTGCTTTGTATATAAACAATTAAGGCACACCAATGTATATTCTGTAGTAATGTGGCTCTTGCTCCCTCTTGAGCTAGTCTGCTGAGTGTTGTTTTTTTGCTCGATATGTGTTTATGTCTAACTGTTGGGTATCAGTTACTTAGCTATTTGTATAGCGGTTTTGGTAAGTAATTATGTGTTTATAATGTTCAAAGTTTTTTATTCACATTCAAAGGTAATGTTTGCCACAATACTACATAATAATTTAGTATGCACTAACAACCATTATTGTTTAGCCTATTGTTTGTGTTTGTTGTGTGTCGACTTTCTTCTAAAGCTGTGTTTCAAATATGTTACCTCATTAGCACAACATAATGGACATTGAGTATTGTGTGCCAATTAGCCAAACATACATTGACTAACACCAACCTTACAAAATTGTTGACACATAATTATGGCTGTGATGTGGTAAACGTTCATGTTAGTAATGATGCTAGAATATTCCCAACACATGTGAGTGTTAACTCTAAGAAATTTCCTCTTACACTGACAGTTTTTTGCACATAACACATTGCACATCAATCACTTTTCACATTTATTACTGTACAACATGTGTTTTCATTACAAATAACTGCTATTGTGTAGACCTAGTTTTGTCAACAATGTGTCTCCAGCTGCAGGGTGGCCTATTTCTTAGGCTGTTCTTTGGTGGCTGACGTGGGTTTGGTTTGGGCAGTGGAGCGGGTTCGGCTGGATCTTCGAACTGGTGATGAAATTGGGGTCTGTGTAGGTGTGTTGGTCCCTGAGCTGGAACCTTGTTGGTGTTGTGCCAACAAATTAATATTTTGACTGAGGTTAGCCAGGGTTGTGGTAAGTTGTGTTGTGGCTGTTGTGTTGTTGTCTATGATGTGAGACATGGTTTCTGATAAAATTTGATTACTTTGAATTAACTGAATGAGGGTCTGTTGATGTCAGTGTTGCTCATCCATTATGCGCTGAAAGGTAACAATAAGTTGGCTGTTATCTGCTCTCATCTGCTCCATACTGTTTGCGACTCTGCATAGCTGGACATTGAGCCTGCTTGTGTTTCTACACAGTCTCAGGAGATGATGGGGCAGACAGCTTTGATAAAGCTGCAATCTTTTGGGGAGCAGTGAAACGCGTTAGGAACCCCCCTTCTGCACCACTTCAGTTTCTCAAGGCCGTAATCCAGTGTCTGAACCAACCCTGGATCCACCATCAACGCTTTGCTCATCTTAAAGAGGACAATCACAGCAACCACCATTTAAATGAGGACACTAATTTCCAATACGGAATCATCTGCATGGAAGCCTTTCCACCTCCTTTACGGTGATCGGTAAATATCAACTAACCGAACTGTGTCAATTTATGAGCAAACTTCTGAGGGACTTGTGGACTTACCTGGGTATATATTCAGGAACAGACACTTAATGGTCTAAATATACAGATGGGTATGAACTGATTAAGGTGCATGCATGTATTTTTCTACTAGTTAATTCTGAGGAGAGAACAATATTCATGTTTTATCTGTTTTTTAATAAATTGACAAAGAATTTTAAAATTGTTTATTTCAATCACTTCAATTGTAGCGCTGCCCAATTTATATATTTCCTTTCCTTAGGTATTGGGTGTGTGTGCGTAGGCAATCAATATTCTGTGCCTGTTGTTGGTTCCATGTTACCCAAAATGATGGTTCAGGTTGTTGCGGGGGGGTTGTTTGGCTCTATTGTGGGTGTGGTGACATTTGAGGCGGCGGGGTACATTCCTGAGGCGTGCTTGGTTGGTTAACATCAATTGCTTGCAGATGGAGGGTGTATGTTTCCTGTTCAGATTCCTGCTGGGCTTCCGGGGGCATGATGTCTGGTTCTGTATGGGGTTTAAGGGGACAACATTTGAGTGTATTTGAAAATTATGCTGGTTTTGATATTTAGTTTAACTTTCTAGACTTGTTTGTCAAACAATTTTCTTATGAAAATTAGGATGTTCACCAAGACTCATATACACAATCAAAAAGGCCAATTATGTTGGTTTTTATGTTGACAAAAATTACTTCAAAACAAAAGTGGACACATGTTTGACAACAAACACACAGAGGTACAAAGTTTAAACCATGAAAAAAAGTGATTTGTCACCCGCCATATCGTACTTGCATTAACATTTCAAACAGTAAATTACAATATGAATTCTATCACCATTGTGAAAGGGTGTGAATCTACCTGAAGCTCAATATTTTACTATTGAAATAAATAATGACAACACAATACTACTGTAAGGCGCAAGAGAACACTTTAATTTTTAAATTAATTTGAATTGGTTTTTGAATTTTAACAATTTGCAAGCCATGTGCTTGCTGCTGTGGATAAGTACTATGATTATTACATTTTTTGGCTGATGTGTAATTTGTGTTTTGTGTTTACTCACCAGCTGAGGGGAATGTGGTCCCTGTGATTGAGTACTCTCCAAAATGTGTTCTGGTGGCTGAGGCAACACAGTTGAAATACAACGTGGGTGTGTGCTTAATGCTGGTGTTGGTGCGACATCAGGATGACGTCTCTTGCTAGGCCTGCTCGTGTGGCTGCCAGACCCCTGTGAAGGACGTCTTTGTGGACTGTGATGCGATATTGAAGTTCCTATGGATTAATGCAAACATTAGACTTTTTTTTATTTTTGTGGTGGACACATTAACAGGTGTCATTTTTGCGTTACCTGTATCGCCAGCATCCACAGCTCTTGACAGTGTTGCTTGGGTTCTGGAAGTGGTGGCTTGCTTTCGTACTGTAAAAATGATAGATTGGTGTTTATGACCTTTAATTACAGTGTGTACTTTTGTAAGCAGCAACATTTAGTGATGTGGACATATGATTACCATTATGGGTACAGTTTCTAACAATAAATGTTGAAACAATGGTTTGCTTCATTTTTTGTAAACAGACTAATGAGGTTCCATTTCCAAAGACATAAACATAGCCAAGTAGTCTAATTTTCCATGGCCAACAGCTGAATATACACACATGTATTACCATATATTTTACATTATTACATTAATGAGTACATTTTTATAAAAAAAATATAAAATCCGAAAAATTAAAAATTTGTAAAAAAAAACCCATACAATACTTAGCCATCTACACTAACATATTGGCCACAAAGACAAGTAAAATACAGCAGACATTAAACAAAAAAACAAAAACATTGCTACCTAACACCTCACTATACAAACACAAAATATATAAAAAAACAACAGAAATAGATACTCAATTTAGAACATAAAAATATATTAACAATACGATATCATTTAAAAAATACTAATTAGACATAAACACATATGCAGATATAACAGATTTGTAAAAATAAACTCACCATCAGGCCTAGGACGATCCGAATCCCGCACATTAGTCGCACCAACAACTTCATGCGGAATAAGGGTCCGCACAGGTTCCTCCCACTCCCGATAAGACGCTTTTTAGGGATGGCCACCCCCTGTTTGCATGGCTGACTTAGCCTCCTTTGCCATCTTGGCCTTGACACGGCGCTTGATGTCGTAGAATCTCTTCCGACACGTGTCCTCGGTCTTCTTCACCACACCCTCACTGTTTACTGCCGCTACTACCTTCCCCCACAGAACAGTTTTCCTGCGCGAAGGCACCTTGGCCGCATCATGCCCAAACAGCTGGTGATGATGGCGCATCAACTCATGCACCAAAGCCATATTTTCCACAAAGCTAAATTTAACATTTCTGCCCGTCTTGGTAGTGGTGCGTGGCTGCGGAGCAACACCACCATCACTGTCACTATCACTCGAGGCCACAGCAGCAACCTCACCCTCCTCCACCTCACTAACCTCCTCCCCCTCACTCACCTCCTCCACCTCACTCACCTCCTCCACCTCACTCACCTCCTCCCTCTCACTCACCTACTCCCTCTCACTCACCTCTGACTGGGACATAATAATGACAAACAACAAATAACACTAATAAAAAAAAACACAAAACACACTCCTTCACTACCACTGCACACCAACCACACACACACACACACACACACACACACAATGACAATAGACTGAAAGTAAAATGCACAAACACTAAAAATGACACAAACTTTTAAGAGACCACACAACAATTACCACAAGACTACTTACACACACAATACAGCACTCAACAATCGCAAGAAACCTCCAAAACCGACCAACAAATCACCAACTCCAAAACACCAACTTCCTCTCACCTCTCCACTAGCTAAACCCACGAGGTGCGGCTGGTTGTGGGTGTTTTTATATTAATGAGCACAGACACTCCTCCATGACAAACACAACCAATCACGGACGAGTGACGAAAACGAAAGTAAGAAAATAACGCGGCCGGGAGGGGTCAAAAACACTGCCGTGGAAATGAAAGATACGAATTCGTAAAAAGACCAACAAAATACGGCCGAAAAAATAAGAGTCGGCCGCGATCACATAAAATATATTACGAATGACATCGACATCGGAAAGTACGAAAACACAAATTACGAATGCTTAGTAAATGAGCAGTAAAAAAAAACAAAAAGTTGCAAATTCACACTACCGATGTCAGTCGTGTTTCAACTTCAAACAAATTCAGAACATTACGAATCTTAGTAAATATACCCCACTGTGTGGAGCATTCCAGAAAATGTAGGCATGCATTTTTTTGGGCATGCCATTGCCAATGCCTGTGCCCTCAGATACAGCTTTGCTACCACACTGCCAGTGTAGTTTTGCCAGACATCCTGCATGCTCAGATTCTGCGACCAATGGTTGTGATGTTGATCTGATGCTGCATCTATAAATGCAGGTAGCAGATCAGAAATGTCGGCAGTGGGTGTCTGTTTATACAAAACACCTCCGCGGCTTTTGCATATTTTGGCTTAAAGACACGGTGTCAGCAACCTTTGCATCCACCTTAATCAGACCATATGTTAATATAATATATCTTACTTGAGGTGCGCCAGTAATATACAGCAGTATTCATCAGAACCTTATGTGAGTGCTGGATGATTCCTAGAACCCATTGGGTCATGCACACAGCAGATTAAAAAAATTAGATTATCATCTATTTAGAAAAAAGGGGATACTATTGGACAGGATTGCCCCGAATGCCCTAAGCATCTCTGTCACATGCCCCCTCCCCCAACAGTACATTCCTCTCATGCCTCCTGTGTGCCCCAAATGCCCTTCTCTGTTACATAGGCTCCCAGCAGTATGTTCCATTACATGCCACGCCCCTGTGTTTTCTCATACGTTGCATGTCACTCTAATGGTGTGTACACACGGTGAGATTTTTTCTTACGATTTTGACTATATAGTCAAAATTGCAAGAAAAGTTATTGCAAATCGCAAGGTGTTATGCCACTTGCGATCCCGATTCGATCCTGATGTGCGGTCCCGCCAGGTCGGTACCGCAAGAAAAGATAGACTTTGCAGGCAAGTCAATCCTTGTTAGATCGGTGTACTATCTAGTTCATCTCACATGTCAAATCTCACATAAGCCAAAATCGTAAGCACACATAGTCCATATCTCAAGAAAAGTTAGTAAAAATCGGTGGTGCTGCGCTCCGGGGAGTTCAGGGGAAATCGCAAAGTGAAAATCGGGCATAGCAAGGATCTCACCGTGTGTACACACCATAAGACTCACAAAGGCTGCCTTATTGCTGGACCCTCCTGTTGCCCTCGGCTATCAAAGCAACAGCTTCAGCCGAGGGGTCTGCTGCCAATCACTGCCAGTACCGCCTCTGGGACTGTCTGTTGTCACTGCAGCTCCCGTTCCCAGTAGTCCCGGCTTCTTCACAGAGCTGCACTTCCGTCCCGAGATCCGCCTCTAGGATTGGCTTAATAGAGAGAAGCGGACTCCTCAGTAACTTTATCCAGCCTTTCTCAGCAATTGCTGCTCTTCTCACCAGAGCTTTACAGCATTGCTGGTGTTACTTTCCCTGATACCATATAACCCCTCAGTGCCCCCTCTAATCAGAGGCACAGGGCACATGCCCCCTAGCACCCCCCTTCCCTAGTTGCGACCCTGCTTATGGTATATATTTGTGGCTCCTTATGGATAAAAGTGTATTTACACGACCACCTTTATTATTTTCTTGATCATACATAGTCCAATGGACTGAAGAAAAAACCCATAACTATCAAAGTGGACTGCTCCATACAACTTCTCAATGCAAATGAGTTTCAGTGAGTCCACCTACAATATTTTAAAGATCAGCAGCTAACCAGTAGCAGTCTCCATTTTGAGCAATGAGAGACCACTCCTTATTGACTGCCCATCTATACCCCAGCTATACACAGTCCTGTTTTGAGTCCTTTGTCATTTGGATTTATCATGCAGAGATAAAGTAATATCCTTCTTCTGCACTGTTATTTATTTCATATTATATGAAAATAGGTCTGAAGATTTGTGCAGTGAACAAGGAGTTTTGCGGCAAACTGATAAACCAATATAAGTAAACACCAATAGTTACGAAGTTACATAAACAAGAAAAAGGGTGGTGATCGAAGTTAGTGCTACTTCTTGAAAGATTTATAATAAAAAGCTATTGTTCTATTTCTTTCACACATTTATTTGAAAACACATTAAGTGATTTAAAGTGACACAGTGCACATAACCTTATTGTGATCATACATACAGGTAAAAAATAATATTTCATGAACAAATAATACATATAAATCACTCCCAGTTGTTTGGGTTAGGCAGTGTACATCTGGTGCAACAGCTGACTGGAAACCACGATTTTTATAACAACAAAATAAGGAGTCCACAGTGTCCAACAATATATAAGAAGGTAGATGAAACCAAATGCAGCAAAATAAATAAAATTATGCACTTCAAAACACAAATGCAGCCAGGTCCTGCGGGTAGACCTGTTTCACCCTTTATCAATATACAAAAATACAAAAAACAGTGGACCGGCACAAATGAAATCAGGGTATGTATCACGGTTTTCTTATAATGTGAGTGGTTCATGGGCGTTTCTACAGAGGAGGGGGCCTATGTGTTCCTCTGTACGGCGCTGTAGACTCCGGCATTGTGCAGGCCTCCAGAAACATGGCGCCCGCCATGATCTGGAGACCAATTTGGCTACCGCACATGCGCTGTGGCCATTTTGGTGGGGATTTCCACCGCGACCGCTGCGGCCGGCGTTGGACTCCGGAATGGTAAGTATTTAAATGGGTGCAGTGTGTGTGGTGTGGGTCCCCCCCTGGACCTATGGGCCCATGTGCACACATTGCACCCATTATAGAAACGCCAATGGATTGGGATCATGTCATAATCAGATGGTTTTGGCGGGATAAAATTGTCCACTCTCAAAGTCACATAAAAATAAATAAGTTATCTTTCTTATCTCTTAGACGATTCTCTCTGTATTAGCCCAGCAATATTCACACTGTCCTCCTGAGTCTTGGTAATGCACCAGATGTTCCCTTCTGTCTTAGACTCCTCCCATCCACATGACATATATAGGGAAACAAGAGGAGGATGATAGTATGATACCGTGTAATTCAATAAAATGAAATTAAAAAAACACACATTTCTTTAGCAGCGTACCATAATTAGTGTAATACTTGAAAGCCGGCAAAACTCTTGAATAGAGCCCTGTCTGCATTATCATTGTACAAATGGGAGTAGTTGCTGTGAAGCCATGGCCACAGTGGCAGGATAACTACGAGTGACGTGCGGTGAGGGGAGGCAGGTGAGGCAGAGCCTTTCCTGCTATACTAACATGTAAAATAGATGTTTGACTATATAAAGTGTGTGAAAAATACAAAGAACATATTAGAAATACCTTCTTGGAATTATACTAATCATTTTTATAATCAAAACTCTGGAGTAAAAAGTCTATGGCAGGAGAGGCAGTGCCTCGCTCACCTATCTTTTCCGCTCATCTCTGATCAAAACTCACTAGATTTCTAGCAGTTTATAATGCTGCACCTGTGTATAATGCCCACATGTACCCCTTGGGCTCATATATTGTGTGTAAATCTGGCTTTGGTACTAGCCAATGCCTCCTGAGCCATTTTCCTCACTGCGCATCTCTGAATTAACTACTAGTTGATCAGCGGAGCAAGGGGGGCAGCTAGCCACAAATTATAACCCCTGGTGGCCCATGGCTGGCCGAAGTCAGGGAAGATTTTCTGAAGAGTATTCCAGCATTGCCTTTCTAATTTAATTCCTGATCCTGGCTCTTGGCTGTTTCATGGAGCCTCGATGATGTTTTTTGCCAGCATGCAGCATGCAACGTCACGATGTGGCAATGCAGTTTAGTAGACGTTTTAGTTTCAAATCCTTCACTTTGCCAGGAGAGCCCAGACTCATAGATACAGTATTGTACTGCACAGTGACAATGAGAATAGAGGGTAGATTCAACTATGTAACAAACCTCTTGCTGCCTGTCCTATTCTTCTTACCATGGATGCAGCCCTACAATGTCAATAACACAACCTTCACTGGTTCCTAAATAAAAATAAATAAATATATTGTACCAGAAATTATACTTTCACTTTATTTTCTTATGGTATCAAGTAGAGATGAGCGGGTTCGGTTCCTCGAGATCCGAACCCCCCCCGAACTTCACCCATTTTACACGGTTCTGAGGCAGCCTCAAATTTTCCCGCCTTGCTCGGTTAACACGAACGCGCCCGAACGTCATCATCCCGCTGTCGTATTCTCGCGAGATTCGTATTGCATACAAAGAGACGCCATTTTCACTCGTGCATTGGAGATGATAGCGAGAGGACGTGGCTGCGTTCTCTCAGTTTCTGTGCTCAGTGTGCTGCAAATATCTGTGCTCAGTGTGCTGCAAATATCTGTGCTCAGTGTGCTGCAAATATCTACATTCTCTGCCTAAAAACGCTCCATAACTGTGCTGCATTGTAGTATATAGTAGGAGGACAGTGCAGAATTTTGCTGACCACCAGTATATATATAGCAGTACGGTACAGTAGTCCATTGCTCTACCTCTGTGTTGTCAAGTATACTATCCATCCATATCTGTGCTGCATTGTAGTTGTGCGCAGTATATAGTAGGTGGACAGTGCAGAATATTGCTGACCACCAGTATATATATAGCAGTACGGTACAGTAGTCCATTTCTCTACCTCTGTGTCATCAAGTATACTATCCATCCATATCTGTGCTCATTGTAGTTGTGCGCAGTATATAGTAGGAGGACAGTGCAGAATTTTGCAGACCACCAGTATATATATAGCAGTACGGTATAGTAGTCCATTGCTCTACCTCTGTGTCGTCAAGTATACTATCCATCCATATCTGTACTGCATTGTAGTTGTGTGTAGTATATAGTAGGAGGACAGTGCAGAATTTTGCTGACCACTAGTATATATATATATATAGCAGTACGGTACAGTAGTCCATTGCTCTACCTCTGTGTTGTCAAGTATACTATCCTTATCTGTGCTGCATTGTAGTTGTGCGCAGTATATAGTAGGAGGACAGTGCAGAATTTTGCTGACCACCAGTATATATATAGCAGTATGGTACAGTAGTCCATTTCGCTACCTCTGTGTCGTCAAGTATACTATCCATCCATATCTGTGCTCATTGTAGTTGTGCGCAGTATATACTAGGAGGACAGTGCAGAATTTTGCTGACCACCAGTATATATATAGCAGTACGGTACAGTAATCCACTGCTCTACCTCTATGTCGTCAAGTATACTATCCATATCTGTGCTGCATTGTAGTTGTGCGCAGTATGTAGTAGGAGGACAGTGCATAATTTTGCTGACCACCAGTATATATATAGCAGTACGGTACAGTAGTCCATTGATATACCTCTGTGTCATCAAGTATACTATCCATCCATATCTGTGCTGCATTTTAGTTGTGCGCAGTATTTAGTAGGAGGACAGTGCAGAATTTGGCTGACCACCGGTATATATATAGCAGTACGGTACAGTAGTCCATTGCTCTACCTCTGTGTCATCAAGTATACTATCCATCCATATCTGTGCTGCATTGTTTTTGTGTGCAGTATATAGTAGGAGGACAGTGCAGAATTTTGCTGACCACCAGTATATATATAGCAGTACGGTACAGTAGTCCATTGCTCAACTTCTGTGTCGTCAAATATACTATCCATATCTGTGCTGCATTGTAGTTGTGCGCAGTATATAGTAGGAGGACAGTGCAGAATTTTGCTGACCACCAGTATATATATAGCAGTATGGTACAGTAGTCCATTGCTCTACCTCTGTGTCGTCAAGTATACTATCCATCCATATCTGTGCTCATTGTAGTTGTGCGCAGTATATAGTAGGAGGACAGTGCAGAATTTTGCTGACCACCAGTATATATATAGCAGTACGGTACAGTAGTCTACTGCTCTACCTCTGTGCCATCAAGTATACTATCCATATCTGTGCTGTCTTGTAGTTGTGCGCAGTATATAGTAGGAGGACCGTGCAGAATTTTGCTGACCACCAGTATATATATAGCAGTACGGTACAGTAGTCCATTGCTCTACCTCTGTGTCGTCAAGTATACTATCCATCCATATCTGTGCTGCATTGTAGTTGTGCGCAGTATATAGTAGGAGGACAGTGCAGAATTTTGCTGACCACCAGTATATATATAGCAGTACGGTACAGTAGTCCATTGCTCTACCTCTGTCGTCAAGTATACTATCCATCCATATCTGTACTGCATTGTAGTTGTGTGTAGTATATAGTAGGAGGACAGTGCAGAATTTTGCTGACCACTAGTATATATATATATATAGCAGTACGGTACAGTAGTCCATTGCTCTACCTCTGTGTTGTCAAGTATACTATCCATATCTGTGCTGCATTGTAGTTGTGCGCAGTATATAGTAGGAGGACAGTGCAGAATTTTGCTGACCACCAGTATATATATAGCAGTATGGTACAGTAGTCCATTTCGCTACCTCTGTGTCGTCAAGTATACTATCCATCCATATCTGTGCTCATTGTAGTTGTGCGCAGTATATACTAGGAGGACAGTGCAGAATTTTGCTGACCACCAGTATATATATAGCAGTACGGTACAGTAATCCACTGCTCTACCTCTGTGTCGTCAAGTATACTATCCATATCTGTGCTGCATTGTAGTTGTGCGCAGTATATAGTAGGAGGACAGTGCAGAATTTTGCTGACCACCAGTATATATATAGCAGTACGGTACAGTAATCCATTGCTCTACCTCTGTGTTGTCAAGTATACTATCCATCCATATCTGTGCTGCATTGTAGTTGTGCGCAGTATATAGTAGGAGGACAGTGCAGAATTTTGCTGACCACCGGTATATATATAGCAGTACGGTACAGTAGTCCATTGCTCTACCTCTGTGTTGTCAAGTATACTATCCATCCATATCTGTGCTGCATTGTAGTTGTGCGCAGTATATAGTAGGAGGACAGTGCAGAATTTTGCTGACCACCAGTATATATATATATATATATATATATATAGCAGTATGGTAAAGTAGGCCATTGCTATTGATATATTACTGGCATATAATTCCACACATTAAAAAATGGAGAACAAAAATGTGGAGGGTAAAATAGGGAAAGATCAAGATCCACTTCCAACTCGTGCTGAAGCTGCTGCCACTAGTCATGGCCGAGACGATGAAATTCCATCAACGTCGTCTGCCAAGGCCGATGCCCAATGTCATAGTAGAGAGCATGTAAAATCAAAAAACAAAAGTTCAGTAAAATGACCCAAAAATCAAAATTAAAAGCGTGTGATGAGAAGTGTAAACTAGCCAATATGCCATTTACGACACGGAGTGGCAAGGAATGGCTGAGGCCCTGTCCTATGTTCATGGCTAGTGGTTCAGCTTCACATGAGATTGGAAGCACTTATCCTCCAGCTAGAAAAATGAAAAGACTTAAGCTGGCAAAAGCACAGCAAAGAACTGTACGTTCTTCTAAATCACAAATCCCCAAGGAGAGTCCAATTGTGTCGGTTGTGATGGCTGACCTTCCCAACACTGGACGGGAAGAGGTGGCGCCTTCCACCATTTGCACGCCCCCTGCAAGTGCTGGAAGGAGCACCTGCAGTCCAGTTCCTGATAGTCAAATTGAAGATGACACTGTTGAAGTACACCAGGATGAGGATATTGGTGTTGCTGGCGCTGAGGAGGAATTTGACAAGGAGGATTCTGATGGTGAGGTGGTTTGTTTAAGTCAGGCACCCGGGGAGACACCTGTTGTCCGTGGGACGAATATGGTCATTGACATGGCCTGGTCAAATTACAAAAAAAATCACCTCTCCGGTGTGGAATTATTTCAACAGAAATGTGGACAACAGGTGTCAAGCCGTGTGTTGCCTTTGTCAAGCTGTAATAAGTATGGGTAAGGACGTTAACCACCCAGGAACATCCTCCCTTATACGTCACCTGGGGCGCATTCATCAGAAGTCATTGACAAGTTCAAAAACTTTGGGTGACAGCGAAAGCAGTCCACTGACAACTAAATCCCTTCCTCTTGTAACCAAGCTCCTGCAAACCACACCACCAACTCCCTCATTATCAATTTCCTCCTTAGAAAGGAAAGCCAATAGTCCTGCAGGCCATGTCATTGGCAAGTCTGTTGAGCCTCTCCTGCCTGGGATTCCTCTGATGCATCCTTGAGTGTAACGCCTCCTGCTGCTGGCGCTGCTGTTGTTGCTGCTGGGAGTCGATCGTCATCCCAGAGGGGAAGTCGGAAGACCACTTGTACTACTTCCAGTAAGCAATTGACTGTCCAACAGTCCTTTGCGAGGAAGATAAAATATCACAGTAGTCATCCTGCTGCAAAGCGGATAACTCAGGTCTTGGCAGCTGCGGTGGTGTTAAACGTGTGTCCGGTATCCACCGTTAATTCACAGGGAATTAGAGAATTGATTGAGGTACTGTGTCCCCGGTACCAAATAGCATCAAGGTTACATTTCTCTAGGCAGGCGATACAGAAAATGTACACAGACCTCAGAAAAAGAGTCACCAGTGTCCTAAAAAATGCAGTTGTACCCAATGTCCACTTAACCACGGACATGTGGACAAGTGGAGCAGGGCAGACTCAGGACTATATGACTGTGACAGCCCACTGGGTAGATGTATTGCCTCCCGCAGCAAGAACAGCAGCGGCGGCACCAGTAGCAGCATCTCGCAAACGCCAACTCGTTCCTAGGCAGGCTATGCTTTGTATCACAGCTTTCCATAAGAGGCACACAGCTGACAACCTCTTACGGAAACTGAGGAACATCATCGCAGAATGGCTTACTCCAATTGGACTTTCCTGGGGATTTGTGACATCTGACAACGCCACCAATATTGTGCGTGCATTACATGTGGGCAAATTCCAGCACGCCCCATGTTTTGCACATACATTGAATTTGGTGGTGCAGAATTTTTTAAAAAACGACAGGGGCGTGCAAGAGATGCTGTCGGTGGCCCGAAGAATTGCGGTCCACTTTCGGCATTCAGCCACCGTGTGCTGAAGACTGGAGCACCAGCAAACACTCCTGAACCTGCCCCGCCATCATCTGAAGCAAGAGGTGGTAACGAGGTGGAATTCAAGCCTCTATATCAGGGCTGGCCAAACCAGTCCTCGAGATCTACCAACAGTTCACATTTTCCAGACCACCTAGCTGGTGTACAGGTGTAGTCATTACTAATTAAGATTTGCTGCATTCATTCCTAACAGACAATTCTACAGATCTACAGGAGGCCTGGAAAACATGAACTGTTGGTAGATCTCGAGGACCGGTTTGGCCAGCCCTGCTCTATATGCTTCAGAGGAAGGAGGAGCAGCAAAAGGCCATTAAAGCCTATACATCTGCCTACGATATAGGCAAAGGAGGGGGAATGCACCTAACTCAAGCGCAGTGGTGAATGATTTCAACGTTGTGCAAGGTTCTGCAACCCTTTGAACTTGCCACACGTGAAGTCAGTTCAGACACTGCCAGCCTGAGTCAGGTCATTCCCCTCATCAGGTTTTTGCAGAAGAAGCTGGAGAGATTGAAGGAGGAGCTAAAACGGAGCGATTCCGCTAGGCATGTGGGACTTGTGGATGGAGCCTTCATTCGCTTAACCAGGATTCACGGGTGGTCAATCTGTTGAAATCAGAGCACTAAATTTTTGCCACCGTGCTCGATCCTAGGTTTAAAGCCTACGTTGTATCTCTCTTTCCGGCAGACACAAGTCTGCAGAGGTGCAAAGACCTGCTGGTGAGACAATTGTCAAGTCAAGCGGAACGTGACCCGTCAACAGCTCCTCCTTCACATTCTCTCGCAACTGGGGCTGCAAGGAAAAGGCTAAGAATTCCGAGCCCACCCACTGGTGGTGATGCAGGGCAGTCTGGAGTGAGTGCTGACATCTGGTCCGGACTGAAAGACCTGCCGACGATTACTGACATGTCGTCTACTGTCACTGCATATGATTCTGTCAATATTGAAAGAATGGTGGAGGATTATATGAGTGACTGCATCCAAGTAGGCACATCAGACAGTCCGTACGTATACTGGCAGGAAAAAGAGGCAATTTGGAGGCCCTTGCACAAACTGGCTTTATTTTACCTAAGTTGCCCCCCCTCCAGTGTGTACTCCGAAAGAGTGTTTAGTGCAGCCGCTCACCTTGTGGATGGGAGGGCCGAAGGACAATTCCATCTTGCACTTCTTTTTTCTTTAATTTATCTTTGCATCATGTGATGTTTGGGGACAATTTTTTTTAAGTGCCATCCTGTCTGACACCGCAGTGCCACTCCTAGATGGGCCATGTGTTTGTGCCGGCCACTTGTGTCGCTTAGCTTAGTCATCCAGCGACCTCGGTGCAAATTTTAGGACTAAAAATTATATTGTGAGGTGTGAGGTGTTCAGAATAGACTGGAAATGAGTGGAAATTATGGTTATTGAGGTTAATAATACTATGGGATCAAAATGACCCCCAAATTCTATGATTTAAGCTGTTTTTTAAAAAAACACACGAATCCAAAACACACCCGAATCCGACAAAAAATGTTCAGGGAGGTTTTGCCAAAATGCGTCCGAATCCAAAACACGGCCGCGGAACCGAATCCAAAACCAAAACACAAAACCCGAAAAATGTCCGGTGCACATCACTAGTATTAAGTGTTGTCAGTAGTAAAATGTGGTTAGACAGAAAATCTATGAATGTCCTGCTGCCTAAGGTCCAGGATTTTCGTAGCCTTGTATCCATGCATAAAGAGTATTACTGTAGTTACAGTATGTGTGAATCCTAAAATCTTTAACCTGCTCCAACCTTTTTTATAGACTTCCGAGACCCTGGCAGTAGAACTGACTCCTAAGAAGACATGTACAAGTAAATGCAGTCCTATGCAATTAGTGGGACAGTATACAATCAGATAGCTGAACCCCAGATGATGTCTTCTGTGACATCTCATTCAGTTACTCAATAATGACTCAACTGAAAGTATTTTATTTATTTATTTTTAAAATAAAACTGTCAGCAAATTTGCTTTGACCTCAAATAAAACTTTTTGGATTACTACTTAAAAAATTCCAAGATTGGAATAAAAAAAATGCATTTGACTAGCATACAAAATGTACAATGCTAACTTCAACATTGAACTGTATCATAGCTCATAATCAAGGCCTCCAAGAGATCTGTTGTACTAGTAGGCATGACCCATCATGTGATGGTATGGCCACACCCCATTATGAAGAACAGGGCAGTCTGCAGAACCTGTGCACTGCCAAATGGCACAGGGCCACACGATACTAGAGGCATGGCTTGGAATCCATTGTAGATTGGGGCCCTGAAAAAGGCCCGGGCTCAGAAACTTTGTTGCTGTGTCTCCTCACAGTGCCCTTGCATATAACTCCCGTTTTCATATAATACCTGAATGTGTAGCCAAAACCACTTCATCCTTTTCATAGTAAGGGGTCTGTTTAATGAAATTAGAAAATCCCTATCTCCAGCAAAAAATGATTCTCTAACAGTAGATAATACTTTATTTTTGTTTTGCCTTTCCTGTCAAGAGGTTAATGCCAGCAAAGGTTTCTCCAGTGATAGCTAGCTTACCAAAGCTTTGGAAAGCCCTATCATGGCGAAATTAAAAAAAAACAAAACCTGAAATAAACATTTTCTCAATTTATATTTATTTTATAAAATTTATATTTTTTATAATCTTTTATGTAATTTAAGGGCCTATTTATTAATATCAGAAATGTGGCAAATCTTCTGAAAACTGATGCATTCGGAGGATTGTTACAATTTTATAATCAAGAATATTTACCAGCACTGACTGTCTTTACAGTCACTAATGCAGTCCCCATGGAAACTGCAAAAAAAGCACCATTAGTTTAGTTCTTAAAAGCATGGCCCCATTAGCTATGGGCAGTGCCGCTTCAAAGGGCAGGCGAGCTGTGAAACTGCAATGGGCACTCTTCCCCAGGGCCTTAAGGCAGAGCTGCCATCAGAGTGCAGTAGGTGCCACCTATCCTGAATGGCTACCAGCAAAGGTCCCATCAGGGCCGAAACTAGGATTCTTGTCACCCGGGGCAAAACAGTAATCCGGCGCCACACACACACACACGCACACGCACACACACACACACGCACAGACAACCAACCCACCACCACCACCACGTGTAACTCTGTGCGAAGACTGACAATGCCATCAGCCAGTACCAGCTAACGGGCTATTTCCACTCATTGGTGTCCACGACACCCATAGAGTGGGAATAGAACCTGTGGCGAGCGCAGCGAGCCCACAAGGGGCTTTTTTACACTCACCCCTGACGGCATTCTGGTGGCCGGGATCCTGGCGTCGGTATGCTGACCGTGCACCGGCCACGTAACCCCAACCCATATATACTCCATGAGAGCAAAGGGCTGGTAGCTGCTATATAGCTTCTTTTCTAGACATTTAGCTGGACTCAGGGGGTCATTTTCGACCCGTTTGCACGCTGCGGTTCATTGCAGCGGTGCAAACGGTTCAGAACTGCGCGTGTGCGGCGGCCGCACTGTGCAGGCGCGTCATTGCCTGGTGATGGCAGTCTCCGGGCAGCGACGCCGCATACTAAGAAACCGGTCGCAGCGGCGACCGCAAGAAGATTGACAGGAGGAAGGCGTTCCGGGGTGTCAACTCACCGTTTCCCAGACGTGGAGATCCGAACGCAGGTGTATCCAGGCGTTTGGAGGGAGGATGTGTGATGTCAATTCCGGTACCTTCATCGCTAGATCCCTCGCACAGGGTAAGTAGGTCTAGGGCTGGTCTTGTTTTACACAAAACTTTTTTAGCATAGCAGGGCTGCACAAGTGATCACAACCCTGCTATGCTAAAATACACTCCCCCATAGGCGGTGTCTAGTTGATTGCTACGTGCGATCAACTCGGAATGACCCCCTTAGTTAGACATTTGGGCTACAGATTAAGTTAACAAGGAAATAATACCCCATACATTGATACATATGTAAAATCACACACATACATACTGTCACACATCTAAACACGCAGGCATACATTAAATTCACTCACGTACATAGTCACACACTGTCCTGTATACATACATAGTCACACATACATACATACATTATACATACATACATACAGTGACACACAAGCACGCATACAGATATGTAGTGACACACCTATTCACATACAGTCACACACATGCACAACACATTCATACACACACACATATAGTAGTTGCACACACATACAGTGTCACACTCACTATTTAGGCTTCGGTGTGTACTGCTGCTGCTGCTCCTCTCCCCTCCTCTCTTCGATGGTGCTGGCTGGCCTGGCACTGAGTAAAGTGCCGTGTAGCTCCGCCCCCTTTTCGGACCATTCATGTTTCCAGCTCAGCAGTGCAATAGTGCACTGCTGCGATTATCAAAGGCAGCAGAGGGGGCTGGGGTAACTTGTTCCATGTGCCCCGTCTTAGGGCACAACAGGCAGCACACGACAGTCAGCATAGAAGAAACTGAAAGTAAACTACAGCTCCCGCAGCAAGGGCTTCTGGGAGCTGTAGTTTATTTTCAGTTTCATCACACACAGACTGGACTGCTTTGTGCTGCTCCTGCGAAGGGACCTGTGTGCATCGGGACTCGGAGGGGGTGTAAGCATTGCGGCGCCCCCTCCAATCCGGCGCCCAGGTCACATGCCCCCCTAGCCCCCCCTTAGTTACGGCTCTGGTCCCATCCACTGCTCCCAGGGGGCAGGGGGGCATTTTGACATTTCTCACTAGGAGTCAAATTGAAGCTGCCCTGTGTATAGGTTACATCACCAATCATGCATGCACAGTCGCTCAGCCAGGTCTGAATCCATTGTCATCCCCAGTACGTGCTTTCATCAACGACCATGTCCTGTCGGGTTCAGTAGGGAAAGCCGGTGCACGTGATCACAACGTAGGAAATACCGACGTAGGGATCCCGATCATGAAGAATCCGACAGGAGTGAATTAGGGGAGTTATACCCTCTCCCCTACCCCCTAAACCTAACCCTCCCTACACGCAGCCTAACCCTAACCTCATCCCTTAGTGCCTAACCTTAACCTTACCCGTAAGTGCCTAAACCTAACCCCCATCCTGTTGCATAAACCTAACCCTCCCGACCCGCAGCCTAACCCTAACCTTCAGAGGGGGGTGCCTAATCCTAACCCTCCTCCCTGCACCCTAACCCACCCAGGGTGCAGCCTAACCCTCCCTCCACGCCTAAACCTAACACACACAAACCCCCGAGCAACTTACCTCGCCAGTGCCGCCTGTCTGGACTTTGGCATCCTGGCTGTCGGGATTACGATGCCAGGATGTGTACCTATTCGGGATGCCGGTGTCGGCATTCCGAATAGTGTCAGGATTCCGGCATCAGTATTCTGGCTTCTGGTTGCATCCCGTCCTGGCAAGACTATTTTCAAGGTGGAGATTAAAGCCCAAGCCTACTCTTTGAAGACCCATAAAGCCATATTCCCTTGTAAATTAACTCTTACCACTCTGGTATAATATCAATATGCACCACCTGGCTGCCTAGATTTTAGTGATAAATCATAGCTAAAGGTGATGCTTCTCACAAGTGGTGTTAGAAATCTAGCCTTATTAGTAAATAGAACCCTAAATCAGAGTATAGATAGTAGTAGTTATCTAATATGGAGAGTTATCTCTCAAGATATCAACGTCAATCATCCTTGTTTTTACATGCACAGTGCCACCCAATGAGCTCAATTAACCACCAAACATTGCTTTAACAAGTAAACAAGCATTAACCATATGTGTAGTAGGATGGCAGGGTGTTTGAAAATGTCACCATAAATCAAGATAAGGTAGGACTAGTTAGATATTCTGTGACACAGATGGTCTCTTAATAAGGCATTTTGAGAGCAGACATCCTTAAGGCTGTGAAAGAGTCAGCTTGTGGCACACCAACACAGAGCAGGAGAGAACAAATTGTACAAATGAAATCCGTATATTGGCTGGACACTTACAAAGGACAGAATTGTCCTGAGCTGAGCACATGGTACTACAGTAATTTACACACACACACACACACACACACACACACACACACACACGCACGCACGCACGCACGCACGCACGCATGCACACACACACACACACACACACACACGTACACACACACACACACACACTGTATATATATATATATATATATATATATATATATATATATATAGTGCATCCGAATAGTATTCACAGCACTTCACTAACTCCAGTGGTACTGCCATGTAATTCCACGGATTATGCCGTATAATTCCAGTGGTACTGGCGTATAAGTCCAGTGATACTGCCATATAAATCCAGTCCAGTGGTACTGCCTTAAAAGTCCAATGGTACTGCCGTATAATTCCAGTGATACTGCCGTATAATTCTAGTGGTACTGGCATATAAGTCCAGTGATACTGCCGTATAAATCCAGTCCAGTGGTACTGCTGTATAAGTCCAGTGGTACTGCCGTATAATTCCAGTGATACAGCCATATAATTCCAGTGGTACTGGTGTATAAATCCAGTGATACAGCCGTATAAATCCAGTCCAGTGGTACTGCCATATAAGACCAGTGGTACTGCTGAATTATTCCAGTGATACTTCCGTATAACTCCAGTCCAGTGGTGCTGCCATAAAAGTTCAGTGGTGCTGTCCTGTGCTGTATATTATTTGCTCCAAATAAAGCGATTATTAATATTTAATCCAAATAATTTTCACAGGGATTGCCCTGTGTGGTGTAGAGGTACGCTCTCCTGTACCGCATATTGTTATATAACTCCAGAAAAATAATGGAGAATGAAAATTTGGAGGATAAAATAGGGAAAGATTAAGAACCACTTCCTCCTAGTGCTGAAGCTGCTGCCACTAGTGATGACATAGATGATGAAATGCCATCAACGTCATCTGCCAACGCTGATGCCCGATGTGAGAGAAGAGGGCACGTAAAATCCGAAAATCCAAAGTCCAGTAAAAAAACTAAAAAATGTAATAATGTGAATTTCGGCTCATACCATGTGCTATAATGTGAATTTCGGCTCATTACTTGTGCTATAATGTGAATTTCGGCTCATACCATATGCTATAATGTGAATTTCAGCTCATGCTGTGTGCTATAATGTGAATTTCGGCTCATGCCATGTGCTATAATGTGAATTTTGGCTCATACCGTGTGCTATAATGTGAATTTCGCCTCATACTGTTTTCTATAATGTGAATTTCAGCTCATACCGTGTGCTACAATGTGAATTTCGACTCATACTGTGTGCTATAATGTGAAAGGGGCACCAGTAAGGGGTCCTACTATTGTGGTGCATAATGTATATAAGGGGTATATGGTGTGGTAAACTACACTGAAGGACACGCCCCATTTTGAGACATCATGCCCCCTTTTCTGGAGTGCGTTCGCATAATTACAACCTTCACTTGCATACCCCTACTTCAAAATTTCCACTTCGACCACTGACCCTCTGGCCATCATACACATGCTGCCACTGCTGGTCTCCCTGGCTGTAGGAAGCAACCGCGGATCCCCAACCCTCCACCGGATCTACACAGCGGTTATATTCTATATGATGCAGGGGGATTGACGCTCCGAGAGCTGTAAGAGCCAAGGGGACATGAATGTGGACACGGCTGGCGGGGAGATGCTGTGTCTGCACTGGCTGCAGCTCTGTGCTGTGTTTCAGGTGCAGTTTGTGAAGAGCAGACCGTTCAGTAAGTTAAAATTTCACCTTTCTATTTAGCAACCATGAGCTGGGCACCTGGGGAGGAAAAATGTGTGCTGCTGGCATGAGCTGGGCACAGGGGTATTGAAGATGTGGGCTCTAGGTAGGTACCAGGGGATGGAGGATACGGGCTGCTCGCAGGAACTGGGTACAGCGGAATGGACGCTGTAGGCATGATCTGGGCACAGGGGTATTGAAGATGCATCCTCTAGGTAGGTACCGGGGGATGGAGGCTACAGGCTGCTGGCAGGAACTGGGTACAGCGGGATGGAGGCTGTAGGCATGAGCTGAGCACAAGGTGCTGCAGACTCTAGCCACTGAGCTGGGGACAGTGTGGAGACAGCAGAAAGGGATCTGAAAAGATATAAAACCAAGCTTGTGATGCGATTTAGGAGCTGTTACGATCTGAGCATGGCGTACAGTTACACAGTCAATTTAAAAAAATATATGATTTTTGGAAGTTGATGAATAGTATAAGTTCTACATCCCCATGGGGAGTGTGGAAATTTTTGTGGCAGGACTGTAACCAGGAGATATCAGTGATATCTCCTGCATTACAATATTGATGAATGGGGCTGAAAAAAATTACATATACAGGTTGAGTATCCCATATCCAAATATTCCAAAATACGGAATATTCCGAAATACGGAATTTTTGGAGTGACAGTGAGATAGTGAAATCTTTGTTTTCTGATGGCACAATGTAAACAAACTTTGTTTAATACACAAAGTTATTAAAAATATTGTATTGAATGACCTTCCGACTGTGTATATAAGGTGTATATGAAACATAAATGAATTGTGTGAATGTACACACACTTTGTTTAATGCACAAATTTATTAAAAATATTGGCTAAATTGACCTTCAGGCTGTGTGTATAAGGTGTATATGAAACATAAATACATTCTGTGCTTAGACTTGGGTCCCATCACCATGATATCTCATTATGGTATGCAATTATTCCAAAATACGGAAAAATCCGATATCCAAAATACTTCTGGTCCCAAGCATTTTGGAAAAGGGATACTCAACCTGTATATGTAAAAAGGGTGTTAAATATATTTATAGGATGATGAATGGACCCCTTAGTGTAGTTTACTCTAGCGATTTATACCCCTATCACATCGCCAATACCGGATCCTACCCGGAAACTGGAAACGGGTCCTTCCCGGGTGGGAATCAGCATTGGACTCTAACAGCTGGTTTACCGTCCCGGCAATTACCATAGTAATTAGCAGGGACGTGCAGTCAGGGGAGGTAGGGCAGGCAGTGCTTCACCTGTCATTATGATTAAAATAATACAAAGAAGATACTTATGACATATTTTGTGTTATAAGTATCATCTTTATATTATAGTAATCGTTTTAGTACTTTAAATCGGTTTGGGTGGCACTGATAGCAATGCATCCCATTGCCAATTAGAACAGGATTAAGCGGGGGGCGGGGCCAAGTACTTGGGCTGTAAAATCCCATTAAAAACTATGGAGTAGGCGGTACTTCTATAAGTGCCTTGTTGACAGGGACATCAAGGCCATGTCAGCGAGGCAGCTGTGATTGGACAGCAGATCCAGTGCTGGATCCGCTGTCCAATCACCCCTGTATGCGGCGGTCGGAAGTGGCTGGACCCGGCGGTGACTGGCGGGTGGAAGCGGCGGTATCCGGCGGTGACTGGTGGGCGGAAGTGGCGGGACCCGGCGGTGACTGGCGGGCGGAAGCAGTGGTCCTGAAGGCAGTGATGTGCATCCGGTGGCAGCGGCAACAGAGGACAGCGCACTTCCCTCTCCCTCCCAGCCAGCAGTAACGGCACAGTCCCGGACACTCAGCAGGTGAAACAGGGGGCCACTGGGCTGGGTATTGCACTGATTTGTGAATAGCTGCAACTCGATGTTGTCAACGAGCGGAGCGATCCAGATCCGCACACCATTAAAATCCGCTAAAAACTAAACCCAAACTGAAAGGTCTCTCTTAATTTAAGAAGATAAGTGGATAAAATGATGCGACCTGGAAACCCCAGCCATGGACCGCTCCAATTTACGGCAAAACACTCTGCCCATGGGAATAACCCTACAGGCAAAGTTCAAAAGACCCAAAAGAGATTGGGCCTGCCGCAAGGTTACCTTACGCCACGCCAGACACTGCGCTATCGACCCCCTCAGCTTCTCGACCTTGTCCTGTGGAAGCCGGCAAGCACCTGCAATGGTATCAATCTCGATACCCAGGAATGACAATCAAAAGAGAGGTCCCTCTGTTTTGTTCTCAGCCACAGGTACCCCAAAATTAGTAAACAATGCTCGCAACGAGAACAACAGTTAACTACAATGCAAAGAATCCGCGTGCCCCACACACCGGAAGTCGTCAAGATAGTGTACTTTCCCGTGACCCCCACAAGAAAACTCTACACACCAATGTAAAAAGGTAGTAAACCTTCCAAAAAATGCGCATGAAATGGGGTATAGGCAAGCACTTGTCTATGAAGAACTCTTCACCGATGCGAAAACCCATGAATCTGAACAACTCCGGGTGTAAAGGAAGTTAACGGAAGGCCGATTCAACATCAATCTTAGTCATGAGAGCCCCGGGGCCACAACCCCATACCATACCAAGGGCATGATCAAAAGACTGATAAACCACCGAACAATACTCCGGCGGAATAGCATCGTTAACAGATAATCCAGATGGATAAGACAAATGCTGAATGAGACGGTGTTTCCCAGGAGCTTTCTTGGGCACAACCCCCACTGGGGAAATGATTAAGTTCCGCACTGGCGGCTGCGCAAAGGGGCCCGCCATCCTTCCTTGCTGCACCTCGAACTCGATCTTTGCCTGAAGAACCTTAGGAAAATCTCGAGCTGATTTCAGCTTCCTGGGAGCCCGAACAACAACATCGCCCTCAACCGGCAACCGAAAACCAAATTTAAAACCGCAAAAGAGAAACTCAGCGTCTTCCCTATTTGGATACCACCCCAACCATTTGGACATGGCCTCCAAACGTATTGGGGTGGGCGGCTAGTTAGCGGCGGCACCACAGGCTGCCTTACTGGCTGCGCCACCGGCTGTCTTAGCTCCTTGTCATCCAAATCGAAAACAATTGGTTGCGGGGTGGAAACCGTTGCATCACAAACAGAGGTATCAAAAACGACACCACTGACCAAGGGAGCATGCAGAATTGTTAAATGCAAAGCATTTCCCTTTTGGTGATGCTTGCCATGCTGACCGTCCTGATCCCCCAAAGCGCCGTGCAGAAGAAGTCTCACGACCAGCCCGCGCAGAAGTAGCCCCCGCAGGCTGAGCATCTGACCCTCCCTTAGTGGCCTGCTTCGCATCCTGTGACCTCATGATGTTCAGCCATACCTCCACATCCTTGTACCCAAAGTTAATGATGTGCAGGCAATCATGCTTCTGTCTGAACTGCTTGTCATAAGCCCTCCACGCATTGTCTTTTGACTGACGCTGCATGTCGTGAACCAGGTGTATGTACCTGAGCACGTTCATATGCTCCTCCGGACGATCCTCCAAATAGCACGATGCAAACACGCAAAACCCCGCCAACCAATTGTCGAAGGATCTAAAGGCCTCAACCCCTATGCCGCCCTTCGCCTGCGCTTCCTTAAAGTCTTTCTTAGCATCATCCGTCAGCGTGAACTACGCCAGGCAAATTACGACGCCTTCTGGCCCTACGCACACTACTAGAAACCCTACTTCTCTTGCTCCACCTATCACGCCTCCTCGCCTCATGCCGCATATATTTATGAGCTCTCTTCTTCGCCTTTGCCATGCTACTACTTGCCGATTGAACAGAAGAGTATGAAGAGGAAGAAGACCTACTAGACCCCCTGGAGGAAGAGGAAGATTCACTCCTCAACCTCACATCTGAATCTTCCTCCAACTCACATGAGGTCCCGGGCCCAGATGATGATGCTTCCCCCGCAACCGGCACTTCATCAAGGTCATCCTCCGCCGCCGAATCTGAAAAAGATGGTAGAACCTCCCCTGGGGGCCGGAGCCTCATTGGTGGGAAATGAAGAAAACAAAGCCCCTGCGGGGTCCCTAAAACCTTCTGCCAGTGTACTGCCTCCTATTAACGCTGCAGCAGACCCTAAATTACGGCAAGCTTGCAAAAACTGCACCATGGCGGGGCCGGAAGTACTAGGGAGAGTAACGCGGTCCACCACTGCAGGCAATGCAAATCCACTCCCCGAGACATGACTGACATGAAAGGTGCAAACGCAGTGGCCATAGCAGACACCGCAGATGCAATGGCAGAGGGGTCAAACACCTCAGCTGAAACCACTCCAGCCCCTAAATTCACTTACCCTCCTTGCTCAGAAGCAGCAACAGCACCTCAGCCCACAGCACGCTGCCCTGTCTGCTTTCTAATTGAATCTTGAGCCCTCCTCAACCTGATACCTCGCTCCCCCTCCTGCTCCCCCTCCTGATGCAGCTTGCCTAGGCACCACCCCTCCTCTAGCTGCCGAGACAAGCAAATGGCCGCCACCTCCTGACGTCCCAGCCACATGAGACCTAATGTTCCCCTGGGAGCTTCTCCTGCCAGAATGCTGAAAGCTCCAAGGTGAACTCGTTGCATTGCTGGCGAAGCCACATAATTATGGGAATGGTGGCTACAGGGCCTCCTCCCGGTCCCACCTGTCCCCTCAGCCACGGATGCCTCAGCACCCCGCACGGAGCCGGCCACATTATTCAGACATGCGCACCCGCCCCCCCTGCGGCCAGAGGGGGATTCCCGCTAGCAGGCTTCCCTGCTGCACTCCCCCGCTAGCCGCACACAGTCTTCTCCTCCATCCTCGCCCCTCCGCTCACCGCTGTAGCGGATTGATAATACGGCACCCGCGGGAGCAGAGGGGGAGACATGCCGCCACGCACCACTGTGCGCCCCCGTACACGGGCAACTGCAGCATTGCCACCAGAAGCCAAAGCGCTCACAGGCTGTGAGCTCCGGCCAAAGGGGGCTGCCACACCGAGACCTGCAGAGTCCAGGTATTGGGCGAAGGTCCGGGGCAGACGCTGCGGACGGGGCATGGCGGCCAAATGCTACACACAATCCCCACAGTAAAACAGCTAAAAATCCCTACCTAACACTCCTGCCCACTCAACTCGTACTATTCCTAGGCTATACTACCAGCTATGGGGAGAGCAATGTAAAGGAAAAAACTTTTATTCAAAGCACTGGACAGCACTAACCAGACCCAAGATTGAAACAAAAGAGGCTGACCCAGCCCCCTTACCAGACTCAAAATACCACTAACCCACCCCAACCCTCTATTCCTAAAGGACACAAAAAACTCCGACCCCTAAAAATCCCTAACAGGCCTGCACCCACTCCTTTCCTATACTGTCAATTTGCTTTCTTTCTGAACACCTTTCACCTCACAATATTGTTTTTAGGCCAAAATGGTTGCACCGAGGTGGCTGTATGACTAAGCTAAGCGACACAAGTGTGCGACACAAACACCTGGCCCATTTAGGATTGGCACTGCAGTGTCAGACAGGAGGGCAGATATATAAAAAAGGCCCCAAACAGCACATCATGCAAAGATGTAAAAGAGGTGCAATGAGGTAGCTGTATGATTAAGCTAAGCGACACAAACAATTGGCCCATCTATTAGTGGGACTAGAGTGTCAGACAGAAGGGCAGATATAAAAAAAGGCCCCAAACAGCACATCATGCAAAGATGAAAAAGAGGTGCAATGAGGTAGCTGTATGACTAAGCTAAGCGACAGAACCACCTGGACCATCTAGTAGTGGCATGCAATGGCTGAATATCGAAAGTGGCCCGCAATTTTTCAGTCCACTGACAGCATTTCCTGCATGCCCCTGTTATTTTTAAAAAATTCTGCAATTGTTGGACTTATATGGTAGTACCACTGTACTAATACAGCAGTACCCCTGAACTTATACGGCAGTGTCAGACAGGATGGCACTTTAAAAAACCATGCCTCAAACAGCACATGATGCAAAGATGAAAAAGAGGTGCACCAAGGTTGCTGTATGACTAAGCTAAGCGACACAAGTGTGCAGCACAAACACCTGGCCCATCTAGGAGTGGCACTGCAGTGTCAGACAGGAGGGCAGATATATAAAAAGGCCCCAAACAGCACATCATGCAAATATGTAAAAGAGGTGCAATGAAGTAGCTGTATGACTAAGCTAAGCGACACAAGTGTGCGGCACAAACACCTGGTCCATCTAGGAGTGGCACTGCAGTGTCAGACAGGAGGGCAGATATAAAAAAAAAGGCCCCAATCAACACGTTATGCAAAGATGTAAAAGAGGTGCAATGATGTAGCTGTATGACTAAGCTAAGCGACACAAACAATTGGCCAATCTATTAGTGGGACTAGAGTGTCAGACAGGAGGGCAGATATAAAAAAAGGCCCCAAACAGCACATCACGCAAAGATGAAAAAAAGGTGCAATGAGGTAGCTGTATGACTAAGCTAAGCGACACAACCACCTGGACCATCTAGTAGTGGCATGCAATGGCTGAATGTCGAAAGTGGCCCGCAATTTTTCAGTCCACTGACAGCATCTCCTGTATGACTAAGCTAAGCGACACAAGTCTGCGGCACAAACACCTGGCCCATCTAGGAGTGGCACTGCAGTGTCAGACAGGAGGGCAGATATAAAAAAAGGCCCCAAACAACAAATTATGCAAAGATGAAAAAGAGGTGCAATGAGGTAGCTAATATGACTAAGCTAAGCGACACAAACAAATGGCCCATCTAGGAGTCGCATTTCAGTGTCAGACAGGATGGCACAAACACCTGGCCCATCTAGGGTTGGCACTGCAGTCCCACTGCACTAATGGCGGATACCAGACGCACGTCTAACATCAGCATAGTTGTTATGGCCTCAGTAATCTGCTTTGTAACAGGGTTTACATATAAATATATATCTATGATATATATATATATATATATATATATGGCAGTATCACTGGAATTATATGGCAGTATCACTGAACATATACAGCAGGATCACTGTAATTATACGACAGGATCACTGTAATTATACAGCAGGATCACTGTAATTATACGGCAGGATCACTGGAATTACACGGCAGTACCGCTGGACATATATGGCAGTATCAATGAACATATACGGCAGTATCATTGAACATATACGGCAGTATCACTGGACTGGATTTATATGCCAGTACCCCTGAAATTACACGGCAGGATCACTGGACTTATACGCCAGTACCCCTGGAATTATACGGCAGGATCACTGGAATTATACGGCAGTACCGCTAGACATATACAGCAGTATCAATGAACATATACGGCAGTATCACTGGAAATATATGGCAGTATCACTGGACTGGATTTATACGCCAGTACGACTGTAATTACAGCAGGGTCACTGGATTTATACGGCAGGATTACTGGATTTATACGGCAGTACCGCTGGACATATACAGCAGTATCAATGGACATATACGGCAGTATCACTGGACATATACGGCAGTATCACTGGACTTATACGGCAGTATCACTGGACTGGATTTATATGCCAGTACCCCTGAAATTACACGGCAGGATCACTGGACTTATACGCCAGTACCCCTGGAATTATACGGCAGGATCACTGGAATTATACGGCAGTACCGCTAGACATATACAGCAGTATCAATGAACATATACGGCAGTATCACTGGAAATATATGGCAGTATCACTGGACTGGATTTATACGCCAGTACGACTGTAATTACAGCAGGGTCACTGGATTTATACGGCAGGATTACTGGATTTATACGGCAGTACCGCTGGACATATACAGCAGTATCAATGGACATATACGGCAGTATCACTGGACATATACGGCAGTATCACTGGACTTATACGGCAGTATCACTGGACTATACTTATACGCCAGTACCACTGTAATTATGTGGCAGGATCACTGTAATTATACGGCATGATCACTGGAATTATACAGCAGGTTCACTGGAATTATATGGCAGGATCACTGGAATTATACGGCAGGATCACTGGAATTATACGGCAGGATCACTGGAATTATATGGCAGGATCACTGGAATTATACGGTAGTATCACGGGAATTATAGGCCAGTATCACAGGAATTATGCGCCAGTATCACAGGAATTATACACCAGTTTCACAGGAATTATACACCAGTATCACAGGAATTATGCGCCAGTATCACAGGAATTATACACCAGTATCACAGGAATTATACGCCAATATCACTGGAATTATACGGCAGTATCACAGGAATTATACGGCAATATCACTGGAATTATACGGCAGTATCACAGGAATTATACGGCAATATCACTGGAATTATACGGCAGTATCACAGGAATTATACGCCAGTATCCCGGGAAATTATACGCCAGTATCACAGGAATTATACGCCAGTAACACTGGATATATGGCAGCAGAGGACACCACCACGGTGACTGGTCACTGGACTGACGCTGCACAAGACACTACCCCTGGTCTGATGCAGGACAACACAGCACCACTGAAAGGGACTTATACAGCTACAACGGATATATGGCAGCAGAGGACACCACCACTGTGACTGGTCACTGGACTGATGCTGCACAAGACACTACCGCTGGTCTGATGCAAGAAAACACAGCAAAACTGCAAGGGACTTATACAGCAGCACTGGGGACATATAGCAGCAGAGGACACCACCACTGTGACTGGCTGGACTGATGCAGCATAAGACACTACACTGGACTGAGCAGCACAAGACAGCACTATAATCGCCACCCCACTTTCCCGCCCACACAGACACTGAGGCCGGAGACACGTCCTCTCACTACACTCTCCGAGACTGGAATGAAAATGGCGGCAACGCACAGCTCCTTATATAGAATCCATACCCCGCGAGAATCCGACAGCGGGATGATGACATTTTGCCTCGTTCTGGTTTCCGAGTCAGGCGGGAAAACCCGTGCCTGACTCGGATCTGGACTCGGGTAGGGAGGTACGGTAGGGTTCGGATCTCAGGGATCTGAACCCGCTAATCTCTAATGAAAACCAAACATATAGTAAACGTAAAAAAAATTCCATTGTTTTCTCCCAAGCATAATTATTAAAATGATTTTATAAAATCAGACAAGTGTGATGGTAGGGACACTACACATGTGCAGAACCAGTCCTGTCCTCACAGGGGCGGCAACCGGGTCTGTTCCTGAAAACGAAGGCATGTCATCTCCCTTTTGTGGCGACGCAAACTTACTGACCGCATCTGCGGATATGATACACAAATCTGAGAAGCCTGAAGTCTACTCTAAAGACGGAGTTAGCCTTAGCCATTGCCGCCACCTCTTCCCCCCCCCCCTGAGTTTTAGCTCTAACCGCCACCCCCTGTGACTTAGACGTAACTGCCACCCCCCAGTATCCTAGCCCTAGCCTCCACCGCAGGTGGGTTAGGGGAGGTCAGGGGAGCGGTAGAATTAATTACCCCGTCCCCTGTCACCTTTGTAAAAGCCGGGATCATGTGACCGTCGGCATCCCAACCGCCAGCATTTCATATCACACCCGGTAAGGTCTGCTCATGACATAGTACAGGTTGTAATTTGTCCCTATCAATGATTGCCAGTGCTCTCTGCATACCAAAATGTTGGCATCATTATAACAATAAATACATGTGTTAAAAAAGCCAGTGTGGTTAACACATTACAATTACAATCAATGTGCCACAAGAATGCCAAAGGAGGAAATGTAATAAGTTGGGGTTTGGAAAAATCACCATTTTTGAAATGGGAATGTTTAAACGATTTAAAAATAGCCATCAAAATCCCCAAATAATAGGCGAGTCTATTAGATTTCTCCCAGTCAGACAGGAAGTTTCTCCAAACTACATTCAGATTTTTAAAGAAGAACTCCAGCCAGGATGAATGGAATTACTTGAAATCAACTATTTATTCAGTTTCAAATAACATGTATCTACAGTAGTCCTGTTTGCATTCAAAATTCTCAGTGTGTTTCCCGCACTCCCAGGAAAGGGGTGTGAGAATGTTGGAGGTCTCAGGAAAAAAACCCAGACATTTTAATCTGGAATTCTTCTTTAAGCACAATAAAAAAAAATCTAATAGAAAAAAGAAACAAACAAAAGATAGTTACTGGGTACTTTGATTTCTATAGCCATGTCTGTCACAGAAATGGAAAAAGGAATAAAAAAAATCTAAATAGGTAAGCTGCCTTTTAATAATGATCACATTAAAAATTCAATAAATAGAAATATCTCTGATCTCTTAACACAGGCAGGCGGTGTACAGGAAATTAAATGAAAAAAACAAAACCTTGTTAATCCTTTTTGATTTCTGTAGGTAGTAGCTGCGAGCAGAATTCTTTGACTCCATCAATTCTCTTTTAACATATTTTTAATCTGCCACATAACAGTAATCAGGGCAATCTTTACGTACCCTGTTATTCTCTCATAATACAAAAAAATAAACAAGCGAGAAAAGTCTTTTGGTGTCTTTCTGCCGCATTTTGTGGTCATGCAGAGTAGAATTAGTTTTGAATAGGTGATAACCTGGTATTCTTTATCTTGTCTTTGCTGCCCCTCTCTAACTCCTGCCAACACTTCTTCTGGCTGTTAGTCATTTTAAGCATTCCCCATGAGTCCTAACCTTACCCCCTTTCTCTTCTTGTCAGCTGAAATGTTTCAGCGCTGTCACAGGCTTGTTGCTTATTGATGTTTCCGTGTGTTTTATGTCTTCCCTAAGATATGACAGCCCCTGACACAGAGCTGATTTCAATCTCCCTGCTTCTGGAGAGGCCTACGACTTTACTCTGAAAACCTAGCCACTTACATGCATCAGAGACCACTGCTTAATAAAAATGTTTCGGTGGGATGAAATAAAAGTGCATCTCTCATAGAAAGCCTCTACTAGGCCGAGAGAAAAGACATATAAATATACAATATAAATGGGAAAATGTTCTGCTATTCTTACAGAAAAAAAAAAATAGCAGAGATTGACTTCCACGGACAAAAGGTTTTGACACCGCATCAAATTCCCGCAGGCCGGGATTGGCAGGGTAGGCTTTGTGTAACATAGCTTTTCATCACATCTACTGAACAACACATATGTGTTCTACAGGTCTTTTATTCCTGATGTTTATTAGCTTGGGTTTTCGTATCTCTTGGAACATGACAACCTGTCACGGGTTTGTGACTGAGTAAGGCTGTACTGTGATTTTTTTGCAGTTCTGTAAAAATAATGTTTTGTTACAAAACGAGCTGGGAGCTGTAATGGAGAAACCAGAATGAGGGTCATTTATAACGGCGAGATGCAGGAATACAGCTCAGGTCGCCCATTTTGCATATTGGTGACTAGTTAGTTGATCCAATATGGCTGCTTTATAAAGATGACATCAGAATCAGCGCAGAAATGTTACTGCAACAGCCAGAACGCGGCTGTCTGTAGTTAATAGCATTACCAATGTGCTACACCTCTTGGTGGGCAAATATGTAAAACTAAAATGTTGCGATTGTAAACCAGATTTTTGAATGAGTATAGTGTAGATGAGTATGTGCACTGTATAGTGTAGATTCATTTGCTAATAGTCTCACAGGTTTATGGAAGCACAAATATTAGCATTATATACACTTGGGACTAGGGCTATTTTCAAAGCTGCTGCATCTTCAGCAGTTTATGGTGCTGTATTAAAAGGGATAATTATGTTGTGTATTGTATTGAGTGTTTAGTATTGAATAAAATATTCCTTTAAATCCAGCATCTGAATCTGCTGAAAATGTGGCAACTTTGGAAAGAGCCGCTCATTAAATTTAGCCACTGATCTCGAGATGACACTAAAATAAATGTCCAAACAGAAACCATCTTATTCTAAATACTATGGGTGGCCAGCCAGTCAGAGACAAAGAAACAAAAAATATCTTTAGGTACGTCTAAGAGCCAACATCATAAATGGGGCATGGACTTGTGCCTGTTACGCCACGCCCTGATATAAAATACATTGAAAAAGCCAGATCCAACAAATAATACATCAAAGGGGACACTTGTGATGGGCCCCTTGATTCTAAAGGGGTCTCGGACAAAGATTAAGAGTGATTATGCTGGCTGCCTCATTCTGGATCTATTGAGTGCTGAGCTGCTAAGTGCCCAGACCCAGCATCAATGATTTCCTGTGCAGCATTGTGTATGTGTTCTGTATGTGTATGTGTTCTATGTATGTGTATATGTGTTCTACTGTACGTGTATGTATTTGTGGTCTATGTAACATTTGTATATATATATATATATATATATATATATATACAGGGACCTGACGGCAGAGAGAAGGGACCCAGCAGCCCGCCTCCTCCACCGAGGTACTGTACGTGCCGCCACTGGTCATGTCCCACATAAGGAGGTCTATACCCTATTTTCCACTATTATTATTTTTTTACTATCCCATGAAAGACAACTGGGTGGACGGGGCGGGGGGGGGGGGGGGGATGGGGGGGATGACGACTATGCATTGTATTTCACTTGTAATTCTGTACACTAAAAAGAAATAAAGAATACAAAAACAACTCAAATACCTACACATGAGTAAAAGTCCTTTTTCATCATACTTTTTGGAGTTGTTTGACATAAAAGTAAAAAAGACTTATAGTTGAACTAACCTCTTCTTTTTTTTAATACATGTTTTATTGATTCAGAAGCATTGAGATTAAAGAATCAATTAGTCTGCAATGTCACAATGATAAAATCATGAACAGACCGACATATTGCTCGCATCGGCGCATGTCAGGCTAGCGACGTCGGCAGGTTTGATGTGCTGCATATCATCCCTGACGATATCGCTAGCGACAGCTTGTATGCTAATGAAGGACAGAACAGTGATCGTTCTGGCCCTCATTAACATCCCTCAATGTGTGCCATGGTTCCGATATAAAGGCCTATCAAGCTGATATATCGGCAGGGTACACATGACTTCAGTATATAACTATCTTAAGCGCCACCTAGATCTTTGTTTTTTGTGGTCTTGCTAGATGGCACCTTGTGTGAAACATCTTTAGTTTGACTAGCTTTCTATTATATGTTCTCTCCAGAAATCTGTCAAATAAAACTTGTGATTTTGCATCCTAATCAGTAACTGTGGAACAATTCCTGCAGGTTATTTTGAAATGATTATTATAAGGAATATTACTGGTGATGGTGGCTTGTAGTGACATGTAAAAATGCACTGATGTCAGTCTGATTAAACCAAATTGGTTGCAGTGATTTTGTTATCTTGTCCTACAATTTGAAGAGCCCAATAATGAGCCATTGTAGGAATATAATCACTGAATTTTGGCCTAAACCCAAAGGTGAAATATTACATAAATTTTTCTGCTTTAGCAGTAACAAGTTCATGGTGTGGCACTGCTATAGGTAACTTAATTTTGGGGAGGGACATGTAGTGTTCTAGTTTTCTTAATCAATGTCTTTTTTTCTTAACAAGTAAAGAAACATCTAATGGTCTTCATTATCATCATCATCATCATCATCATCATCATCATCATCATTTAACAGTGCTTTGAGAAAGGCAACATTTTTACGATGTTTACATGTGGACATACCTTCTGTAAATATCCTAAGTTTGTACATAGCTGATCTGCCTTTCTAGGAGTAGGTTATGCACAAATATATTATGTTAATTACAGATGGAGCCCTGCTCATCTATCCCTTTAATATGATTAATTGAGCCAGGCAGTCTGACTTAGTCCCCTGCTGTAATGACTTAATCCCCTGCTGTGTTGTTCTCTCTGTACTCTATTGCAGCTGAGAACATTAGATGAAAGGCTTATGCTAATATACCTTGGTGCACCTAGGCGCAGCAGAGAAGGCTAGATGAGCAAAGCTCCATCTGTATATCTGCATATCTTTTGCTGAGCATAAAACAGAGCAGATTGTTCTGCATGGTAGTTGGGTTTGTATCCCACTCTACTCATTCTTGTCACTGTCCAGGAGTTTTCAGTAAAACTGCATGATCATGTCTCCTCGACAACATAGCAATATGTCATAGTTGCATTATGTAGTGAAGGCTTAGTTTGTATTGACCAATTCTGGGCTCACCACACCATAGCCTGTCTCACCTGGATCTCTCTGGATCTTACGTAGCCTAAATGGATAGGAAATTTTCCTGTACTTTTCTTGTTTTACCTTTAGCAGAAGCTACATATTTATTTTGGATGCAAATGAAAGGAAGTAAATTAGTTGATTTACCTGTTTTGGGGATTATATTATTTTATTACATTATAAAAATATTATTTATCTTTATTCAAAATAACCAGTGAATAATGACGGAAACCATGGAGGAGCAATAAAGGCTCAAACCTTGAGATGTTATTCTATATTGACCATAAGAAAGGCTGTGGATACATGGACTTTGGAGCCAGTGCTCTCCTTGAACTTTGCTTACAGAGCTTAAGAATGCATTGTAAGATAAAATTTCCATGGACTCACAAGCCTGACTATTTTTCTTATTGCTGTTGTCAAATAATTGACTGTTCAGCCTCACATCATGAAGTAAAAATAGCAATAACATTCTAAAATCTTAAGGGCCCTACACACTTGGCGATAGGCCGCCGAGCTGCCCGATGGCCTATACAGCCATCGAACGACCTGGCGGTGGGGGATGGTGATGGGGGGAGTGAAGTTTCTTCACTCTCCCGTCACCTGGCCCCATAGCCCTGCATGCTAATATGGACGATACTGTCCATATTGGCTTGCAGGTATGAACGAGCCGGCACCAATGATGAACGAGCGTGGGGCCGTGCATCGTTCATCGTTGGTGCCTACACACTGAAAGATATGAACGATATCTCGTTCATTAATGAACGAGATCATTCATATCTTTCAGTGGTATTGGCAAGTGTGTAGGGCCCATTAGTTGTTAATAGTTCTGTAAGACCAAATAAAGATATTATTTCTCTGAATATAAAGGACACTCGGGTCTGCTTTCTTCTCATCCCATACCCTGCTTTTTTGTCTGGCAAAAGTGAATATCAAACTATTTAAAACCCCACCAGTTTCTCCACAGCCAGGAAAAGTTTCCTTCCTTCCTGATTGTGCCTGTTGTCTGCAATGCAAATGGATTTTACTTGTGAAAAAGGGGGCAGAGTTTGGTATCTTCTGGTGGGGGCAGTTGGGTGGAACATACAGTAACCTTGGTAGTGTTGCCAAGAATAGCAAACTCTGCATGTGACAGGTGTTAGTGTGAAAGCTAAGATAGGGACTCTGGGACTGCACTGTAATGACTGATGTCTTTGAGAGTCAGAGCCTGAGCTCCTAGAGGTCAGCTCTGAATATAGGTGCATATTTACAGCGGTTGCTGTATCTGATGAGAATTGCAGTTCAGGAACCGAGGTGCAGGCTAGCCAGGTGTTGTCAGTCTGACCTGTTAAGGAGGCAAATATGCAGGAACGTGGGTGGCAGCTTTAAAAGACATCCCTAGAAGAGAATAAGAGAATATGTGAGACACTGTCTACTTGTGGGTACCTTGTTGGGCAGAATAAAGAACAGATATAGGGGAGAGTTACCCAGTAATGAGAAGAAAATACAAATCGTCTAGCCAATGATGATGATGATAGTGTCAGCTCTGATTCAGTGAATAACTAAGTGCTCTGCGAGGAAATAAGATGTAGTGATGCTTTATTTAATCTAAGTGATGGTCAGACGAGCATTCCTTAGTGCCATCTTTGTGCTATGCTACTTGCTTGTTTGCTCTACGCACTTTTGCAGGGAGACCTGGTTAGAGAAGTCACCTAGATGGCAAGTATGAGTATCCACAGAGCTAACCCCACAGACAGGGGACTAAACATGTAGGTGTTTGCTGTTGAAATGTGGAGTGTGCTACAGCGCAATCTTTGTGGTATTCATTTAGGGAGGCATCAATCCTTAACCAAGATGGCCACCATATGGTCTTTGGCGCATGCTTGGTGCCATCTTATCACTGTGTTAGAGCGCCACAGTGGGACACAGATGTATTCCACTTCCAGAGACCTTGCAATATATCCAGAGATACCTGCTTCCACAGTATAACGGTTGTATGTGCACCACTCTCCACATACTCTACATCTCTGCTGGTACTCTGTATGTTCCACTCAAGCTCTGCTCCATTCAGATACTGAGTGTATGTAACAGTGAGTACAGCTATATAAACACACAACTGCTCAAAACCATACTTCAGTTTAAGTCCTGAACTTTTTGGTGACTTTGGTGGATCTACTGGTGTATGCAGAACTATTTACTTTGCTTATATCATCGCTAAATAGTACACACATATGCAACATATGTATCCCCCATGCAGCTTTTGTGGAGGAAAATTATTTTTATTTAGCTTTCAAAGCCAGGCTATAAAACGGATCAGAAAAAATATTATCATCTCTACCATGGCTATATATCTTCAGTGCAGGCACTCTAAATCTTTGCGTTGTAATGAAGAAACACACTCTTTTAATAAATAAAACCCCTCATTTAGGGGTAGGAGGGCTGTGGGTGGTTCATGGTTTCAGTTCTTAATCTGCCTTAAAGGGAGCCAATGCTGTGTGTTTCCTAGCAGCTGGTTCCTCCATCTATGCTGAAAAACGGTAGCTAGATTTTCTACAGATGCCGTAAATATGTTTTTGCATTGACAGTGAACTGTAGGAGATGGCCTCAGCTATTAACTTGCCTAAGGAATAATGTTTTTTTAAACTGTCCTTGTCCTGGGAAGGGAACACGGTTCACTCATGAGTATTCATCCGCCCACAAGAAGACTCTTTTCTCATAGCACAACTTAAAAACTATTTTACAGTTCTATAACAAGCTGAAATGAAAGAAAATCTTTATATCTTCGCTATTTAAATTCATGTTTATGCCCTGGCAAATGTTCTACCATAAACTAATCAACTTAACAAACTTACACTGCAGTTCTGATTTCCCCTTTAAAGCTATGGCTAAAGCCATTACCCATTATTCAAGGATAAATTATTCTATCTGATATATTTTTAAGTGCACTTTGCCAACTTTCTGTTTAACTTCCGCGGAAGTGACCCCCTGTTGTCCTTCTGTTTCTCCTCCTCAGAGTATTGCCAAACAAGGCACATATAATATGGACGCACCAGTTACTCATCTCTGTGTCTATCCTTTGAATGAATAGGCTTACGCAATAGAGAGGCAATACTTTATGATACACAAATTAATCTCTACTATAGAAGAAATTGGAAAAGCACAGGAAGAGGTAGATTTATCAAACATTGTAAAGTGGACAAGCGAAGCGTTGCCGAGCAACCTATCAGATTCTAGCTATCATGTATTAGATAAATTATTGCAAGACTCTTATTGGTTGCTATGGGCAACACCTCCTCTTTAGAAGGTTTGCTAAATCTGCCATAACTCTATAAGAGGAAAACTGCCTTGTCAGTGTTTGCCTAGCAAGTGATAGGTGACATCCAGCATCTCCCATTCTTTTTGACGAGAGCACAGGATCCTCCTGCGAGTTATTACCTGTAATAATACCATATGGTAAAATGTAAACAACATCTGCATATTCATGTAATAATTTCATCTGTTTAATTAGTTCCAGCAAGACAGTTTACCCTCCAAGGCCCAGGCTGTCAGCTCAGTGATCATACATCTATGGCCTTCTGTCGAGGCTGACAGCGTCCTATTGTTTACGCTATGCTGCCACCTCAGCAGCTAATGCATGTGAATCCACCAAGAGGTGGAGAGATTGTCCCTATTGATCTAGACCGCTGACAAAAAAAAAAAAACCCTGTCATCTTTGCACAAGGATACTGAAGACAAACTTGACAGGTCAGGTGATTTGCGGCTGTAAAGTGCTTCTCAAATTGAGAGACAATAATGCATCTTGAAAGAGCACAATTTTAATTCTCTGCATTCTGGCCAGGCCTCGTCCATTTCCAAATTAAGGCTAATACACAAGAATCCAGGTTCAATTTCTGATTGACTTTTGATGCCCCTCGGTGCCAGCTTAATGACAGGATACGCAGTGGTGCAGAAACGCACAGAGCCCATGTGGATTGGGCAAACAGGTTTAGAAAAAAAAATCAACTTACATGACAGCAAATGTTTCCGCAGGATGCTCCATGAATATGAAATGACTCGTTTCTCAAGAAGGATTAACAGGGTGGCAAGATTTGTTTATAAATACTGTAAAATCCTTGAACATGACAAGAACAGACTCCTCAATTGCGTTGTTGAATCAGTACACCACAACATGCCCATCACCCACACTACACGACGGTGCTTGCATAAGATAAGAACATAACATGGTGACATAAATAACTACAGAGAATAACTTCAGGGGGAATGTAAAATATTAAAAGGAAATTTAATATGATAATTATTCGAAGATAGCTGACATGGGATTCCACTTTAGAAGAAACATCAGATGTGTGGGAGAGGAATATTGCATACAATGGCTAGTGAATTCACAGGTCACTTAAACATTGTGCAGTTGTGGTAAATGGAAATGTCTGTCTGTCAGTCTGTCTGTCTATCTGTCTGTCTGTCTGTCTGTCTGTCTGTCTGTCTGTCTATCTATCTATCTATCTATCTATCTATCTACTGTATCTTTCTCATGCTTGTCTACCTTCCCGGAAGCTGCAGGTGGCTCCCAATTTTTGTGGGAGATGAGTCTCCCACATCCTACCCGCTTCCTAGTGAAATCGTCAGGATGGTGTAAAAATCACAGCCAATTGCGGGTGCGGTGTTAAATGAATGGAATTAGCCATTTACCTCCACCCTTCACCACGGACCAGAAATCGCGGATGTTTCCCAGAGTTGGAGGTGGGCCTTAAGCTCCTTCCCCTTGCCATTGACACGCGAATCGTAGGTTTTTCCCAGTGTTGGGGGTAGGGCCTAATGACGAGCCCTGCCCCTTGAAGTGACACACAGCGTCTCCTCTCTTGGCTTCTCCCGAAGAAGAGATTAAAAAAGTAGGTAAGTATGATCTATCTAGGTAACTATCACTCTTTTATATGAAAAAGGTAACAGCACTCACCTAATGTAAAAGTTGGTAAAATAATTGTAGTATTGTAGCTTCCATACTACTGTACCCGCCTTCTTATGCTTACTTTATTCATACCTGATATTATTTCACTGATTTCTTTATGTTTCTGGAAGTAGTTATAAAAATTAAAAATGATGCTAAAAAAAGATGTCGGAACACCATTGAGGTCCATCAGAAGAAAATCGCTGTATGCAGGGTGGAGCTGCAGCCAGACGAGCCAAACAGAACACCGGGACTAATCTGCTTTATATATGGAAACAGGAAATGATTACCTTCAGGGAAAGGAAAAGACATGGGTTTCTTCCGAACCAATTAAATTAGAACCAATTTAAAAAGATGCAGGTTCCTGTGGGCGGGGCATTCAATAATGGTCAAGCTGCCGATATGATAGCTGGACTATGGGGGTCATTCCGAGTTGTTCACTCGTTGCTGATTTTCGTAACATAGCGATTAAGGAAAAAATGTGCATGCGCATGGTATGCAGTGCGCATGCGGTAAGTATTTTAGCACAAAACGTAGTAGATTTACTCACGTCCGAACGAAGAATTTTCATCGTTGAAGTGATCGGAGTGTGATTGACAGGGGGTGGTCTTCAGTATGCCGACTGACGGGATCCCGGCGCACAGTATACCGGTGCCGGGATCCTGACAGCCGGCATACCAACACTTATTCTCCCTCTTGGGGGTCCACGACCCCCCTGGAGGGAGAATAAAATAGCCACCGTGCCCGTAGTGTGGCGAGCGCAGCGAGCCCACAAGGGGCTCATTTGCGCTCGCCACACTGTCGGTAAGCCGGCGGTCGGGCTCCCGGCACTGGTATGCTGGTCGCCGGGAGCTCGACCGCCGGCATATCGTAGTGAACTAATTGACAGGAAGTGGGTGTTTCTGGCCGTTTTCTGGGAGTGTGCGGAAAAACGCAGGCGTGTCAGGGAAAAACGCGTCAGTGTATGGAGAAACGGGGGAGTGGCTGGCTGAACCCAGGGCGTGTTTGTGACGTCAAACCATGAACGAAACGGCCTGAGCTGATCGCAATCTGGGAGTAGGTCTGGAGCTACTCAGAAACTGCTAAGAATTTTCTATTCGCAATTCTGCTAATCTTTCGTTCGCTATTCTGCTAAGTTAAGATACACTCCGAGAGGGCGGCGGCCTAGCGTGTGCAATGCTGCTAAAATCTGCTAGCGAGCAAACAACTTGGAATCTCCCCCTATGTTAGATTGCGGATGGCAAAAAATAAATCACACTGATAAAAACAGCATCCACCACTGATAGATACATTCAAGTAGAACCAAGAGGACCGTGCATTACAGTGCATTTCACAAATACCTATCCTGAAATACCTGCTTCCTAGCAGGGTTTATGAGGAGAAGGCACAAAGTTCTTCTTTCGTCTTTAGTCTTGGATCTGTATCTTCTTCGTGTTTTGGATCAGTATTGCTTTTGCCAAAAGCGCCCTTGTGGGTTTTGGTGTTGGAGCTGTATTTTTTTTTTAATAATAAAAACAGCTAAAATTATATAATGTTGGCACGTTTTTGTCCCTACAGTAATAATAACCTCAATAACATTAATTTCCACTCATTTCTAGTAGTGATGAGCGAGTTCAGTTCCTCGGGATCCGAACCCCCCCCCGAACTTCACCCATTTTACACGGTTCCGAGGCAGCCTCGGATCCTCCCGCCTTGCTCGGTTAACCCAAGCGCGCCCGACTGTCATCATCCCACTGTCGGATTCTCGCGAGATTCGTATTCTATATAAAGAGCCGCGCGTCGCCGCCATTTTCACTCGTGCATTGGAGATGATAGCGAGAGGACATGCAGCGTTCTCTCAGTTTCTGTGTTTAGTGTGCTGCAAATATCTGCTCAGTGTGCTTGCAAAAATCTGTGCTCAGTGTGCTTGAAAATATCTGTGCTCAGTGTGCTGAAAATATCTACGTTCTCTACCTGAAAAATGCTCCATATCTGTGCTACATTGTAGTATATAGTAGGAGGACAGTGCAGAATGTTGCTTTGACCACCAGTATATATATAGCAGTACGGTACAATAGTCCACTGCTCTACCTACTTCTGTGTCGTCAAGTATACTATCCATCCATACCTGTGCTGCATTTTAGTTGTGCGCAGTATATAGTAGGAGGGGGCAGTGCAGAATGTTGCTGTGACTACCAGTATATATATAGCAGTGCGGTACAGTAGTCCACTGCTCTACCTACCTCTGTGTCGTCAAGTATACTACAAAAGTTCAGTAAAATTACCCAAAAATCAAAATTAAAAGCGTCTGATGAAAAGCGTAAACTTGCCAATATGCCATTTACGACACGGAGTGGCAAGGAACGGCTAGGCCCTGGCCTATGTTCATGGCTAGTGGTTAAGATTCACATGAGGATGGAAGCACTCATCCTCTCGCTAGAAAACTGCAGTGCCACTCCTAGATGGGCCAGGTGTTTGTGTTGGCCACTTGGGTCGCTTAGCTTAGCCACACGGCTACCTCATTGCACCTCTTTTTTTCTTTGCATCATGTGCTGTTTGGGGACTATTTTTTAAATCTGCCATCCTGTCTGACACTGCAGTGCCACTCCTAGATGGGCCAGGTGTTTGTGTCGGCCACTTGGGTCACTTACCTTAGTCACACAGCTACCTCATTGCACCTCTTTTTTCTTTGCATCATGTGCTGTTTGGGGACTATTTTTTTAAATCTTCCATCCTGTCTGACACTGCAGTGCCACTCCCAGATGGGCCAGGTATTTGTGTCGGCCACTTGGGTCGCTTAGCTTAGTCACACAGCTACCTCATTGTACCTCTTTTTTTCTTTGCATCATGTACTGTTTGGGGACTATTTTTTAAATCTGCCATCCTGTCTGACACTGCAGTGCCACTCCTAGATGGGCCAGGTGTTTGTGTCGGCCACGTGGGTTGCTTAGCTTAGCCACACAGCTACCTCATTGCACCTCTTTTTTTCTTTGCATCATGTGCTGTTTGGGGACTATTTTTTTAAGTACCATACTATCTGACACTGCCACTCCTAGATGGGCCAGGTGTTTGTGTCGGCCACTTGGGTCGCTTAGCTTAGTCACACAGCTACCTCATTGCACCTCTTTTTTCCTTTGCATCATGTGCTGTTTGGGGACTATTTTTTAAATCTGCCATCCTGTCTGACACTGCAGTGCCACTCCTAGATGGGCCAGGTGTTTGTGTTGGCCACTTGGGTCGCTTAGCTTAGCCATCCAGCGACCTCGGTGCAAATTTTAGGACTAAAAATAATATTGTGAGGTGTGAGGTGTTCAGAATAGACTGGAAATGAGTGGAAATTATGGTTATTGAGGTTAATAATACTATCCGAATCCAAAACACGGCTGCGGAGCCGAAACCAAAACACAAAACCCCAAAAATTTTCAGCGCACATCACTAATTTCTAGTCAAATTTGACCACCTCACAATATTGTTTTCATCCAGCATTGGATCTTGCAGGTTTTGGATTCCATATAAGGGAGCCGCAGCGGGGACTCAGCTTAATTTCACTCCCTTTCTGACAGAATGTCTGCAATAAAGTGGAAATATGTATAATTAATACAAATATGTATTGTGTATATTGGTCAAAAACATACATATTTATTTACATAGTACATACCTTGCGTAAAGTTGGCTGAGGCACCTTGAGGCACTCCATCTGTTGTTGACAAACTATTCCAAGCAGGAGAGCCACAGGATCCTTTTCCAGGTCAAAGATGCCTTTCTGGAACTGAGCCTACATTGAAGCCTAATATAATCTATACAGATGATTACAGCATCTCAAAATATATATTGTACAATATATATTTTTAATTGTTTATATTGTTGTCAAAATTGCCTGGAAATTTATGTTATTGTGTTAATATTACCCTAGGAACAATAAAAATCCTGTGATTATTATTATTATTATTATTATTATTATTATTATCCTTTATTTATATGGTGCCACAAGGGTTCCACAGCTCCCAATTACAGAGTACATAAATAATCAAACAGGAAAACAGCAATTTACAGTTGATGACAGTATAGGACAAGTACAGGGTAAATAAACATAGTTACTCAGCAGATGACACTGGAATAAGTATCAGGTGCAGTGGCAAACGCAGGATTTGCATGGGGGGGTTTCCAGAACTGGGCGGAGCCAATCACGGGGTGCGGACTGAGGTGACCCAGTATATGCTGGGTCCATAAAACTAGTGTGTGTGTGTGTGTGTGTGTGTGTGTGTGTGCACACACACACACATAGAATGTAAGCTCTCACGAGCAGGGCCCTCTTCCCTCATGTGCTTACCCTTTTCTTACTTTAATAATCTTCAACTGCACCAAATCCAGCAGTCTTCTGCCACCTGATACTTATTCCAGTGTCATCTGCTGATGTAGCTATGTTTATTTACCCTCTACTTGTCCTATACTGTCATCAACTGTAAGTTGCTGTTTTCCTGTTTGATTATTTGTTTATGTACTGTAATTGGGCGCTGCGGAACCCTTGTGGCGCCATATAAATAAAGGATAATAATAATAATAATAATAATAATATATATATATATATATATATACATACATACACATATACATAGCATATTAAACATGCATACACATATATATATATATATATATATATATATATATGTACACACACATACAGTACACATATATACACTTGTATATATATCGTGTGTGTGTGTGTGTGTGTGTTTATATGTATGTATGTATGTATGTATGTATATACATGTGTATATATGTATGCACGTGGATATATATGTACTATAAATTAAAATAAAGTAAACTTTTATTGCACTTACAAGTGCCACCAGGAAGACAGCAGGCTGCAGAGGACGCTAGACAGCCATTAATAATACTCGTGCAGCAAAAAAAAAAAATAATAATAATATTTTTTTTTCTTAGTGAGGGGGGGGGGGGTTCTGGGTACTCGGAAACCCCCCCTGGGTGCGCCACTGAGGTGGCAGAAGACTGCTGGATTTGTTACAGTTGAAGATTATTAAAGTAAGACAAAGGATGATCACATGAGGGAAGAGGGCCCTACTTGTGAGAGTTTACAATCTAAAGGGGAGGGGTAGACAGACAGGGGTGACACAGATGGGGTACATAGAGAATGTGGAACAGAGGGTTAGGATGAGATTTGGCTGGGTTTGGTGAAGAAATGGGTCTTGAGAGCCCGTTTGAAGTTTTGTAGAGAGGTGGAGAGTTTGAGGGGGAGAGGTAGGGAATTCCAGAGAAGTGGTGAAGCACGTGAAAAATCTTGGAGGTAGGAGTGGGAGGAAGTTATCCGTAGGCAGGAGAATTGTCATTGTGCATTAACAGAGCGAAGCGGACGGGTGGGAGTGTAAAGAGAGATAAGATCAGAAATGGATTCTGAAAGGGAAGGGGAGCCAGTGAAGGTCAAGTAGGAGAGGAAAGGTAGACGTAGTGTGTTTGGTGAGGAAAATGAGGACCCCTAGATTGCCAGAGGACCCCTTTATGTACAACAAAGCAGGGACCGCCTACAGTGTCACTCACAATATGTGTATTGTAATTTATAGTATACTGTACACTTATGATTAATTATACAGCAGCCCCAGAGAGAGTAACCCTGAACACAGCATCCCCAGCCACTTGATGGAACACAGCACCCCAGGAGGAAACACGTACCCCTTTAGCAGTCCCCTGGATGAACACCGCAGTGACACGTCCGTTTACTACAACCTCCACATCTGAAGTGAAATGGTGCCGATCACAGGGGGCCTATAAAATCCAAAACCTGTGAGAATCTGATGACGTTTTGCCTCGTTTTGGTACCCGAGTCAGACGGGAAAATCCGACGCTATTTTCGTGCGGGTCCGGTTCCCGAAACAAATGGACCCGCTCATTTCATTAGAGGCTGTAAAGTTGATCATATTTCTCTACCTAATATAAAAACATCCGTGATAAAAAAGGAAACAAGTGTGTAGACCAGTGATTCCCAAACTATTTTGAATCACGGCACCCTAGAGTATCAGAATTTTTGTCACAGCACCCCTATGCCAAACGTTTCTTACTGAGACACTTATAAAAAAATATTAAATTAAGTAAATTATGTTCATATGTCATCCTTAGGTTCAAGTATGTGGTGAGGGACATATTTGCTTCCACATATATTATGATTGGCAGTCAGAAGTTGTGCCTGTTTCATTGACAATAAATAGTTTTAATTGGTTCTGGATCACCAACCTGAGGTACCCCTGCAAGTGTCCTGCAGCACCCCAGGATGCCACAGCACACAGTTTGAGAACCACTGCTATAGACTATTAATTGTTAATAAAAAAAATCCTCAAATCACATTTAGTTGCTCACCTATTCCTGCACTAATTCAGGTACAATACACAGTAACACCCTGTTTGGTTGGTTAATAGCGAGCTTGTTTTCTGTTACTTGGTCCCATGGGATAGGGTTCAGGTGTGTAGCCATTGTGAAGGAAGAAGAAATGGGTTGGTATCCTAACCGCCGAGATCCCGACTGCCAGAAATGTAACTACATCCCGTTTACACTGCACATGCTCACAAAGAGAATGAATGCATCAGCACTAGTGATGAGCGGGTTCGGTTCCTCGGAATCCGAACCCCCCCAAACTTCACCCTTTTTTATACGGGTTCGAGGCAGACTCGGATCCTCCCGCCTTGCTCGGTTAACCCGAGCGCGCCCGAACGTCATCATCCCGCTGTCGGATTCTCACGAGATTCGGATTCTATATAAGGAGCCGCGCGTCGCCGCCATTTTTCACTCGTGCATTGGAAATGATAGTGAGAGGACGTGGCTGGTGTCCTCTCACTTTGTTTCAGGGGGCTGCAGTGCAAATATCTTTATTCTGGGGACCAGCAGTATTATAGGAGAACAGTGCAGAGTTTTGCTGACCAGTGACCACCAGTATTATACGTTGTCTGCCTGAAAAATGCTCCATATCTGTGCTCAGTGTGCTGCATATATCTGTGCTCACACTGCTTTATTGTGGGGACTGGGGACCAGCAGTATTATATAGGAGGAGTACAGTGCAGAGTTTTGCTGACCAGTGACCACCAGTATACGTTGTCTGCCTGAAAAACGCTCCATATCTGTGCTCAGTGTGCTGCATATATCTGTGCTCACACTGCTTTATTGTGGTGACTGGGGACCAGCAGTTTTATATAGGAGGAGTACAGTGCAGAGTTTTGCTGACCAGTGACCACCAGTATTATACGTTCTCTGCCTGAAAAACGCTCCATATCTGTGCTGAGTGTGCTGCATATATCTGTGCTCACACTGCTTTATTGTGGGGACTGGGGACCAGCAGTATTATATAGGAGTACAGTGCAGAGTTTTGCTGACCAGTGACCACCAGTATTATACGTTCTCTGCCTGAAAAACGCTCCATATCTGTGCTGCATTGTAGTATATAGTAGGAGTACAGTGCATAATTTTGCTGACCACCAGTATATAATATATAGGAGTACGGTACAGAAGGCCACTGCTCTACCTACCTCTGTGTCGTCAAGTATACTATCCATCCATACCTGTGGTGCATTTCAGTTTTGCACAGTTTGCTGACCACCAGTATATAATATATAGCAGTACGTTACAGTAGGCCACTGCTCTACCTACCTCTGTGTCGTCAAGTATACTATTCATCCATACCTGTGGTGCATTTCAGTTTTGCACAGTTTGCTGACCACCAGTATATCATATATAGCAGTACGGTACAGTAGGCCACTGCTCTACCTACCTCTGTGTCGTCAAGTATACTATCCATCCATACCTGTGGTGCATTTCAGTTGTGCGCAGTATATATAGTAGTAGGCCATTGCTATTGATACTGGCATATAATTCCACACATTAAAAAATGGAGAACAAAAATCTGGAAGGTAAAATAGGGAAAGATCAAGATCCACTTCCACCTCGTGCTGAAGCTGCTGCCACTAGTCATGGCCGAGACGATGAAATGCCATCAACGTCGTCTGCCAAGGCCGATGCCCAATGTCATAGTAGAGAGCATGTAAAATCCAAAACACAAAAGTTCAGTAAAATGACCCAAAAATCAAAATTAAAAGCGTATGAGGAGAAGCGTAAACTTGCCAATATGCCATTTACGACACGGAGTGGAAAGGAACGGCTGAGGCCCTGGCCTATGTTCATGGCTAGTGGTTCAGCTACACATGAGGATGGAAGCACTCATCCTCTCGCTAGAAAAATGAAAAGACTTAAGCTGGCAAAAGCACAGCAAAGAACTGTGCGTTCTTCAAAATCACAAATCCCCAAGGAGAGTCCAATTGTATCGGTTGCGATGCCTGACCTTCCCAACACTGGACGGGAAGAGGTGGCGCCTTCCACCATTTGCACGCCCCCTGCAAGTGCTGGAAGGAGCACCCGCAGTCCAGTTCCTGATAGTCAAATTGAAGATGTCACTGTTGAAGTACACCAGGATGAGGATATAGGTGTTGCTGGCGCTGAGGAGGAAATTGACAAGGAGGATTCTGATGGTGAGGTGGTTTGTTTAAGTCAGGCACCCGGGGAGACACCTGTTGTCCGTGGGACGAATATGGCCATTGACATGCCTGGTCAAATTACAAAAAAATCACCTCTTCGGTGTGGAATTATTTTAACACAAATGCGGACAACAGGTGTCGAGCCGTGTGTTGCCTCTGTCAAGCTGTAATAAGTAGGGGTAAGGACGTTAACCACCTCGGAACATCCTCCCTTATACGTCACCTGGAGCGCATTCATCATAAGCCAGTGACAAGTTCAAAAACTTTGGATGACAGCGGAAGCAGTCCACTGACCACTAAATCCCTTCCTCTTGTAACCAAGCTCCTGCAAACCACACCACCAACTCCCTCAGTGTCAATTTCCCCCTTACACAGGAAAGCCAATAGTCCTGCAGGCCATGTCACTGTCAAGTCTGACGAGTCCTCTCCTGCCTGGGATTCCTCGGATGCATCCTTAAGTGTAACGCCTCCTGCTGCTGGCGCTGCTGTTGTTGCTGCTGGGAGTCGATCGTCATCCCAGAGGGGAAGTCGGAAGACCACTTGTACTACTTCCAGTAAGCAATTGACTGTCCAACAGTCCTTTGCGAGGAAGATGAAATATCACAGCAGTCATCCGGCTGCAAAGCGGATAACTCAGGCCTTGGCAGCCTGGATGGTGAGAAACGTGTTTCCGGTATCCACCGTTAATTCACAGGGAACTAGAGACTTGATTGAGGTACTGTGTCCCCGGTACCAAATACCATCTAGGTTCCATTTCTCTAGGCAGGCGATACCGAAAATGTACACAGACCTCAGAAAAAGAGTCACCAATGTCCTAAAAAATGCAGTTGTACCCAATGTCCACTTAACCACGGACATGTGGACAAGTGGAGCAGGGCAGACTCAGGACTATATGACTGTGACAGCCGACTGGGTAGATGTACTGCCTCCCGCAGCAAGAACAGCAGCGGCGGCACCAGTAGCAGCATCTCGCAAACGCCAACTCGTTCCTAGGCAGGCTACGCTTTGTATCACCGCTTTCCAGAAGAGGCACACAGCTGACAACCTCTTACGGAAACTGAGGAACATCATCGCAGAATGGCTTACCCCAAATGGACTCTCCTGGGGATTTGTGACATCGGACAACGCCAGCAATATTGTGCGTGCATTACATGTGGGCAAATTCCAGCACGTCCCATGTTTTGCACATACATTGAATTTGGAGGTGCAGAATTATTTAAAAAATGACAGGGGCGTGCAAGAGATGCTAACGGTGGCCCGAAGAATTGCGGGCCACTTTCGTCATTCAGCCACCGCGTGTCGAAGACTGGAGCACCAGCAAACAGTCCTGAACCTGCCCTGCCATCATCTGAAGCAAGAGGTGGTAACGAGGTGGAATTCAACCCTCTATATGCTTCAGAGGATGGAGGAGCAGCAAAAGGCCATTTAAGCCTATACATCTGCCTACGATATAGGCAAAGGAGGGGGAATGCACCTGACTCAAGCGCAGTGGAGAATGATTTCAACGTTGTGCAAGGTTCTGCAACCCTTTGAACTTGGCACACGTGAAGTCAGTTCAGACACTGCCAGCCTGAGTCAGGTCATTCCCCTCATCAGGCTTTTGCAGAAGAAGCTGGAGACATTGAAGGAGGAGCTAAGACAGAGCGATTCCGCTAGGCATGTGGGACTTGTGGATGGAGTCCTTCATTCGCTTAACCAGGATTCACGGGTGGTCAATCTGTTGAAATCAGAGCACTACATTTTGGCCACCGTGCTCGATCCTAGATTTAAAACCTACATTGTATCTCTCTTTCCGGCAGACACAAGTCTGCAGAGGTTCAAAGACCTGCTGGTGAGAAAATTGTCAAGTCAAGCGGAACGTGACCCGTCAACAGCTCCTCCTTCACATTCTCCCGCAACTGGGGGAGCGAGGAAAAGGCTAAGAGTTCTGAGCCCACCCGCTGGCGGTGATGCAGGGTAGTTTGGAGCGAGTGCTGACATCTGGTCCGGACTAAAGGACCTGCCAATGATTACTGACATGTCGTCTACAGTCACTGCATATGATTCTCTCACCATTGAAAGAATGGTGGAGGATTATATGAGTGACCGCATCCAAGTAGGCACGTCAGTATACTGGCAGGAAAAAGAGGCAATTTGGAGGCCCTTGCAGAAACTGGCTTTATTTTATCTAAGTTGCCCACCCTCCAGTGTGTACTCCGAAAGAGTGTTTAGTGCAGCCGATCACCTTGTTAGCAATCGGCGTACGAGGTTACTTCCAGAAAATGTGGAGAAGATGATGTTCATCAAAATGAATTATAATCAATTCCTCCATGGAGACATTCACCAGCAATTGCCTCCAGAAAGTGCACAGGGACCTGAGATGGTGGATTCCAGTGGAGACGAATTAATAATCTGTGAGGAGGGGGATGTACACAGTGAAAGGGATGAGGAATCGGACGATGAGGAGGAGGTGGACATCTTGCCTCTGTAGAGCCAGTTTGTGCAAGGAGAGATTAATTGCTTCTTTTTTGGTGGGGGCCCAAACCAACCAGTCATTTCAGTCACAGTTGTGTGGCAGACCCTGTCTCTGAAATGATGGGTTTGTTAAAGTGTGCATGTCCTGTTAATACAACATAAGGGTGGGTGGGAGGGCCCAAGGACAATTCCATCTTGCACCTCTTTTTTCTTTCATTTTTCTTTGCATCATGTGCTGTTTGGGGACTATTTTTTTGAAGTGCCATCCTGCCTGACACTGCAGTGCCACTCCTAGATGGGCCAGGTGTTTGTGTTGGCCACTTGTGTCGCTTAGCTTAGCCATCCAGCGACCTTGGTGCACCTCTTTTTTTCTTTGCATCATGTTCTGTTTGGGGACTATTTTTTAGAAGTGCCATCCTGTCTGACAATGCAGTGCCACTCCTAGATGGTCCAGGTGTTTGTGTCGGCCACTTGGGTCTCTTAGCTTAGTCATCCAGCGACCTCGGTGCAAATTTTAGGACTAAAAATAATATTGTGAGGTGTGAGGTGTTCAGAATAGACTGAAAATGAGTGGAAATTATGGTTATTGAGGTTAATAATACTATGGGATCAAAATGACCCCCAAATTCTATGATTTAAGCTGTTTTTGAAGGGTTTTTGTAAAAAAAAACACCCGAATCCAAAACACACCCGAATCAGACAAAAAAATTTCAGGGAGGTTTTGCCAAAACGCGTCCGAATCCAAAACACGGCCGCGGAACCGAATCCAAAACCAAAACACAAAACCCGAAAAATGTCCGGTGCACATCACTAATCAGCCCCAATGCAGTGTTGATCACATCTGACAATTGCACTTCCTTATGTTGAAAATGTGTGTGCAGTGGTGGTTTAGCAAAGTAATGTGCACACCAGAGGAATTTTTAATTTGACCCAATCACAAGTTCAGTGTCTTAACAGGTAGATTGATTTATTGCATAAGTGATAATACTCACTATTACACTGCTTGATGGCATGAAGCATGGCTTGTAGTGGAGCAGGGTTCTGACAGCTCACCAGCCGCTCACTGTCACCTGGAAGCAGGTAGCAGTGCAGGGGAATGAAACAGTGGTTTCGCCAGGTAAAAGGTTGCAGGTCTTTTGGAGCTAAGCCTTGGATCAAGATAAAGTGGACAGAGATAAAGTACCAGCCAATCAGCTCCAAACTGTCATTTTTCAAACCCAGCCTGTGACACGGCAGTTAGGAGCTGATTGGCTGGAAATTTATCTCCGTCCACTTTATCTCCATCCAAGGCTTAGTACTGTAAATAGACCCCTAAGTCACACATGCATAGTAACAAGATGGAACCACACATGGACAGTAGTAATACTGACAACCATCTTGGTAATGGAATGAAGCATCTTCTCCGGAGAAGCCATGTTGAAGAATGCATAGTAGTACTCTCCTATTCTAACACCTTACATCAGGAAAGACAGACCAAGGGAATGAAAGGGTGTGTAAATGCATATGTGAAGGTGCTCCCTAGAGAGTATAAGAGTATGGGTTAATGAAGCACAAAAAAGAAAAAGTACTCTCTTGGTGGGGCATTACCTACCTTATTTAATGGTTGCAGTTTTAAAACTTAACATTTATTAGAAGTTTAATAAAATTATTTAGATTAAGAAATAAGACAAGGACAAAAACAAACAACATCTAAGCACATATAGCGTTTTTAGGATATTCACCAGTTACCCACAGTTTTTCACTTCCTATGGAATTTAGGATGCAGTGGGTGTATAATTCAATATAATTATTCCATGTGACCGTGGTCTATGTGGTAGTAGTAGGCATGTTCCATAGACAAGGGGTCAGTCATATTCTGTGTGGCAGGATGAGAAATGATGTGTCCAGTCACTTGATTTAGCGCCCACTTTGTATGATGGCTAACTGCTCTTCTGGATTAAACCCATGATACTATCCGTGCTGTACAGGGAAAAAAATGTGTGTAGTCAGTGGTAACAATGTATTATTGCACTGGTCACTTGTCAACAAGCACAACAAGCAATTCTTATTGTAACAATTTATCAATTTAAGGATGATTTGTTCCAAATTTGTAGCATGCGCACAGAATATGATTGACCCCCTGACTATGGAACAGGCCTACTACTACCACATACTGTAGACCATGGACATGTGGAATAGTTATATTGAATTATACACCCACCGCATCCTAAATTCCATAGGAAGTGAAAAATTGTGGGTAACTAGTGAATATCCTAAAAACGCTGTATGTGCTTAGGTGTTTTTTTTTTGTTTGTTTTTTTCCCTTGTCTTATTTCTTAATCTAAATAATTTTATTAAACTTCCAATACCCCATACCAGCTCAGAGGCATTATTTTATTTTCCCTGGGGGCTAAACTGCTGCAAAAGGCTCCTATAATTCTCTTGGGTACAAAAACCTGACAGTGGGAGAGAGGCTGATGAGTGTCAGTGACTGTCATTAGGCTGAGGAGGAGCAGCCTGATCCTGAGGTGGCAGTTGCCTTAAAATGGCAGTTAGAAACCAATGGGTCTATTTACTAAGCCTTGAATGCAGATAAAGTGGCCGGAGATAAAGTACCAGCCAATCAGCTCCTAACTGCCATGTCACAAGCTGTGTTTGAAAAATGACAGTTAGGAGCTGATTGGCTGGTACTTTATCTCTGGCCATTTTATCTCCTTCCAAGGCTTAGTTAACAGATCAAAAGGAGCAATTGGAGCATTAGGAGTAGCGGCGCCATCTTGTAAAGAGTGGAGGTGGATGGAAAAGCAGCTCCACAGTGAGCAAAGTCTAGAGGAAAATAGTATTAATAATTCTATTTATATAGCGCTTTTCTCCCATAGGCCTTAAAGTCGCTTTACAGATATCAAAAATAGTACATAGTAAAGTGATTTAGGGGGGTATTCAATTAAGTGCTGTTTTTTTATATGGTCGAAAAAAACAGCACTAATTCAGTTGCGGGCGTTTTTGTCCGTTTATGAATCCACTTTCGCCCATGCCATTTCACTTTTTTCTTTTAGTTAAATCGGCATGGGTGAAAATTGCACCAAAAAGCGAGTGAAAGCGCCTGCGAATTTTCCAAAACACGTGTATTGGAGGCAAATTCGCTGATACACGTGGTTTTCGCCAGTGCTGGATTTTTCAACAAGTCGAAAAAAACGGTACAGGTATTGAATAGGTCGAATTTACATTCGACCTTAAAACGGGCGAAAAGTGATGTTTTTTTGACTGGTCGGAAAAATTGCACTAATTGAATACCCCCCTTAGTATTACAGCATTTAAATGAATCACACAGATATAATTAAAAACAGAATCTAGAGAGCACAATAACACCCCACTGGAAAAAGTGAATAAACAATGGTTTCTGAATGAGAGATCCTGAGAGAGAGAGAGACCTCAGTTGTAATCTGAGAGAGGTTTTAAGGGGCCTATTCATCATCTTTAAAGGTAGGTGAAAATAATAGTTTTCACCTACTTTTGTAAAACATTGGTGGCGCCTACATTCTTTATTATTATTATTATTATTATTATTATTATTATTATTAATAGCTATTATTATTTATTTTTATTTTTTTATTTTTTTATATAGTGGTCTCTCTCCAGCAGGACTAAAGGTGCTTTACAGTCATCAAAAACACAGAACATATTACAAAGATTAATACAGTGATCAGGGCCGGTTCTGGCGCTCTGAGCGCCCCGGGCGGCAATAGGGGGCGTGGCTTCGTACAGGGGGCGTGGTCATTTACGCCCCCTGTACAGACTGAAATGATGTGCGGTGCGCGATGACGTCATCGTGCACCGCACAGCAAAGGTCCTCTCCACGAAGGGAAACTTGACGCGTAGCGTCTAGTTTCCTTCGTGGAGAGGACCTTTGCTGTGCGGTACGCGATGACGTCATCGCGCACCGCACAGTAAAGGACCTCTCCACGAAGACGTACGCGTCTAGTTTCCCTTCACGGCGGCAGCGGGGGGGGCAGTGGCCAGCGGCAGCGGGGGGCACACAGCAGCAGCGGATCTTGCCCTGGTGCGGCGCCCTCCGGATGGCGCCCTGCGCCCTCCGGAAGGCGGCGCTCTTGGCAAAAGTTCTGCTTGCCCGTGGCAAGATCCGCTACTGACAGTGATACAGAAGTAAAAAGAAACCGCCCAATAAGTGTAAAGCAGAGTTTGTGCTGACATTTTGGGTAATAACTTTCATAGGTTATATATTCTGGTCACCAAAGGACCCAAGTGAGGCAGCCATGTTGGAATAACTATGTAGAACAGGTCACACCAAGAAGAGATGACACAAAATGGGGTGATTGCAGTGACCTAATGCTAGGAGCAGGGTCCCAACATCATCGTCAGGTCCATGTATATTTCACCCCATGCACAAGCATACCAGGTGAGACAGCAATGTTGGGCGCGCTACGAAGGTTACACTGTGGGAAATAGCCACACACAGACTCAAGGGATACATGCGAACAACTGAAACATGTGTAGTAGTAGTAGTAGTAGTACAGAGGTTCCCAAACTGTGTGCCGTGGCTCCCTGGGGTGCCTCGGGACACTTGCAGGGGAGCCCTGGGTTGGTGGTCCAGGACCAATTCAAATTATTCATGGTCAATATAATAGGCAAAACCAGTGCTGGTGGCTGCCAGTCATAAAATAAGTGGCCAAACAGAAGCAAATCTTGTCCCTCACACCACACAACTGACCCTAAGGATGACATATAAATGCAATCTACTTAATGTAATATTTCTTTCTAAATTTCTCAATAAGAAATTTTTGGCCTAGGGGTGCCGTGAAAAAAATTCTGATATTCTAGGGCGCCGTGATTCAAAAAATTTGGAATCCACTGTAGTATACCCTGTAGGGATAAATTCACCTGGTAAAGGTTTAACATATAGGCATAGCATACAGTGGGGCAAAACTACATGGTACATGATGGGGTCCATGAGGCAGCATATAGGAGAGGCAATAGGTGTCAGTAACAACATAGTGCAGATTTGGAAGTGAGAGTCCAGCAAGACAAAAGTATTTAGAAATAAAGTCCATGTGTGTGTCCTATCAGCAGCTCCAGCATCCATGTCCTCCTCTGGGTGCATGAACGTGAAGCGGCCCTAGGTCAGGAAAGGGAAGCAGCCTGTCAATGGAGAGGGGTCATGCAGGTAGTAACAAGATGGTGGCTACCATGCAGTCCCGGCAATATCACCTCTTCCAAACCCCCCTTCCCCCTCCCACTCAACCCTGATTAGCAGGTTAGCGTGAGTCTGGGGTCCTCGACCAGAGTCATGGGTTCTGGAAAAACTGCTGCACCCTGGACACCCAGATAAGCTCTACTTTTAAAACATACATATATGTACTGAATACATTTGTTTTTAAATATAACTTCAATCAGTGTTATCTCTTCACATTGCATTTTGCTGCTTTTGCCTTTGTACATGGTAGATGTGGATCTAGTTATTGGTTTGACTGCATCACAGAAGTACTTTCTTGCACTAGGAGGCAATTTTATTTGTCATTTTTGGTTCCGTATATATATATATATATATATATATATATATATATATATATATAAAAGAGTCCAATTTAGTAGGCGGCACTCAGAGACTGCTAAACACTGGGCATAGCGTGCATAAAGGCCCCGTGGGGCGTGCTTTATTTAGTAACGTTTCAGGGGATGGTACCACTTCCCCGGAAAGGTTACTAAATAAAGCACGCCCCACGGGGCCTTTATGCACGCTGTGCCCAGTGTTTAGTAGTCTCTGAGTGCTGCCTACTACATTGGACTCTTGCATACATTGTGTTTACCCCAGAGGAAGGCACCGAGCCGGGTAATTGAAAGTGTGGAGTGCCGGAAGATATTGCTATTTATTTATACATATATATATATATATATATATATATATATATATATATATATATATATATATATATATGTATTGACCAACAATGGTGGCACTTAGGGCTTAGGGGACTCTGCAACAATATGAAACACTGAAACTATATTGGGAACCACATTTCTGACTAGCAATATCAAACAAATGATGATGTGGATAATAGCATATTATGGTGCTTTACACATATACTTACTTAATGCGCTTATACTGTTTTTTTATCATGATCTGTGTTATTAAACATATGGATATGCTATTACATTACGGTACATTATAGTAATTTTGCTACCAATTCTGCATCAGTCTCACAGTGCATTTAAAGCCCTGTGAGTGAATATACACCATACATATCCAATCCATGTAAGAAACACATGATATGGACCTGTTAGTTTGAGGAAAAGTAACATTTATATATAACCCAGAATGTTACCCCCGATGCATGCAGCTCTGCATTAGTAGCATAATGCCAGATGCATTTATACACAACTAGTTCATAAGCATGGTTGGTGTAGTGGTTAGCATTACTGAATCACAACACTGAGCTCTTGTATTCAATTCCCACGAAGACCTTATCTTTATGGAGTTTGTATGTCCCCTTATGTTTAAGTGGGTTTCCTCCCATATTCCAAAATACTAGTATGTTAATTGGGAATATAGATTGGAAGATCCACTGAGGCAGGGACTATTGTGAAAGGCTTATAAATATTCTCTGTACAGCACAGCACTGTGGAATATGTGTGTGCTAAATAAATTACTGCCAATAATAAAATAATAAAGATTTTAACATTGGTTTGATAGCAAATACAATGCAGGTTGAGTCTCCCTTATCCAAAATGCTTGGGACCAGAGGTATTTTGGATATGGGATTTTTCCGTATTTTGGAATAATTGCATACCATATATCATGGTGATGGGACCTAAATCTAAGCACAGAATGTATTTATGTTACATATACACCTTATACACACAGCCTGAAGGTCATTTTAGCCAATATTTTTTATAACTTTGTGCATTAAACAAAGTTTGTGTACATTGAGCCATCAAAAAACAAAGGTTTCACTATCTCACTCTCACTCAAAAAAGTCCGTATTTCGGAATATTCCATATTTCGGAATATTTGGATATGGGATACTCAACCTGTATTAGCTTTGATGTACATAAAAATGAATCTGTTAGACATATGGTAAATGTTACTACTTGTATATGCCTAATAATAAAGCAAATTCATTTTATATTGCACTCACAAAACCATATAAAAAAGGCACAAAGAAGAAAGAACCTGTGAATCCACAAACAGCCAATCAGAAGTGGCTAACTTGTGCATCATCATCATCATCATCATCATAATCGGTATCCAGTCTCTAGGTCAACCACACTTAGGTCGACACTGTCTAGGTCGACCACTATTGATCGACAGTAATTAGGTCGACATGGTTTCTAGGTCGACAGGGACTCTAGGTCGATATGTTCTAGGTTGACATGAGTTTTTCAAATTTTTTTTAACTTTTTCATACTTTACGATCCGCGTGGACTACAATTGGGAACGGTAACCTGTGCCGAGCGCAGCGGTAGTGGAGCGAGGCACCTTGCCCGAAGCAAGGGGACACAGTGCACTAATTGGGGTTCCCGGTCACTGTACAAAGAAAATTACACCAAAAAAGTGCAAAAACTCATGTCCACTTTCTGTCATGTCGACCTAGTACATGTCAACTTAGATTTCCTGTCGACCTAGAAAAAATGTCAACCTACCTACTGTCGACCAATAGTGGTCGACCTAGACCCTGTCGACCTAAGTGAGGTCACCCTTGCATACCACACCCATAATAATCAGTGTAATTTGCATCAGCTTTTAGGTACTCACAAGTGAAATAGCTACTTACCGGCATTATCTGTGTCATTATGCCCCTCCCCCTCTTGGGCTACTCATATTATCCATGTCTCCTCCCTGCAGCAGTGATGGGGAGGGAGGGACCGGTCCATCTGGGGGGTTTCTAGCAACTCAAAACCGTCACCTGTGTGTGCCAGTGTTTTCCCTCAGGATAAATCTATTTGTTAGAGAATGCAGTTAAAATGTTGCCTTTTTTCTTTTCTTTTTTTTACAAATGATGTTGATGCCACTTTCGTCATTCAGCTGAAAGCATAAAACAACTTAAAGTGTTGGAAAAGTGATGACCAGGCAGCTTGGGTACAAAGATATACTGTTGTCACATTAAAAGAGCTAAGACCTGAGCAGGAAAGGATTAGCATCAAGCCAGCCAGGCAGTCGTCCAGTGGCCCCCGTACATGTGGAGGCCCTCACAAATAACAACATCGCCAGTTTATGTGGTACTACTGTGGGATCTGTTTGGCATGATGCGGAGACTCCCTCTACAGTGTGTTCAATACAAATGTGGTGCTGGGAGTTTTTATAGCTAATGCTTTTTAATAAGATCGTCAGATTAGAATGTTGACAATTTTATTGGTAGGGACCACCATAGGTTTGTTGCCGTGGGCCCCCTCGCAAACCTTTTTCTGGCCCTGAGGCTGAGAGCCTTAGGGGGGTATCAAATTAGGTGCAATCCATTTTTGGCGGATCTAAATGGCTGGATATCGCAATTTTTGATCGATGGTTATTATTGCGGTATCCAATTAGGGTCCATTTTGATCACCTGAAAATAGACCTGCGATTGCGTGAAAACACATGGGATCTTTATCATGGCTCCGGCTGCCCGCTGATCGTGGATTATGCTTCGGATGTCTGAGGCATCGAAAGCATAATCAGCGATAAGTGCCAGGATCTGGGGGAGGAGTGTACCGCTTTGGGGCTAATAGGATAGCCCCCGGCAATACAGTTACCCACGGTCATTGACCGCAGGTAATTGGATACCCCCTTAGAGTTTGTAGTGACTATAGTGATAAATTCAGTGATAGAAGAGGTAATATCAGTAGTAAAAGGTATGAGATTCAGGTGGTCATATATTGTATAATAAATGAATTAATTCTTGTATTCTGTGCCCAATGGATAGAATAGGGCATCACCATAATGATCATCTGCAAATCCATAAACCCTGTAATCCGGCACTGCATGTTATTGTTATAATTGTCCTGATTTCTTAGACCAATATTATGCAAACTTTAACTGCAGTCTATATTAGCTTCTCAAAGAACCAATTATACCTATAACGCCAAACTGCATTATTCTTTTACAAATTACAGTATCCTTCTGATTGCATCTAACGGGCATTTGAGGGCAAATAGTTAATGGGATTTTTGTTATCAAAAATGCCTGGAGAAAGCAGGGTTACTTCATCAACATAACTTTACACATTACTGTCTAAAAGCAATTTCACTCTCCCAAATTTGCTGCTTGTCCGGAGATTATTAGGCTTTAGCTAGAAGAGAAAGCCTAATGGGCATGCTTTCATTTGAGCAAAGTCCTGTAGGATCATACACAGTCTCTCTGCTTTTGATCTCCATGACCTCTATCTATTCTTAAAGCCAGAATAAAAAGCAAATACATACAAATTAGAAAGCACAAATTAGTAAAGGAAAAACAGCTGGCCGGCCTAATAGTCATACAACAAAGAATATAAAAGGTGTATAGTTGTTATGACTCTGTCAGCTATTATGTTCTTGCCTGCAGTATCTCTGGAACGGACCCAGACACCATCATCACTCTATATTTCAGTTGTAAGATTCTGACAAAGGCCAGGTTGTAAATGTTCTAAGCAGTTTTCCACACAAAATAAAGCAATGACTATTTATGTCACAACCCTTAGAGTGAACACCACGGATCTGTATAAATGTTTTTTTTAAAGGACCCTAACAGGTGGCTTCTGGGACTTCTCTGGCAGTGGTGTGTACTGCTTGGCATATTGTTCTGCTGCAACTCCTAGATTTCAGATTGGCATTAGCAACCATAAATGGCTGACAAATCCTGTGTCTCCTATAAAAATAAATTAAAAAAAAAACCCACAACAGTATACCTTCATTTAATACATAAGAAAACTAACTTTTTTAGCACAAAAAAAAAAAAAAACTTTCGCTGCAGCCAACCCTTCTTCAGAATTACAGAAATGCATTGATTGGAGAAGTATACAGATAGACAGCAATCATGAAATGATGCAGGAAAACTGGCCTGAGCATCAAGTATCTCTTGTCTGACATCACGCACAACCTGTGCATTCATGGACTAAAGGTTTATATAATTGTGAAATGATGCTTCCATTCTGCCTGGCAGTGTGATCACAATCGATATCAGCCAGGATGTTTGGAATGCTTACAAGGACATAAAATGCCTCTTTAGGGTCTTGTCTCGCTCCAAGGAAGAAAAATAATTTGTTAGTTATGCCTTTCTAATCCTCCGATGGCCTGGAACTGCCAAAGAGAAAGAGATTGGCTGTGAAAAATTGGTGACACCTGTTACCATCGGTCGAAAAGTATCTGGTGCAAAAAATCTAATTCTCCCGATATCTTGAAAACAAAGGGGTTATTCAGAGGTGGAAGCAGGAAAAGCATCCAATGTTTTCCCTCTGGGTATGCATTCCGATGTTTACAGCTAAAAGACAGATCAAAATTGCATGGAGATCCATGTATTTTCTATAGGTGTTTCTGGATGATTAGCTGGGAGGGAGGCTAGCAGTCAGAGATCACCCAAAATGTGCCGGGAGAGGAACGAACATTCTCCTCCCTGCACTGTACTTCCCAGAACATGCGCTCCAGAATGCTGGCCGCACGGCATTCTGGGGTGCGATTCTGGCAGTAATGTAGGCAGCAAGAGACTGCCGCATCACTGCCAATTTCAGCACACTGAAGGGGCTGTGGACCGCCAGGGGCTGGGGACTGCCAGGGGCTGCAGACGCTGGTGGACAGTTAGTCACATGTGATCACATGCGACCATGTCAGTTGAGTGGTTAATGGAGGAGGGTACTGTGTGCAGTCTCCATACGATCCCCCCCTCTTTGATCAGCAAAGTTGCCAAATTCTAAAACTCTGCATGTTACATGTGCCCCACCTCCACCTGCAGTGCAACATAGTTTTGCCCAATTGCTTGCTTTTTTGCTTAACTTACAAACATGAATCAACCCCATTGTACCCAAGATTATTTTTTTGTATAAACATCTGCATATATTGGCAGCTGAAGATTGAGGAGCCTAGTGCCACGACAGACTACAATTTTTGCCCCAAACACCTTTATGATGATAGCTGAAGCTCTAAAATAAATGATAGCAGCTGCATTTCACATGTTCTGTATAAGCTATGAGATATATCCTCATTAAAGGTAAGGATATGTAATAATTTAACAAATGCAATCAAAAACGTTAAAAAAAATTGAATTACATTGTGCAAAGGGATTAAATGAAGTTAATAATGTGCATCATTTACTTTAACATTATTGCATAGCAACACCCAACATTTAAACAATGGACTCTGCACCCCAAATGTAACCAGCACTAATAAATAGTGTTACTGTATATTGGGTAACATCTGGGCTTGTTGCATTAGCAGTGGCTGGTACTGTGTATATACCAGCGCTGCTAATTAGTAGTTATTATTATTATTATTATTATTATTATTTATTTATTTTTAATTATTATTTTCTTTATAAAACTCCACATATTCTGTGACACTGTCTAGTGGGATTTAAACATTATTAAAATTAAAATAAAAAAAGTGTTAGCTATAAACTTCACAGAAGCATAATAATGTAACAATGTAAAATATAGTTATTTCAATAACAGAATAATAAGTGGTAAAATTCTCACTCCGGTTAAATAAACCAGAAATTTAGTAATTCCTAGCAGTAATTCAGTTACATTAACTTTTGTAATTCACCACAATGAATGATTCAATTAATATAACTATTCTTCACTGATCCTTTTACTCACATAAGTGACATAAATAACTAGCAAGCGGAAATCCTATTAATTTCCTGTAAGAGTTTTAGAAATCTGCACGGCTTACCCTGGGATAAGACACTAATAAATATCCCACAGCAGATATTTCCTAGTAGTGTCCCAGTAATAATCGTATGTAGCTCTGGATTGCTAGAAAGAACCTACTGGGGAAATAAAAAGACTTAGAGAATTATTTCACAAGATTTATATGTGTGTAAGTACATAAAGGTGGGTTTTATTATTAACAAAATTGTTTTGTTTACCAAGGGTTGGTGGACGATTGGTGATGGATGATAGGAAGGGGTTATTATGTGGATGGATTACAGGTGGGGGTTATTGGGTACTGTTAATGTATTCTTATGTCGGTTTAGAGTTTAAATTGTAATTGAAACTTAAATGAGTATCTATGTACTCAGCAACACATCTATACTATGGTGGGCTAAGTTGTACACCAGTGTTCACAGTACTTATAGTAGGTATAGTATGTGCAGGTGTATTATGTTATACTGAGAATGTGGCTCGTACTAACTTAATAATGGAAATTTACAATGCTAACCGCATCCATCATTTTTAATATATCTGAGGACATAAAAATGTAAAAAACAAATATAAAAAGATGTTTAAATGCATCGTCTGTTTAGGTGCAGAGATTATTATTATTATTATTATTATTATTAATAATAACAGTAATAATAATAATAATAATGTATGTATAGATTGGTGCATTTTCGTCAATTGGAATCGGTCAATAAGAGATCTGTGGGCTGCACTGCTACAGTACCAATCAGCAGGCTGCCTACAGTAACTCACATACACACATGACGGGCAGGACTTGTCCCCTTGATGACGGAGGCCTGTCCCTGGTGAGTTTGGAGTGACAAAGCAGCCAGGCCAAAGTGATCTATGTTGCTATAAGGATGCTTGACTAGTACTGTAAAGAGACCTTGTGTTAAAAAAACTGTTTTATGCTCTAATATTATATAATACACTATATAAGGGCATTTTTATAAACCTAATTTTGCGGGAAATCCCCCAGACATAGATGATTTCGAAGAATACCAGCAAAATTAAGCATCTCTACCATGAATAAGTCTCTGTTATTTACTGCAGTTTCTTCATTTCTGGACACAAAAGCAGCCCCATTAGGTGCCTATGGGCAGGCCCGCCATCAGGAGGGTGCTGCGGGCACAGATGTCCCGGGTCCGGCCTCAGAGCCGGATTAAGGGGAGGGGCACGGGGGTTCAGTACCTTGTAGGGGGGCCCCCGGCAAAAGCACACATATGGATCACCAATTAAGTTTATTTTTTTATTTTTACAGGCGTCCCCCTATGGGTCCCGCAGTGCCAGAGTAGACTATGTGGCTGTACGGCCCCTCCCCCCTTTGCCGGTACCTGCAGCATCGTCACTGCCCCTGGATTGTGCAGCCGCCAAAACAGGGGGATTGTGTGTGTGCCGTGTGGGAGGCGGGAGGAGGAGATCCACAGAGGCAGCGGCTGCAGCGGTACTGAAGAGAGTGAAGACAGGAAGAGGGGAGGAAAAAAAGTTAAAGCGATTGTTGCGGGTCGGGTGGACGCAGGCGGCACTGTATAGTGGCGGCTCTATATCTTCTCACCCTGCACTCTATAGCCTATGTGCCATGAGTGAGGATTGCAGTGAGGAGCGAGGGGGCAAGTCTGGTGACTGGTCTGCATTTGTGTGAGGAAGGAGCAAGCACTGGCTGCCCGTGACCCTGACTGGTCACTCACCTCTGCTGTATAGCGAATTTTATATATATATATATATATATATATATGATGCTACACAATTATGTGCTCCTCTCCTGCTTGACTGAGGCCCCCAGCTTTATGTGACTCAGGTCTAAATGGGGGCTGATGTGGATCGCAGCCGGGTGGCACCCGTGTCAGGCTCCCGACTGCGACCCGCTATTTAGGTCTAAAAGCGGTATTACAGAGAGTAGAGGGCCCGGGCCGCTCATGCCGCCGTCCGCCCTCAACGATGCTCCGCCCACTTTTCATTACCAAGTTCTGGCATTGTCAAAGGAGGGGAAGAGGACGCTGCAAGCTTCTAATGTAAACGTCCCTCCAAAAATGGCCGCCGCCTCAGAGGAAACAGTTATTAAAGATACTAGAGGAGGCTCCTCTAGTATCTTTAATAACTGTCTCCTCTGAGGCGGCGGCCATTTTGGCAGAGACTTTTCAATAGAAGCTTGCAGCATACTCTCCCGCCTCCTGTGACAGTGCCAGATCTTGTCATGAAAAGGGGCAGGGCTAAATGAACAGAGGGGGAGGAGCTACATGGGACCAGGCTGCTACAGCTCCGACCAGCCCGTGACAGGTAAGTTGAGGGAGAGTGAGTGGGAGAAAGTGTGTGTGTGTGTGTGTGTGTGTGTGTGTATATTTATTTTGTATGTTTTATATGTATACTGTATATATATATATATATATACTGCATATATATACTGTATATATATACTGTGTGTATATATATATATATAAAATTATTTTATTTATTATTTATTTATTTATTTATTTATTTATTTTGGGGGTGCTGCCTATTTTGTGAGTCTCGGGCCCCAGAATTTCTGATGGCAGCCCTGCCTATGGGTGCAGCTAAATTGTCAAATTGGCCCCAGCAGCTAGCACCATTTTCAGACAGTGTTACCCATAGTAGCCTGTGGGCTGCTGTAGTGGATTTATTACTGGAGAGGGGTTTTCCAGATCTCTCTCCATCCACCCTTACTGATGCATGAGCATGAGCAGTTCTAGTACTGTGTATGCGCAGTACACTCACCAAGTCCAAAGCTGAAGCAAAGTGATAGTGGTAGCTGTCACTTTGCATCTAACCCTTCACCAGGACAGGGCTTTCTTGGAAGTTCTATCCTGGTGCCCCAACTTTGGTAATTGCATACAAAAATATTAATTTCACAATACAAGTTTGGGCATAATTATCACGTAAAATCCACAGTAAAAATGTGTATTGTGGTACATACATTCCATAGTATGGTATATAATAAAGTAACAAAAATATTTTGACACAAAATTATTTTGTTAGTCGATAAACATTCACATTGCTCCTTTTAAGCAAATATTAGCTATTATTATGTTATACCAAACATACACAGGATAGATAGATAGATAAATAAATAAATAAATAAATATATAAATCCATATGAGAATGGTGCATATTGCTCTGTTTAAAAACCTCAAAGGATACAAGTACCATCTAGAACAATATGTAAAAAGGTTCTATTCCATCCTAACAGAGATTAAAAATTACACCTGATCTCCAACAACTCTAACACTGTGCATTGAATATCGTGATATATGTTATGTCTTGGTTTTAAATGTATTTTGAGTTTTGGTTTTAATAAATGTATAAAATGAATATATTATATGGTCATTTGATGACATATGATACAGAGATATATGAGAACCCAAATAGATTGGTACAATATTGCTGAAATTCTGATTTCTAGGATAATTGTTAAAAAGCGTCTTAGATTATAGCGCCCTTTTGATCATCATGTAAAAATGAACACGCAAATGACAACGACCAGTTAAAATATGAAGATTATCGGTAGAATAAACTGATTTATTTTCTTAGATGTTATATGGAGGAAATGGGTAGAAGTTTTCTGTAGAGCAGTATAGGGAAAGCAGAAGTCAGTCAGGGGTGTTGTGAGTTTGTGTGTGTTACAAAATATTTTCTTTTGTAGTAAATTTGCTTCATCAAATACATTGTGTGCCTCCAAATTCACTCTTGCTACTAAATAAATATTGTGGACCAATTCCAATTTATGTGCATTTAATCAACAATTTTTGGGATCTAATAATGAATACTCGGCACTAACTAACAATTTGCTTATGGCAGCAATACAGATTTTACTGACACAGATTTGTACCAATCCAGGGCTCCTATTTGAACACTGGCAAATACCTTTCATCTCTCACACTATTTTACCTCTTTCACAGGTAGCCTATCGCTGCTGCCGAAACGTCACATTAAGAGGCACGTAAAATGCACAAAGGTTTTCTATGCGATTCAATTATTTTTTTCGCCAGCAGACAGTATATGGCACCCAACAGAGCTATTCAATTATTGCTCTGTTCAGGCACGATCAGCTGCCAGTGCCTGCATTTCAGCTTGCTCCCATTAGGTTGGGGGGGGGGGGGGTGAGCTGAAATAAAGTGACCCATTTCAGCGCTCATACAGGACTTTTTGCATTGCTCACATTAGCTTGGTTGGGTTTAGCTGCTTTACATGCTAAACCTGACCTCTCTGGGTGAGTCAAGCGCAATAATTAAGCACAGTTGAATTTCATCCCCCTCCGATCTTCCACCACTGTAGACGGGTGATCGGGCGCAATAAACAATCTAATATCGCCCTCTGACTCCATAGGTCTTAGTTGCATGATATAGCACAACACCAAATCAGGTGTGTTACTTAACAATGGAAAACTAGATTAAGGTCCTGATGCTAAATTAGGATGATAGCATAATGTAAAATCTACAACTAGGATCTGCTCTTATCCAGAAAACGGCTGCACTCATGAGCATGTTTACGTGTCTCTGTCACTGGTTTTGTGTACAGTAAGGGAGCTTTTTGTTTATTTTGAGAACAGACGCAGACCAGCCCAGAGACGCATGTACAGTGTATGATCGAATTCAATTACAAGTGGTAATTTGAAAAGGGTGGTAGCCTCGTTCTTTAACACCCACGACTATTCAATTAAAGTCCATTTTCCTCATGTGGTAAATTACCTGTAATTGCATGTTAACCCAAAGAACCTGGGATAAGTTCCCGGAGTTATTGGTTACAAGCTTTGCGGCGCCTGGGATCAGGCTATTTAATATGGATTGAATAGAAATCTACGTTAACTACAGCCTGCATGCTGATCGTTGGATACAATTGAATAGACCCAGCAGATTAATTAGCAGCTGTAACTAAAAATGGCTAATTGAATCCGCCCATTATGATTGTGTGTGTGTGTGTGCGTGCGTGCGTGCGTGCGTGCGTGCGTGCGTGTGTGTGTGTGTGTGTGTGTTTCGGTGTCTTTAAACTTTTTTTGGTTTTATACACCATATAAAGAGTTGTACCTGCTGTTTTAGAAAGTTGTTTTAGATTTGTTGAACCCTAATATCGAATTTACATTTCAAAGTAAAACAAGCAGTTAGAAACATGGGAGTAATTGTATGTGACTGACGTAAACCGGGCGCTTCCGCTACTGGTGCAGACATCCATGCATCTTGCCAGGACTGTGCCTGAGAACATGGAATTTTTCTAGGCGACTTTTATCAGGACCAAAGAACACTACAGCATCTCAAAAAAATTTACATAAGAGCTCAATTTGCAGCATCAAAGAAAAAGATTGTAATTATCAAATATTAACACCAAATCATAAAGAAAAAAAAAACATCATATATGTAGAGGACTGATTATTCTCAATCATGTGAAAGCATATTATACAAACAAAGAGTTAAAACCTAAAGGAGTGGGGAAAATCAGAGCATCTGTACAATGCCACTGTGCTGCTATAATGATATCAGTTGCTGCAAGTCCAATAGCTGACCTCATTATAAGGGTTTAATTGCATTGTTACAAAGTTTCACTTCTTCTCTCTGGCCTCTTTCTCTTTATGACAGCTTTAGAAAGGAATTTCAGCTTGAGGTCAAAGGAAATTAATTACTGCTTCCTTAGTCTGTGCTCATCTACATTTTAGAAAACTTAAGGCTTTTAGTAGGAAAAAAAATACCTCTGGTTCTTACATAGGGCCAGAGTTACCGCTGCATCAACGTACTTGAGTCATTTCTGTACAAGTGCTGTTATAGAATCTTTGACTTCGAGCGCTTTGTGAGAGGCGGCTGATTACACAAGGGTGTCGAGATTCTAATCTAAATATAATTTCAGGAGTATTAACATGCGCTGCCTTAAAAGGAAGGTGACACTGCATTGCCTCTTAAATACGCTTGTTGGGCAAAATGCTAAACAGTGAATTTGAAAAAGTCAGAGTTAATAAGACAGAATCTCGTAGAATCAACAAGTGGAATCAGAAAGGGGTCTGCTCAAAATCTCTGCATTTTTTTTTTCATTTTTAATTAACTCCACACTAAGGCGAGTAGCGGCTTTTCTGGCTAGACAAATGAACACAGAAGGGACAGTTGGTTCAGGCATGCAGAGCAGTACAGTACCGTAGATATGTAGTCATTGTTATTACTGGATTTTTACAAGCCAAATGACAACAAGGTAAAACTGATATAGCTTACAGCAAACGTATGCTGATTCTATACAGATTCAGATGTGTGTGTGTGTGTGTGTGTGTGTGTGTGTGTGTGTGTGTGTGTGGGGGGGGGTATAAAGTAGAGGGGCCGTGATTGCCAAAAAGAGAATTCAAACTTGGTTGAGATGGGTGATATCCTATTGTACTTCAAGTATCTGCAAAATGAACAAGACATCCAGGCTATGTACACAAGTTGCAGGAGACTGTCATGATAGAAAAAACATTATACAGCAACTATATATATATATAGTATATATATATATATATATATATATGTGTACAAAGGAAGCTAATAGCGCCACAGAAGTAGTATCTAAGTTTGTAAACAACAGTATTAGGAAGAGAGTATTCTGAGTTGATAGTCTAGAGATATATATATATGTGTTACCTGGAGGACACTCCCTATAGGCTATTAGGGCGTCAGCTTATGGACCTCAAAAAACATATAGGCACTGGTACATATGCCTAGAGGGTTAGAAATAGGTACGGAAGGATGAGGTACTTACAAGCGACCAAAGGTGTCGAAATAATAATGTAACAGCCAGGTGTTCAATAAATACATAAAAAAATTAAATTTATTCTCAGAATACAATGCACTAAAAAAAGGGGGGGGTGTTAAAATAGGGTATATAATTATTGTAAAAATATAAACAATTTTTTTAAAAAATGCAACCTAATCAATAAAATCTGGTATAAAAGCAGCAGAGTTGAGGCTAAAAAATTATAACACATATACCAAAAGTCAATGAAAGGTCCATAAAAGCAAGAGCAATATGTATAAAAGTGAGTACAAAAAATGCAGGATGAGCATAAAAAAGGAATAAAAAAAATAGGTAAAAAATTGAGAGAGAGGTAGCTTAACTTCAATAGTGGAGGTATGTTCAGAGTGGTACCCAACGCGTTTCGTCCCTCATGGACTTCATCAAGGGGTAGTGAGAGGCTAGAGACAGAGCATATTTATACCTCCTGGCTATGGGAGGTGTTAGCAACATCACTTCCTGTTTGTTAATTGGTGAGTTGCTGTGGAGGTATTAAAGTACGTAAATAAGCACCTAGACATGTAATGAATGGAGTAAGGGGGCCAAATAATATATTCAATAGTGAAAACGATATTGCATGTAGTCATAATAGCGTTTATAACATAAAAGACAACAAAGTCCGTCGACTTCCGGTCCGGGCTGGGTGGAACGTCATCTCCGCCCCACTTCCGCCCCACTTCCGGTTTGGATTGTGTCCGTTGTGCGCATGCGCCGGCTCGGCACCGTGCGATGCGGATACCTGGTGTGCTTACACCGCTGTAGACGGCGGCCATCTTTTTGGTTATTCAAGCTTGGTTGTAGTGCTGCTGCGGGTATGATCTTCAGTATATTGTCCCTTTGATGGGCGGCGGCCATTTTTTTGGTTGTCAGAGAGCGGAATGAAGAACTGCTGTCAGTGAGATTAATCTGCTGCAGTTTGCATAGTTCAATATTCGTCAATTATGTTTGGATGTGAGTGCACCTTTGAGGTGGTTTTGCATAGGTGATGCATCTCCCCGGGGGGTACATAGAAACGAAAAGAATATATAGATTAAAGGCATGTAAATAAATAAATAAATAAATAAATAAATAAGGCGTCTGAATAGCTGAAAATGGCATTTAAAAGGGATCATAATCAGAATAGATGGGCTATGAATTACCTATAAAATATATATATACATGAATGTATACTGTAAGTCGACGGACTTTGTTGTCTTTTATGTTATAAACGCTATTATGACTACATGCAATATCGTTTTCACTATTGAATATATTATTTGGCCCCCTTACTCCATTCATTACATGTCTAGGTGCTTATTTACGTACTTTAATACCTCCACAGCAACTCACCAATTAACAAACAGGAAGTGATGTTGCTAACACCTCCCATAGCCAGGAGGTATAAATATGCTCTGTCTCTAGCCTCTCACTACCCCTTGATGAAGTCCATGAGGGACGAAACGCGTTGGGTACCACTCTGAACATACCTCCACTATTGAAGTTAAGCTACCTCTCTCTCAATTTTTTACCTATTTTTTTTTATTCCTTTTTTATGCTCATCCTGCATTTTTTGTACTCACTTTTATACATATTGCTCTTGCTTTTATGGACCTTTCATTGACTTTTGGTATATGTGTTATAATTTTTTAGCCTCAACTCTGCTGCTTTTATACCAGATTTTATTGATTAGGTTGCATTTTTAAAAAAAATTGTTTATATTTTTACAATAATTATATACCCTATTTTAACACCCCCCCCCTTTTTTTAGTGCATTGTATTCTGAGAATAAATTTAATTTTTTTATGTATTTATTGAACACCTGGCTGTTACATTATTATTTCGACACCTTTGGTCGCTTGTAAGTACCTCATCCTTCCGTACCTATATATATATATATATATATATAAATACACAATGTGTCTGGCACTCACGCTTTGAAGAATACAACAGGTCCGGTGCACAACCTCTCAAACGAGCATATGGATCCCACACAATGGAGGTACTCGGCGGAAATAACTGACAACACCACTGCCGGTACAGTCAACATTTCAGGGACCTCTCCCTTTTATCAAGACACAACCAGCAGTAATACAAGAAGAAATATATATACAAAAACAATCTCTTACCCAACAGCAATCAATGAGCAGAATCCGCTCTCCCCAGCCGCCGGTGCATGACTCCACAGCTGCAGCTCATGTCGCTGAGATCAGCGTCCAGGCGGGGGGGCACGGCCCTCGCCTGCTGAGTATAGGTTGCCAAGCAATATTCCCCACACCGTTCACCAGCCAACCGCCGCAGCCTGAAGCCGCTGACCTCACTTGCGCATCACTTCCCCCGTGGGCGCGGCTCGGCTGAACGGCATCTGACTGGCCCGTCGCCGCGAGGGGTTGCCTGGCAACCACTCTAAACAGGAAAAAGTCACGGATCCCAGATCACACCAAATGTGCAGATGAAATACACATCATGAAAACAAGACATGACATAAAAAAGAACCTGACTATGTAGACCCTAAGGTGTTCTGATCGTCCTCCCTCACTGACAGTGGGGGACGACCAGACGCAATAGAAAAGGTACTATACGAACTATATACATGGTGGAACCAGTATAATACTTATATGAAGCTACCCTTACTAGTGCAGCTCCAAATAACAGCATGGACTCGCAAATCTATCTACTAGTGTACTATTGTAGGTGAAACAGCACCACATTTCTGTAATCAATGGCTAAAAGAATCAAACCATCCGAACCCAGCCTCTCTATACAGATATTACAAAAAGCAACTGAAGCTTAACGCTTCGTTAAGACCATGGGAATGCACCGTCTGCAATTTGTGTATCCACCATGCCCCTTTCTGTAACAGGGTTTTACCCCTGTCACCCCTCCTCACTCTATCCGGGATGTGATCAATAATTTAGTAGCGGATGGTCGCCAGGGAGTGATGACAATTCTTGAAATATCTTGCCACTGGCTGATCACTTCCTTTCCCCTCTAGTGCCGCCCGAATGCTGGGTCTGTGTAACGCAATTCTTTCCTTGAACTGCCTTACACTTTTTCCAACATATAGCAAGCCACATGGGCACTTGATGTAATAGACAATACATTTGCTGGCACAAGCAAGAGCATATTTAATCTTGAAAAATTTCCCTGATCTGGGATGTAGAAACATATCCCCTGTTTCCAGGCAACTACAGGTCGTACATCCCGTACATCTGTAGTTCCCGGGTTGGCGTGTAAGGAAATGTTATGGCTTTTCTGGACCTAACTTCGAAATATCGTTATGTACTACAAAGTCCTTCACGTTACGTCCTCGCCTATATGAAGCCATCAATGAGGTATTTTTCAATGAGGCTAATTCTTTGTCCCTGGAGATCACATGCCAAATCCCTTTGGCCCTACTATATAGATGTTTACTGGCAGTTGTGTAGTCCTGTGTCCACACCATCCGAGACTGTTCATCCATGCGTGTTTTAGTCCTTAGCGCCTCATGTCGTGAAATTGCTAAAGATTTTTGCATGGCGTTTTGATGGGAATCTGTGGTATACCCCCTGGCTTTAAATTTTCTGCCATGTTTGAAATCTGTATGCAAGCATCCTTCTCGTCGCTGCAAATTCGCCTTATGCGCAGAAATTGGGAAAACGGAAGGCTCCACTTAGTAGGTTCCGGATGAAAGCTGTTTGCGCTTAAGACCGTATTTCGGTCGATGGGCTTGTAATACATGCTTGTATTAATACTGAAGTCAGACCCTAGTGAAACAGCTACATCAAGATAGTGGATCTTATCAAAACTATATTCAAAGGTGAATTTAATAGCAGAGTCATTTGCATTAATAGATGTCATCATATCTTCAAATTCTGCTTCCGTCCCCGTCCAAACCATGAAGATGTCATCTATGTAGCGACGGAAAAGTAGGATATTATCTGCATAACCTTTGTCTCCAAAGAACAGGTGTTTCTCTACTTCGCTCATAAATACGTTGCCGAAACTGGGTGCCACACATGAGCCCATGGCGCACCCAGTCCGTTGGCGGTAGATCTTGTTATCAAACAGGAAATAATTTCTCGCTAATGTGAGACCTAGGAGGGTAATAAAAAATCCGATATCGGGACCACAATAATCTGGTTGATTCCTCAGGAATGTTTCCATCGCCTGTAAGCCCCTCTCATGGGGAATACTGGTGTATAAGTTGATCACGTCAACTGTACACAATAAATGGCGAGTCGGTAAAGGTGAAATGGACTGTAACGTTTGAATGAAAGTAGTAGTATCCTTAAGGCATAATGGTAATTTTTGAATCAGTGGCTGTAAATAGAAGTCGAGAAATTTTGAAAGATTATAATAGAGGGAGTCCCTGGCCGCGATGATGGGGCGTCCCGGTGGGTTAACCGCAACTTTGTGGAGTTTAGGGATGGTGTAAAACACCGGAAGGATGGGCCATTGTTCACTCAACGCCTCTCTAGTGCTGACAGAGATAATTCCGTTGTCCACTGCCTTCTGTAAGATCTCATTCAATTCAATTTGGTATTGTGTAGTCGGATCTTTGATTAGTCGTTCATAAGTCGCTGTATTGTCCAATTGCCTATATGCTTCGATTTTATAAGCGGTAAGGTCCTGCACCACAATGCCTCCACCTTTGTCCGTTGGTCGTATGGTGATATCCTTATAGTTTCCTAATTGCTTTAAGGCTGCAAACTCCATCTTCGAGAGGTTGTGCACACCTGTGTATAATGTGGGGGTGCTTTCTTCAATGTACGTCTCCATACAGTTAGTGAAAGTTTTAATGCTTTTGTTCAATGAAAGAGGGTTAAAGTTCGACTTCTTGTGTATAGGCATGGGTTCAGCAGTACTTGTGTTGGTGGCAAAATATTCTTTGAGTTTGACCCGGCGATTTAATTTAAACAAATCGACCTTGTTGGTAAATACATCAGGCCTACACGTGGGAACAAAGGAAAGTCCCTTATTTAATACCTGGACTTCTGTAGTGCTTAATACCCTAGATGACAGGTTAAACACTATGTTTTCTTGGATGCGGATTTTGCCTGCTTCCCTTTTGCTTTGGCCCCCCCTGCGTGTCCGGGCTCTTTTTTCGGCTCGTTTTTTGAGCGAGTTTTCACTCCTGCAGGTTCTTTCAGAGAAGCGGAAGTAGAGGCACATTCTGTATCGCTAGACGATAATGCCATACTTGATTGATCCGTTTCCAATGCAAATTTCTTAGATTTTCTTTGAAATCTGAGGTTTTTATATTGTGCTGATGCTTTATTATACACCCAGCTGTATACCTGATTAAGGTCGTAATCTCTATTTAGAGTGGCTCGTTTGGATTTCTTGAAATTGATAAGATCTACCTGATATTTCTCTATTTGTGCAGATAATTTTTCCAGCCAATCTGGCGATGCTTCTGCCTCAATTTTAGCTAAATGAATGCTTTCAAGGGTAGAGATATTTTCTTTTGTAATTTCCAACTCTCTTCTAGATTCAGCCACTACCAGCAGGATCAAATCAAAAGAACAGTGATTTAACACAGCTGCCCACTTTCTGCAAAAGTCTGGATTATGCCGACCTATGGTCGGTATATTTCTGATTCTAAAGCCTCTTGGGATCCTTTTATCCCTATAATAATCAGATAGAGACACACCATGAAGTAAAAAATCTACTTCTCTCTTTTTTAGTTTAGTAAGAGATTAAATTAAATGTTCAATCGAGTCTACATTACTGGCCGATATTAAATCATGTGAAAACAAGATAGCTTCAGCCTCAGTGTACGTATGTGTCAGGGTTTCCCCTTCTGGTAATGTAGGAACACAAAATCCTGATACCTCAGTCGACATAGACATCCTAATCAACCGTGAAAAATAGAAAAACAGTGTAATCCTCCCATTCACTGTGTCTGTTCCAATGATAATCAATTTTGCTAGCAGGTGCCGCGACTAGTAGAACCACCGCAGTGAAACTCTGTAGATAAATACACAACGTGTCTGGCACTCACGCTTTGAAGAATACAACAGGTCCGTTGCACAACCTCTCAAACGAGCATATGGATCCCACACAATGGAGGCACTCGGCGGAAATAACTGACAACACCACTGCCGGTACAGTCAACGTTTCAGGGACCTCTCCCTTTTATCAAGACACAACCAGCAGTAATACAAGAAGTAATATATATACAAAAACAATCTCTTACATAACACCAATCAATGAGCAGAATCCCCTCTCCCCAGCCGCCGGTGCATGACTCCACAGCTGCAGCTCATGCCGCTGAGATCAGCGTCCAGGCGGGGGGGCGGCCCTCGCCTGCTGAGTATAGGTTGCCTAGCAACATTCCCCACACCGTTCACCAGCCAACCGCCGCAGCCTGAAGCCGCTGACCTCACTTGCGCATCACTTCCCCCGCGGGCGCGGCTCGGCTGAACGGCATCTGACTGGCCCGTCGCAGCGAGGGGTTGGCTGGCAACCACTCTAAACAGGAAAAAGTCACGGATCCCAGATCACACCAAATGTGCAGATGAAATACACATCGTGAAAACAAGACATGACATAAAAAAGAACCTGACTAGGTAGACCCTAAGGTGTTCTGATCGTCCTCCCTCACTGACAGTGGGGGACGACCAGACGCAATAGAAAATGTACTATACGAACTATATACATGGAACCAGTATAATACTTATATGAAGTTATCCTATCTAGTGCAGCTCCAAATAACAGCATGGACTCGCAAATCTTTCTACTAGTGTACTATTGTAGGTGAAACAGCACCGCATATCTGTAATCAATGGCTAAAAGAATCAAACCAGCCTCTCTATACAGATATTACAAAAAGCAACTGAAGCTTAACGATTCGTTAAGACCATATTTTCTGACCTGAATATTTGCAATGACCCTCCTCTTTAAGGATGTTAAAGACCATTACAATGTCCCAATTACATACTGTACTCCCAGACCTATAACAATTTGTTACATTAAAATCAAATTAGTTTAAGATTTTGATTTTGCTCATAAGCTTAATACACAATTGGCTTTGGTCCAGACAGAGATGTCAGGAATAACACTACCTAAATAATAGACTTAATAAGCCATACTTCTAGTCACAACATGTCAGCCATTACATTGTTGATGGATGCCTAAAAGCTTTTGACAGAATTGATTTTCAGTTTATGTCTGTGATGCTGGGATGTTGGCCCCCATATATCTGTGCAGAATCCTTTTTCTTTGTCCATTATCACTTCTCATCTTCATACTTCATACAAAGATCTTCCACAAGCCATGAGATCCATCCTGACATTAGTGGCATTGTAATATACGCACACAACATAAAATATTTTTTTGGGTTGATGTACTTTTGATAACTTTCTGCAATCCCAAAATCCATAATCTCACCCATCTTTTCCAAATGGACTTCATCTAGATCATTCTTAATGAAGGAATACTTCCTGATTCCCCTGAATATTTTCAAAGGCATTTAGAGAGTGAAATGCGTCTTGGGATGGTAATAATTGAAACATAACTTCCACTGAAAATACAAAGGATTCTTGGAATTGGAGGTTTTAATCTCTAGGATAGTAGCTGACATTGTAAATTAGTTCTAAACCCTGACAAGACATATATGAGGTACAGTATTCCCTTTAATTCCATTGCATGACATAGTTCCTAACTAGGCCCAGTATCTCCACAGTCTCCATCACTTTAAATTGTGGGAAATACGCAAGACCGGGACAGTTAGCTATATCTAAGGCATTTTACATTTACATTTCAACCCCAACTTTCCTGGTGGTAAAACTACTCAAATCTTACTTATTGGTCTCTGTCTTGGGTACTGCAGGCTTACAAGCTGATGGATAAAAGAGTGATGCACCACTTCAAATGAAAAACTTTAAGAAGAGCTGTTTCTAACACATAGCGAAGGAAAGAAACGTAAGTCCATACCACATTGCCGGAGGCAAAATAAATGATGGTGCTCCCCCCTTACTTTCACTACCAACACCCCAGCAGCCAGGGCCGAATTAAGGGTCACATGGGCCTAGGGCAGAAAATGATTAAGGGCCTAACATGAGGTACGGAGGTGCCGTGGCCAGTGCTTTGTGATAAATTATTTATAAAAGGTATTGGTCAGGCTGTAGCTGTAGTAGATTTTTTAAGGCTACTGGTTACCCATCCTAATACAGTACATTGCACCATTTCCCCCACTGTTGTTAAGGACAACTCTACTTTTATCCTTTGTGACAGTTTTGATAAATGTCCCCCAGTGATGTAATGCACAGTGCGGATGTAAAAGTGGACAGTACTATATTAGTAGTGTGAGTACACAAGTTGGATCCATATTAAATACAGCCACATATGCACACGCCCAGCCACACACCCACACAGTCACACAGCCTGATATACAAAGCCACACAGACACAACCATATGTACATACACAGCCACATGAACACACACACACACAGACACACACACAGACACACACACACACACACACACACACACACACACACACACCCACACCCACACATACAAAGCCATATGCACACACACACAGCCACATGTATACAAACACACACAGCCACATATGCACACACACAGCCACATCCATATACACATCTATACACACAGATACTAAGAAACTTATGTACTCTTATTGCCACTTGAGCCAGATGTGTGCCCGCCAGCCTGACCCGCAACAATAGCCTCCCACGCAAGGCCGGCGCTACCCGCTCAGCGAAGGGATGCAGTGCAGGGAGGCGCTGGGACAGAGAGGCGCTGTCCTTGCTCTGCATCCCTTCCCCGCAGTAGCGGATCCAGCAGGGGGTGATAAGGGTGATCAACCCCCCGTCCCGTCCCATAGGTTAACACGCACCTAAATGTGACATCAGCAGCTGCTCTCCGCGCCCCCTCCCTGTTCGGATCTTGTGAGATGGAGCAAGGCGCTGCAGTGTGTCCGGAGCCTCCCCCCGCCTCCCCCTCCTGCGTAGCTTGCATCCCCGCATGGTGACTGGTGAAAGGATCTGCTCCCCATACCAGGACCACAAGCTGCCCGAGGAGTTGCAGGCAGGTGCCCGGGGAGGAGGCAGTGGGTGGTATCTTCACTGGCTGGGGAGGCAATAAGAAGTGCTGCAATGGCTTCCCCAACTGCTGGCTGATCCGACCTCCCTTTCAGCCGGTACTGACTAGTGGTCCCTCATATGGAGCCACAGCATCAGCCAGAAGGTCAGTGCCTCGCACCTCATCTGGTTGTCATGCGACCAGGAGGAGTAGGTTCTGCAGCAGCTGCACCTCCTTACTGTCTGAAAGGTGTCAGCTGCCTGTAGAGGAAGCTACTACTACTTGGGGGAATTATGTATAAGGACGCTACTATTACTGGGGGGGCAGTATGCATAACAAAGCTACTACTACTGGGGGGGGGCATTACGTATGAGGACGCTACTACAAGGGGGGAATTACGTATAAGGATGCTTCTACTACTGGGGGGGCATCACTTATAAGGACGTTACTACTACTTGGGGGGCATTACGTATAAGGATGCTACTACTACTTGGGGGGCATTACGTATAAGGACGCTACTACTACTAGGGGGGAATTACGTATAAGGATGCTTCTACTACTGGGGGGGCATTACATATAAGGACGCTACTACTACTTGGGGGGAATTACGTATAAGGACGCTACTACTACTTGGGGGGCACTACGTATAAGGACGCTACTACTACTTGGGGGGCATTACGTATAAGGACGCTTCTACTACTGGGGGTGCACTACGTATAAGGACGTGTCTACTACTGGGGGGGCATTACGTATAAGGACGCGTCTACTACTGGGGGGGCATTACGTATAAGGACGCGTCTACTACTGGGGGTGCATTATGTATAAGGACGCTGCTACTACGGGTGGGGCATTACGTATAAGATGAATAAGATTGTGCTACACTGTGGCATCATTTTAAATGGGGGTACTATTGTGTGGCCATGCACCTTACTTGTGAGACCACACCCCTTTTCCCGGCGTGCACCAAAGGAATTTGTAGGGCGCAAATTTGTAGTTTGCAGGGGGGCGCCGAACAGTCTAGCACCGGCTCTGCTCCCACATCAGTCTCCTCTTCCAGTATCACATATTGCTCCCCACACTACTCCTCACCTAACATGCGCTATTGCGGTGGCGTTGGGGAAGGGGAGGTGTTCGTGCGGGTGACGAGCGGGGGTGAGTGGTGTTTGGCTGGAAGACGGACTGCGGGCTGTGAGGAGGTGGAAGCACTGCTTGATACTTCCATCAAAACCCACTGTGGTTCATGAAGAATGCTGCTGTTGAGTGGCGCACTGCTGGCCGGTGCATGGAGACAATGGAGGAGATCTGGATGCCCTCTCAGAACTGATGCCAGCGGCGACCAACTCCATTGTCTCTGGTACTTCCACTACTGGTGAAGGATACATCTATGTGCAAATCTGACATTTCTTGTCACTCTTAGGGCCACTTACAACATTGTATAGGTGCTTAAATGGATTTGAATGCCTAATTCAGCATGGACCGCAAAAGAAAAATCTTTCTCTAATGGGCAAAACCATGTGTAGTACAGGTGGGGCAGATATAACATGTGCAGTAAGAATTTAATTGCAAAATGAGTGACTGGCAGAGAACGTTTATGGGAATTAAGGGGGGAGTGGTGACTCAAACGCAGATGTAGTGCAGCCATTTTGGTGGTGTGTCACAGCTTGAAAGTTCAATCCAATATATAGCTACAATGACTTGGGTGTCTTACTTCTAAAGGCCATGCTGCTCAATCATAGGGTTACTCAAATTTCTGATTACTGACCGTTGTGATTCTGGTCTATGTACACAAACGTATTGAGACGCCTCTAGTGGGTGTCTCAATACCAGTCCCGGTGGCTGTGACAGTTGCATATTTTAGCATTGCTGCTGCATACTAAATCACAGCTGCAACATCATTTGTGTAAATCTCTAAATCAGGCCCTAAGATACCAACCTACACATTGACATGCTTTGTCGTGCGATTCAGAGCTGCGGGTAGACTTACGGATTGCCAATGTGTCATTATTTTTCAGAATGATACAAACCTGGTCCAACACCACAGTTCTGGAAATACAATACAAAGCGCTGACTAGATGAAATAGATGCTCAAATCTTCTGTGCACTATTTATTTGTCTTTCTCAAATCACTGCTGGAGAAGCAATAGAGCGATAGGCATCTCTTAGTATAATTGGTAGGAATATTTAGGGCTAGCAAATTTTTGGTCAAAAATGATTTTGACCTCTGGGGAGATTGTAGGAGGGGAGGTCCTGAATGACTCCTGCTCCTTCTGAAGGCTAGACCTATCTAAAAGCGCTCCAAATGAGATACTTAAACAATGCTACTAAGCTCAAATTCCCTTGTACTGGAGAATGCTTGTTTTTTATTCAGGATCCGGACTATAGGTCAACATAAATTAGGTTGACAGTAATAGGTCAACCTCATATGGTCAACAGACACAATGTTGACATAGGCAAAAGGTTGACATATGAAAGATCGACCGTGGAAAAGGTCGACAAATTTAAAAAGGTCAACAAGATCATATGGCAGACGTGAGAATGGTCGACACACATATGGTTGATGCATCTTTTTTGTTATTTTTCATGTTTTGGACTTGTTCCTTCCTTGACTATCCATGTCACAAACCATAACCTTTAGTACCTTATGACGAGCAAAGCAGAGTGGAGCGAGATACCGTGCCAGAAGCGTGGTGAGTGAAGCAAGCCTGCAAGGGGACACATTTCTAGAAATGATGGTCCCAGATGACAAAACTATCCATACTAACTCCAAAAATGTTGACCTTTTGTACCTGTCAACTTTTTCCAGTGTCGACCTTTCATATGTTGACCTTTTGACCATGTTGACCTTTTGTCCGTCGACCATATGGGGTTGACCTAATGACTGTAGACCTAATAGTGATTGTAGATATCCTATACCACACCTGTTTTTTTTTCAGACAGGATGTTTTTGCAAATCTGTCTACAGGGGCAATAACTTGGTAAGGGGCAATAACTTGGTACTTGCTAACCCCAAGTAAACCACAACCCTTATTCCTTGCTTCCTTGCTCACAAACCATCTAATTTGATTAATACTATTCTTGCCAAACAAGAAATGCCAGACCCTCATACTTATTTTCTATTTCCAGTTCATTCCCATTTTAAAAAAAACCCTTCTTCCTCACCGCCAGTATTTTCTTTTCATTGAGTGACACTTATTCTTTATTATTATTATTATTTTATTTATAAAGTGCTCTTTTTCCAACAGGACTCAGGGTGCTTAACAGATAGAATGAACATACAGTAATACAGTAAAGAAACAATGAAGTACAGAAAAGCTTTTCATAACATACAGAGAGCATGGAGGTAATAAATGGATATTAAAAGAATGTAAAACAGGAAAGCCTTGAGTCTGTTTTTGAAGGATTCTAGAGTGGAGGCCTCTCGAACTGTCCCGGGAAATGAGTTCCAAAGAGTCGGAGCCGCATGGCTAAAAGCCCGACCCCCAGATGAATTATGGGAAAGTCTAGGTACTGCTGAAATTCCTTCATCTACAGATTGTAGTAATCAAGTGTGGCAGTATGGAATCAGCAGCTTTAGGTACCTAGGGCCCTGGTCATGTAGGTCTTTGAAAGTCAGTAAGCCAAACATGAAAGCAATTCACCATATTACAGGCAGCCACAGGGAGGAGTAGAGAATGGGTGTTATATGGCTGGAATGGGGCTGGTTGGTTAACAACATGGCAACTGCATTTTGTACCAAGTCTTCTGCTAGGAGACCAAGATAGAGGGCTTTGCAGTAGTCTAATCAAGATGATACCAAATGTCATAAATATCTTCTTTGTATTATTATAATAATTTTTATAGTCAATACTCTGGAGTATACTGGAGTATGACAGGTGAGGCACTGCCTCCCTTCCCTACCTTGTGCATACATCTCTTATCAAAACTCACCAAACTTCCAGCAGTATATACTGCTGCACCTTTGTTTAAAGGCCACATTATTTTTGCTATTGTTATTATTATTATTATCCTTTATTTATATGGCGCCACAAGGGTTCCGCAGCGCCCAATTACAGAGTACATATGCACATAATCAAAACAGGAAAACAGTGACTCACAGTTGAAGACAATATTGGACAAGTACAGGGTAACTAAAGATAACTACATCAGTAGACGACACTGAGATAAGTATCAAGGTGGCTGAGAACTGCAGGATTTGGGCAGTTGAGGATTATTAAAGTAAGAAATAGATAATCACATGAGGGAAAAGGGCCCTACTTGTGAGAGCTTACATTCTAAAGGTGGGGCAGACAGACAGAGGTGACACAGATGGGGTAGACTGAGCGTGGGACAGAGGGTTAAGATGAGATTTGGCTGGGTTTAGTAAAGAAGTGGGTCTTGAGAGCCCGTTTGAAGTTCTGTAGAGAGGTGGAGAGTCTGAGGGGGGGAGGTAGAGAATTCCAGAGTAAGGGAGCAGCACGTGAAAAATCTTGGTGGTAGGAGTCGGAGGAAGTAATCAGAAGACAGGAGAGTCGGTGTGCATTAGCAGAGCGAAGAGGACGGGTGGGAGAGTAAAGGGAGATAAGGTCAGAGATGTTAGTGGGAGAGGAGTGGGTGAGTGCTTTGTAAATGAGTGTGAGAAGTTTGAATTGGAAAGGAAGCCAGTGAAGGGCTTGTAGGAGAGGGTGGATGTAGTGCATTTGGTGAGGAAGATGAGCCGGGCTGCAGCATTGAGGATAGATTGGAGTGGAGAGAGGCAATTGTCAGGGACGCCAGTTAGGAGGAGATTACAGTAATCCAGTATGGAAATAATCAGTGAGTGGATAATGGTCTTGGTGGCATCCTGGTTGAGTAAGGGTCTGATCCTGGAAATGTTTTTGAGATGAAACTGAAAAGTTTGTGAGAGGTGCTGAATGTGTGGCTTGAAGGAGAGGGAGGAGTCAAGGCTTATGCCAAGACAGTGTACTTGGGGGCTAGTGGAGATAGTCGTGCCATAAATGGATAACGAGATTGTGGGAGGTGAGGTTGTGCGGGAGGGTGGGAATATGATCAGCTCAGTCTTGGACATGTTAAGTTTAAGAAAGCGCTGGGACATCCACGAGGAGATATCAGAGAGACAATTGTAGGTACGAGTGAGGAGAGCCAGGGAGAGATCAGGGGAGGAAAGGTAGATTTGAGTGTCATCAGCATAGAGGTGATATTGGAAGTTAAAAGAACTAATGAGTTCACCTAAAGAGGACGTATAGAGTGAGAAAAGGAGAGGACCAAGATCAGAGCCTTGGGGGACACCAACAGTTAGTGGAAGTGGGGGCCTTTGGGGTAAAAATGTGTGTGTAAATCTGGCTCTGATACTAGCTACGACCTCCCCAGCAATTTACCTCACTGTAAATCACTGCTTACAATTGGCCCATGATCATTTACAGTCCTATGCCCATGTGGCCCTTAAATCCAGCCCTGGTAAAAAGGCATGTAGTACACAACTTGCTTAAGTTAATATCCCTTCTCCTTGACAGAATCTGTAATTGATCTACTACACTATCACAAAAGTATACTTTCAAACACAAAATTATTAGTGGGTAGAGAGAACATTATTTTCTTAATAATAAACTCCCAATTATAAATCCAACACTAAATAAATGTTAAAGACAAAATAAAATGCTATAATATTTTTTTTATAAACATTTGTTTTCCTTTTGGAAATGCAGAAGTTATACAACAGATGCCCATATCCATCCTAAATTACTAAGGATACTTGACTCAGACCGTCATTTATTTGACTGATCGCAAGTGACAAGGGATATTATTTCAGGATCTGTGTAAGATCATAGCTACTATTAACATAATTAATAATGGCAATACATATTTGACAGCTTTGCTATCCTGCAAGAGGCAACGTCTGAACATGTCTATAAACACATGAACATTCTATCATATCAGTAGACAGAGTAACCCATATGTTTGGCCCATGATGTAATATTAAAAAGGAAGAGGAATGAGTTATAGCTCTCAATTATGGTTCACATGTGTAGTTAATTATGCTCCAATGACTCCAACTTCTACACAAGTGATATTAAAAGCTGTCCCTTTATGATGAAGAATAGAGTGTTTGAAATAGGACCACGGGTGGCAGCAAACTCACCTTACCACAATCTATCATTTTCTGGCAATCCACCTTTTTTTATCATTGGAACCAAATACTGCGCAGGGCTTTAAAATCAAAACTGGTTGAAATGTTGTGAGCTTTCAGAACAAGGCAGTGATTAAGAATAACCCCCCCCCCCCCTTCCCCACCCAAAAAAAACGCACATCTAACCCTTCCTCAGTTAGTTTCCCATTAGATAACCTTCCCACCTCATCAAATCTAGGAATATAGCTGAAAATGATGGAAAAAAATAGGTTATCAGAAGTTAATACAGCTTAAATCCAAGTTCATCTTCTCATTTTCTAGTTTTGAAAGGCAATAAAGGATTTATTGACAGTTAAATGAGGCTCTTATGCTGAACATATTACTCCTCTGTTACTCTTCCTACTGTTCTCAGGATATCAGTGACTAGAACACTACAACAGCACGGCTACTAAGCAAGCATCTAAGTTCTTGGAGTGCACTGTCATGTGTAGAGTGTATGAGTAGAGTTGTATAGCCAGGAGACTATTCGTATTGGAATGGTCAAGTTCATTCAACATGATGGCATGCAGATGGGAGATAGATATGGCTGCAGTTAAGCCCAACTACGTCCTCTACCACCCATATTTATATCTTCTCAGATACTGTATATAAAATCAGGTCCTGTTTTTGAAGGTTGTGGGAAATTAGGGGATGAGTAGTGTCATTACATCGAGGATAAGGAAAGTTTTGTTTAGATTCAGAAGACCTACTATGTTCCTGTTCAGCTGCTGGGTCTAGTGAACTCCACTGTCAATTTTCACAAATAAATAGCGATACACGTCCCTCCTGTTCACCTGCATATGGCATTTTAGATCGCAGGTACAGCACGCAGGATTTAGATTGCAGGTACTGTATGCAGGATTTAGATCACAGGTACAGTATGCAGAATTTAGATCGCAGGTACAGTTTGCAGGATTTAGAACACAGGTACAGTATGCAGAATTTAGATCGCAGGTACAGTTTGCAGGATTTAGATCACAAGTACAGTATGCAGAATTTAGATCGCAGGTACAGTATGCAGGATTTAGATTGCAGGTACAGTATACAGGATTTAGATCACAAGTACAGTATGCAAGATTTAGATTGCAGGTACTGTATGCAGGATTTAGATCACAAGTACAATATGCAGGATTTAGATCACAAATACAGTATGCAGGATTTAGATCACAGGTACAATATGCAGGATTTAGATCACAAGTACAGTATGCAGGATTTAGATCACAGGTACAATATGCAGGATTTAGATTGCAGGTACAGTATGCAGGATTTAGATTGCAGGTACTGTATGCAGGATTTAGATCACAAGTACAGTATGCAGTATTTAGATCACAAGTACAATATGCAGGATTTAGATCACAGGTACAGTATGCAGGATTTAGATCACAAGTACAATATGCAGGATTTAGATTGCAGGTACAGTATACAGGATTTAGATCACAAGTACAGTATGCATAATTTAGATCGCAGGTACAGTATGCAGGATTTAGATTGCAGGTACTGTATCCAGGATTTAGATCACAGGTACAGTATGCAGGATTTAGATTGCAGGTACAGTATGCAGGATTTTAGATTGCAGGTACAGTATGCAGGATTTAGACCACAGATATAGTTTGCAGGATTTATATTGCAGGTACTGTACGCAGGATTTAGATCACAAGTGCTATATGCAGGATTTAGATCACAAGTACAACATGCAGGATTTAGATCACAGGTACAGTATGCAGGATTTAGATCACAAGTACAATATGCAGGATTTAGATTGCAGGTACAGTATACAGGATTTAGATCGCAGGTACAGAATGCAGAATTTAGATCGCAGGTACAGTATGCAGGATTTAGATTGCAGGTACAGTATACAGGATTTAGATCACAAGTACAGTATGCAGGATTTAGATTGCAGGTACTGTATGCAGGATTTAGATCACAAGTACAATATGCAGGATTTAGAACACAAGTACAGTATGCAGGATTTAGATCACAGGTACAATATGCAGGATTTAGATCACAAGTACAGTATGCAGGATTTAGATCACAGGTACAATATGCAGGATTTAGATTGCAGGTACAGTATGCAGGATTTAGATCACAGGTACAGTATGCAGAATTTTGATTGCAGGTACAGTATGCAGGATTTAGATTGCAGGTACTGTATGCAGGATTTAGATCACAAGTACAGTATGCAGGATTTAGATCACAAGTACAATATGCAGGATTTAGATCACAGGTACAGTATGCAGGATTTAGATCACAAGTACAATATGCAGGATTTAGATTGCAGGTACAGTATACAGGATTTAGATCACAAGTACAGTATGCATAATTTAGATTGCAGGTACAGTATGCAGGATTTAGATCACAAGTACAGTATGCATAATTTAGATTGCAGGTACAGTATGCAGGATTTAGATCACAAGTACAGTATGCATAATTTAGATTGCAGGTACTGTATGCAGGATTTAGATCACAAGTACAGTATGCAGGATTTAGATCACAAGTACAATATGCAGGATTTAGATCACAGGTACAGTATGCAGGATTTAGATCACAAGTACAATATGCAGGATTTAGATTGCAGGTACAGTATACAGGATTTAGATCACAAGTACAGTATGCATAATTTAGATTGCAGGTACAGTATGCAGGATTTAGATTGCAGGTACTGTATCCAGGATTTAGATCACAGGTACAGTATGCAGGATTTTAGATTGCAGGTACAGTATGCAGGATTTAGACCACAGATATAGTTTGCAGGATTTAGATTGCATGTACTGTACGCAGGATTTAGATCACAAGTGCTATATGCAGGATTTAGATCACAGGTACAGTATCCAGGATTTAGATCACAAGTACAATATGCAGGATTTAGATTGCAGGTACAGTATACAGGATTTAGATCGCAGGTACAGAATGCAGAATTTAGATCGCAGGTACAGTATGCAGGATTTAGATCACAAGTACAGTATGCAGGATTTAGATCACAAGTACAATATGCAGGATTTAGATCACAAGTACAGTATGCATAATTTAGATCGCAGGTACAGTATGCAGGATTTAGATTGTAGGTACTGTATGCAGGATTTAGATCACAAGTACAGTATGCAGGATTTAGATTGCAGGTACAGTATGCAGGTTTTAGATTGCAGGTACAGTATGCAGGATTTAGACCACAGATATAGTTTGCAGGATTTAGATTGCAGGTACTGTATGCAGGATTTAGATCACAAGTACAATATGCAGGATTTAGATCACAAGTACAGTATACAGGAATTAGATCACAAGTACAGTATGCAGGATTTAGATCACAGGTACAGTATGCATGATTTAGATCACAAGTACAATATGCAGGATTTAGATTGCAGGTACAGTATGCAGGATTTAGATCGCAGGTACAGTAAGAAGGAATTAGATCACAAGTACAGTATGCAGAATTTAGATTGCAGGAACAGTATGCAGGATTTAGATCACAAGTACAGTATGCAGGATTTAGATCACAGGTACAGTATGCAAGATTTAGACAAGTACAGTTTGCAGGATTTAGATCACAGGTACAGTTTGCAAGATTTAGATCACAAGTACAGTATGCAGGATTAGATCACAAGTGCAGTATGCAGGATTTAGATCACAAGTACAGTATGCAGAATTTAGATCATAAGTACTATATGCAGGATTTAGATCACAAGTACAGTATGCAGAATTTAGATCACAGGTACAGTATGAAGGATTTAGATCACAGGTACAGTATGCAGGATTAAGATTGCAGGTACAGTCTGCAGGATTTAGATCACAGGTACAGTATGCAGAATTTAGATTGCAGGTACAGTATGCAGGATTTAGATCACAGATATAGTTTGCAGGATTTAGATTGCAGGTACTGTATGCAGGATTTATATCACAAGTACAATATGCAGGATTTAGATCACAAGTACAGTATGCAGGATTAAGATCACAAGTACAATATGCTGGATTTAGATCGCAGGTACAGTATGCAGAATTTAGATCACAAGTACAATATGCAGGATTTAGATTGCAGGTACAGTATGCAGGATTTAGATCACAAGTACAATATGCAGGATTTAGATCGCAGGTACAGTATGCAGGATTTAGATCGCAGGTACAGTATGCAGAATTTAGATCGCAGGTACAGTATGCAGGATTTAGATCACAAGTACAGTAAGCAGAATTTAGATTGTAGTTAACAGTATGCAGGATTTAGATCACAAGTACAGTTTGCAGGATTTAGATCACAGGTACAGTATGCAAGATTTAGACAAGTACAGTATGCAGGATTTAGATCACAGGTACAGTATGCAGGATTAGATCACAAGTACAGTATGCAGGATTTGGATCATAAGTACAGTATGCAGGATTTAGATCACAGGTACAGTATGCAGGATTTAGATCACAGGTATGGTATGCAGGATTTAGATCACAAGTACAGTATGCAGGATTTAGATCACAGGTACAGTATGCAGGATTTAGATCACAGGTATGGTATGCAGGATTTAGATTACAAGTACAGTATGCAGGATTTAGATCATAAGTACTGTCAAAGTCAGAAAAATATCATGCTGCACGTTGCCATTTATCCACCCCTTGCGCGTGCCTGGTGCACGTGCACATTCTCTCCCGTGCGTGCGGATACTCGCAGCCGCGTGATGGCGCCTCGGCCATGCGCTCGAGCGCGTGGTATGTGCATTTACGGTAGAGTTTGTGTGCGTCTAGCGGGCGACTCAATCGTTAAATAATAAAACCAAATAGTATGTTTTATAGATAATGTTCCCCTTAATAATGACTGTAAGTTTGTTTAATGTAAATGGTCGCTGGACAGAGGAATTCCTCTTTGTATGGTACGAAGGGTCAGACAGGGTTTGAACAGCTGTGTCTGGTACCTAACTAAAGAACATTTTATTAGAAACAATCCGGTGCTGGTTAGGTAAAGATTAATCGCTCCTGCGTATAGTTATGGCCATTAGTATTTTCTGGACATTTACTATATTTGCGATTCATTACCCATGCGGCGGGAATCTTCAGATTCCCTCCCACCTGAGCAGTTTGATATAGTCGCAGCCCACCTGTTCAAACTAACCTATGACCTTTTGTTATGATGCAGGGAGACATTCCTGTGACCAATGAACAATGAGATTATAGGTCCCTTTGTAGTGTACTGTACGCAGTGTATATAAGATCAGCCAGCCTGGGCAGCTCTCTCACTCTCCACAAACGGTTTTCATCTTGACTAACTTGGAGCTGGTACCAGAAAGCTGCGCAGCGATCATTCCCAGTGTGTGTAAGTAATTCTCTGTAATCAACTTATTCTCTGTTTGTATTGGCCATTCTCTCTCTCTCTGTTATAGTATAAGTTTGTGACGCTATTGTATATTTCTGTCTAGATATTCTGTTAGAATTATATGTTAGCTTGTAGTGTATGACTTGTAAACTGTTTCCCCTTTTCAATATAACTAAAAGCTTGTTAGTAAAGGTGTTGGAACCTTAGCAAGGTATCGTGTGTTTATTATATTGCAGAAGGTAATAGGAGCGTCTCAAACGCTCAAGCAGCTTTAGCATTAACAAGGTTAAGCAGCGTTATATCGCTACAGTATTTCAGTACAAGGTTTACAGCATAAGAGTATCCTTTCTGTGTGTTACATTCAAGGTTTACTGATTGTCATCCCGTGAGCGTCAGCGCCGCTCGTGTTCTCCTCGTGGACTCGAGCGTCCGCTACGCTGGTAGCATAGCATTACGGTAGCCGCCCGCCTATAGCGTGCTCGACACCACGCATTAAGCTGTGAGCGAGCGTGTCGCATGTGCGTCTCAATCATGGCTGAGCGTATGCTACGCTAAGTGCGTACCCTTACGGTACCCCATACGCCAAATGCGTACTGTGTCTCTTACCCATTTATTGTGAATGTTATAAGATAAATAGATAGCTTTATCAGTACTATATGCAGGATTTAGATCACAAGTACAGTATGCATGATTTAGATCACAAGTACAGTATGCAGAATTTAGATCACAGGTACAGTATGCAGGATTTAGATCACAGGTACAGTATGCAGGATTTAGATTGCAGGTACAGTATGCAGGATTTAGATCACAGGTACAATATGCAGGATTTAGATCACAGGTACAGTATGCAAGATTTAGATTGCAGGTACAGAATGCAGGATTTAGATCACAGGTACAATATGCAGGATTTAGATCACAAGTACAGTATGCAGGATTTAGATCATAAGTACTATTTACAGGATTTAGATCACAAGTACAGTATGCAGGATTTAGATCACAGGTACAGTATGCAGGATTTAGATCACAGGTACAGTATGCAGGATTTAGATTGCAGGTACAGTATGCAGGATTTAGATCATAGGTACAATATGCAGGATTTAGATCACAGGTACAGTATGCAGGATTTAGATTGCAGGAACAGTATGCAGGATTTAGATCACAGATATAGTATGTAGGATTTAGTTTGCAGGTACAGTATGCAGGTACAATATGTAGGATTGCTTACTGGCTTGGACAGTGTTGCCAAGCTGATAAGCTGTACTAGCTATGCAGAGACATCTTGGATTTATGACCCAGGAGTCCAATTGTGCATGTTCTGCCATCATGAGCCCAATAGAATCCATTGGGGACTGCAGTACCATGAGTCCACAGCAGATATTTACGACATTTATATTTCAAAATCTAAGCTAATAGTCTTCTGACAGGTCACCCAAAGCTTCCTAAATGACATGTATATTTTTATTTACAGCTCTATAATAAACACTACAGTAGTACATATATTATGCTCACTCACTGCCTAGGTGTAATTCTTGAAGATCCCTTTGTTCTAAACATCCAATCTGCCGCCAAATCCATTACGTTAATCTAACAAATATTTACAGAATAACCAACACACTTTTCTGCAAAACCTTCCATTCATGCACTCATAATATCTTCCACAGTGATATTACAATTCCCATTTTGCTCATCTTCCCCTAACCAGACTTTCATCCCTACAATATATTTTTAATGCAACAATTAGACTAAACTCCCATAAAAGGTGTGCTTTTATTGTTGCACCACTCTGTCTGTCCCTGTATTTTACCAAATCCAATATAAAATATTTCTATTAACATAAAAGCCATTAATACAACTGCACCAACTCTCTTCTCTTGTCTCAAAATATCTCCCATCTGGCTGGATGAATAAGCAATATGTGGCACCTAACCTTATGTACTATCATCATAGTTTCTTATAGATTATAAACTTGTTTTATTACTGTATCTGACTGTTCTCAATTTACCCTGTGGAGTGCACATGCACTATATAACATAATAATAATAATAATAATAATAATAATAATAATAATAATTAAATATCACAGCCACAACAGTATAAAGTAATAAAAGTTTGGAAGGAAGCAGAGTACGCAGGCACTATATAACATAATAATAATAATAATTATTATCATCATCATCATAATTAATAATGATACAGAAACGGTAAGTATCACAGACACGAGTGGTATAAAGTAGTATAGTTCGACAGAGAGCTGGTAACAAAAAATGTTTTGATCCCAGAGGGAAGGACTCCACAGTGGTTAGTAGTTTATACTGCGATTTTTCATCTTTAGGCAACATAAAATTGATTCGCCTCGATCACAGCCACAGTATAGATTCTTCAAATATCCTTTATACTTACTGTAATATTTGAATAAAACCATCAGCGTAGTCCTAAACAATGGACAATAGCATATAGGGTTCTTTGTTTGCGATTTTATTTAAACAAGGGGAAAAAAGTTGTGTAAGAAATTAGCCCGTAAGGCTGAGATTTCATGCCAAAGAAAGAAACACATATATAATTTGTTTCCACCCTTGCTTTATTTCTCTGTACAAAGAACTCTGCTGTGTAAAGATAATAAGCTAACACATTGCTCCTGAGTTATTTAAAGGGTTACTACAGTCACTGCATACACTTATTTGAAGGCAGACAGACAAGTGATGAAGCCTGGTAGCATGCTTCATTTCAACTTCAAGCAGGTACATTTCAGCCCCATCACTAACATTGCCTGAAGTAACATCTGCCATCTTGTTCATCTCCCATAAGCACGGCGGCTGCTGCAAGTCAGATGATTATGTTGCGCAGGAGGTGTCTGACATGTTAATGAGACATATTAAGGAGACATTTTAATGCATTACAAGGAGATCTTCATGTCAGCAGCTACATTTCAATTCGATTTCAGCCTAAAGGAAACAAATGTCAAATTGTCACTTTCAGGAAACGTCAAGGCGAGACATGCGGATTTCTGTTATCTTACCACTCACTTAAAATAATAATAATAAAATAGAAAAAAAAGTTGGAGGATTATTCAGAGATCAGCGCGCTGTCTGTGATAAAAGCAGCAGTGTGTAACTTAAAGTCACAAGAGTAGAATATGGATGTGACAGAACTCGCAGCTTATGCTTTACTGGGTCCTATCTGTGGAGAATCTCACCAGTTATACTCAGCTAGCACACAATTCTTGATAGTCTATGATGAAACATACAGGTTGTAAATGTCAGACAGTTTGTTGGTTCCATAGAAGTGTACTGGATAAAACAAGAGCATTTTACCTTAGGTGCAGTCAGCTGCTCCCATTTGCAGTGTACACAGAGCTATGGATTATTGTTCTATATGGGAAATGTAACCGCTGTGAACAAGAGCCCGATGCACCTATAAGGCGGAGATTCATTAAAGGAGGAGATTCATTAAACTTTCTAAACAGTCCCAGCAGAGGTGTTGGCCATTGCAACCAATCAGATTTGGGCTATTATTTTACAAAATGTGCACGATAACTGTTAGCTAAAATCTGGTAGGTTGCTTTGGACAACACCTGCACTTGTCCTCTTAAGAAGGTTTGATGAACCTCCCCCTTAAAAAAATTTCATTTGACTGTCATTGGTAGTGTTAGTGCCCATATGCAGTGGGGAATTTTCCATCAGGCACATGAGGCATGTTCCTAGGGACAGCATTTGTTGGGGTGGTGGCTCTTGGATACTTGTTTCAGTAATGTCAGTCTGCAAGTTACCAGTAACTACAAAATAATTCTCTCTACTGTACCATACACCACCTTGAGGGGAGTGTAAATGGGTAGGACATGCACAGACTGCCCCTGTATGCTATCCTACTTAGTCAATATGTATATATAATCAAAATGAAATGAAATGTTATAGTTAATACCTTTTTTATTATTATTATTATTATTATTATTATTATTATAATTCTTCATAATGAGGGCTTATAACGAAACAATTAAAATAATAAAATAGGGCAGAGGGGAGCGGCCATTACTGTTGGGTCTAGGGGCACCCTGATTCCTAAATCCGCCCCTGCCCATACAGTATGTCCACATATGTGTTTGAAAGAAAGCATCTTACTTGGGCCACTGTGTGGTTGCAGAATAAGTTCCTTTTTATACTTTTAGTGAATGTAATTAAACAGCATGGTGAAAGCAATAACAATTACACAAAACCGCTGCTTTTAGCTGGAGGGTAGGAATCAACTACAATTAGTATTACATGGCTTAACTAATAAATCAACAAAATAATCAAATTGACCAAATTAACGCTACTGAGGGGGACTGGATAAGGATCACCATATTTGTAAAAGACTGAAACCATTTTAGAATAAGGAATATTTGTGTCAGTTTCCCCATTCAATTATAAATAAAATATGGCCCATTCCGAGGTTACTGCTGCTGATAAGTTTAGATAATTTTAACTGAATTGTACAACCTTGATCTAGAACTAAGGTGGCCAAAAGGTAGATTGCGATCTACCGGTAGCTAGAGGAGCATCCGCCGGTAGATCGCGACAGACTTAGCAGAAAATAACTGTAAGGAGCCTGCCGCAGCTGCTTCTCTTCACAGTTCCCAGGGATGCAGTGTGGGGGTGCGTGGGTGACGTAATGACATCACCCGCGATGTGAGGAGCCTGGGTGCTAGTTGGATCCAGTTTGATACAGCCGGCGGTGGCGACGACAGGAGAAGCAGCCAGCGGGACGCCATGCAGCATGACTGCAGGGAGAAGGAGGACTGAAGCTAGGCAGCGTGACAACTTGTCATGTAAGTTATGTAAAGGAGGGTTTCTTCACAAGGGGAGGGACGATCTGCAAAGGGGGGGATCTGCACAGTATCTTCACATGGTAAAGCGTTTTTTTTTTGCACAAGGGGTGATCTGCAAAGGGTGGAGGATCTGCACAGAGGGGATTATTGTACAGGGGGCTATTATGCAGGGGACTAGGGGGGATCTGCAAAGGGGGTATTTGCACAGAGGGGGCAGGGGCGTTTTTAAGAGAGGAGGAGGCCCAGGTGCAGCCTCCTCCTCAATTCGGGCCCCCTCCTCTCTGCCGGCAGCGCTGAGTCTGAGCACTAGATTGCTCAGACTCTACTGCGCATGCGCAGATCTCCGGGAAAATGGTGTGGCAGCCATTTTCCCTGAGATTTCTCTACTGCGCATGCGCAGAACTCCGTGAAAATGGTCGCTGGGCCATTTTCACAGAGTTTTACCACTGCCGTGGATGTCGCCGTGGGACTCCTGAGGGGTGAGTATTCAGAAAATGGATGCAGTGTGTGCGGTGGGGGCCCCCTCTGTACTCAGGGGCCCGTGTGCACCGCACACACTGCACCCATTATAGAAACGGCATTGAGAGGGGGGTTATTTGATGTTGTCATTCTTAATACTATTTTTAAATGTGAGCATTATTATTGGTGTTATTTGACGCCAGTAGATCACCGGTAAGTATGTGAACAAAAAGTAGATCCCAGGTCCCAAAAGTCCAGCCACCCCTGTTCTAGAACCTTCTGACCTAAATGTAAGACCAGAAGTAAGGACATAAACAGGCTGACATACAGTATTGTACATATGCTCTTGATACAGGGGTCTATTCATGAAACAGTGAAAAGCCCTTTATCGATGATAATGGGGCTCTTCACTTCTTCCTCCTTTTCACAGAATAGGTTACCATGTAGAGATCACTGATTTCTCAGTGGCTTCAGAGTCTCTCCACTGGCTGGCTGGCTGGCTGGCTGGCTGGCTGGCTGGCTTGCTTCAGACTCAGGCTCCCTGCTGGCTGGCTGACCCCCCGCTGTCACGCTGTGCCTGCTCCTGAGTCCCGCTATCTGCCACCGCTGACTGGATCCAACTGGCGACAGCTGCGCACCCGCGCAATGCATCACTGGGATCGCTCTAATCTGGCAAATGGTTGCGATCTACCCGCGGGAGCTCTGCGCGCTACCGGTAGATAGCATTCGATGCTTTAGCCACCACTGTGGTAAGTGATTCGTAGAGGCACGGAAAGCTCTGCATACAAAATAACCATCTCAGGATGGTGTAAGGTGGTTGCTGAAGGGAGAAAAGCAGTGAAAAGACTGCAGTCTCCCCGTCTCCTACACATTGTACCGCCCCCTTCTCTGACTGTGGCCAATCAGAATCACCAGGAAAATAGTAGGGTTGGGTGAAAAAAAGCTGAGCTTGTCTGCAGTGCGTGGAGAAGCATATGCCAGGTCATATTACAAATGCACAGTTCAGAATAGGTGGACCATTATTAACATAGTGTGCACATATATGTGTCCCAGAGTTCCCCGCCACCACCCACAGGAGAGTAGGGGGGATTATGGGAGGTACGTGGAGAGGAAGCAGTCTTAATTGTTTTCACTAATGATCTCTGTCTTGTTCAAATGGTTCTCCAGACATGGTAATATAGGGGAAATGAGAAAAAAAGGGTCTAAATATACAATAATGTCAAATAATAAAATCCACCCCTATTAAGTGATATGAGTGGGAACTATATGAATATAAAGCCAGGGTGTGATGAATATTAGTGAATACACACATGTAAGCTTGCATGGGCATTACGGCAAATAAACCCATCTAAGTATCTTTTCAAGACGTCTGGAAATAGAGTCCACCCCAGGGTGTGAAACCACCGGTTAGTTTATCCCACAATCACTGCGTGTGTATTAATTTGTAATATGTTTACATGTATACTTACATAAATATGGCATTTTGCAGACATATCAAGGTATGTTTCACTTGTTCTTTAACACCAGTCAAGTAGTATATAATTCCACTTTTGTTGGTACAGACTCAATAAAATGTCCACAGTGTAGCTGATACAAATATTTCATCAAAACTAGTAGAGCATAAAATCTTATGCTGGTGTACGTACAGTAAAGACAACACCTTTACAAAGGGTGAAGACTTGGTATCCTCACCCTCTGGTTGTGTAAACAGTCACTGGAATACAGATAAGAGAGTCTTACACCATCCCTCCAACACATTTCAACAGTCACAAGTCTTTATCAAGGTATATTTGAGAGTCCTACACCATCCCACCAATGCATTTTGACAGTCTTTATCAAGGTATATATATTTTTCCCCTGCAGCCGACTACCCTGCTCTCACCTCAGACTGTGATTACTCCCGTCCCCTGGCCAGCTCACTCTGTCTCCACAGTAATGATTTTTCAATGCTCATGTCCACATAGAACCAGTTGTCCGATGCCTGAATATGCGCAGAAAAGACCTCTTCTCCGACTCCAGTAACACAGAGCAGCCATAGCCGAAAACCGCATTACAGGAGCCCTCCTTTTTGGAACACTTCACCACAAAGGTAAGTATTGTATACATGAATTGTTACTTAACAACACTATATATTGCATCAAACTGATGCGATATCTGGTGAAAAGTAACAATTCTCTACTCACTTTCTTTACGAATAGACCACACAATCACTTACATTCCTCTAGGCAGAAATAAGAAGCACTTCATTGCTTAAGGGAGAGTGGGGTAAGATGAGCCAGTGGTACCTAGGCAACTGTGCACATGTTTCCCACAAAGAAGGCGAATTATCAAACCTTGGAGAGAGATAAAATAGGGGGAGATAAAGTACCAACCAATCAGCTCCTAACTGTAATTTTTCAAACACAGCCTGTAGAATGACAGGCGTTGATTGGTTAGTACTGCATTTCTCTCCAAGTTTTGATAAATCCCCCCCAAAGTGATTTGCTGAAAAATGTACAGAACCACAACTTCAAAAGCCTGGGGGAACTGCAAGGCAGGAGCAACACTTCATATTTCCCTGCAATGTTGATGGGTGGAATGTTGAGTAGTCGTTGAAATACTGATGATGTATGAAAATTGTTTCATTGTCGAATGATAAACTTTATCTGATTGGTTTTATAATGTTTAAAGTTACCTTTAAGAAAATAAGGAGAGAGAATTGACAGCATAGGAAAGGAATGAGTTAAACATCTTGTGAGGGGTGGACCTAGCTGGAAGGAAAGTACAGCCCTTTGGGAAAAGGGGAGGGTTAGTATATATAGGGAAGGACAGACATCTTGTCTCTCTCTTGTTGGTGAAATTGCCTGAGGGAGAAATTGCCTTGAGTGGGTGAGTGCTGCATAGCAGGCTTCCCAACTTTTGCTGTTTTCCCCTGGGGCTCATCCCCCCCCCTCCCCCTTTTTCCCTCTACATTCCCCCCCCCCCCCTCTTTTTGGACTACAGTTCACCTGGGCCCCGGGGGGGGAAGGGCGGCTGCCCCCACCTCCGAGCGCGGCGTGTGATTAGCGGGAGTCGGGCGACCGCGGGCGACCGCATGCGCGCCGCTGTGGGCGCCCGTCCGTGGAGCCGCACGGGGCTCATATTCAGCTCCCTGGGCGCTTTACAAGGTGGAGGGGCCAGAAGGGAGTCGGCTGCTAGCCGCGCGAGGTCTGTCACTGGGCCTCGCGCGGCGGATCTGCAGGGGGATGCGGCCGGCCGGGAAGCAGTGGGACGCGCGCAGCTCGCTTCCGGCATCGCCGTTCGTGCACGGGGGCGCGCAGCGGCGTCGCCAGCCTCCCGGTCTCCCCAGCTTGCTCCCCTGCAGCCGGAGTCCGGCGGGGGGCGGGGGGGGAGGAGATGTACGAGGGTGGTTCCCTCAGAATAGTATTAAGCAGGCAGTAGTCTAGTGGTTAGGTATGCTGGCTGCCAACCCAGCAGTTCTAGGTTCAATCCTCCCTGCAATTATATATTTATTTATTTTTATAATTAAAAAAAAAAAAAAAAAGAAAGGAGCCTCTGCAGGGAGGGATGACCAGGGGGAACTCGGGGGGTTAGAGGCACCAGGAGTTGGGGCGCGCGCACGACGTGCGCGCGAGCCCGTGCTCACGGCAGGCGGCGCCGTTTGCGCGCGTGCGCGCGCAGCGGCGCCGCACGTCTCTCTGTCTCCCCAACTCGCTCCCCTGGAGCCAGATGCCAGTGGCTTGCGGGGGAGGAGGGGGCGCAGGGAAGGGGTGGGGGGCCGCAGGGCTGCTGCGGGCGCTGACCGGCCTCGCCGCAGGTCTCTCCTAGCGGGCGGAGTTGGCTCCGATCTGCGGGGGGTTCGGAGAGCGACAGCAGCGTTGGCGCCAACGGCCAGTCCCTCGGTAGAGACGGGCGCCCCCCCCTTTTTCCCCAAGGCGGACGGGTCGGCAGACGTCGGCCCCCAGGTGACGCCGTCGGGCGTCATGCGGGTAGGCGCGCGCGGGTCCAGAAGGCGGTCAGCTTCAGCGGCGCGGCGAATTGCCACGCCTGCAGGGAGCTCGGAGAGGCCGCCGCAGACCTAGAGCACTGTCCGGAACAGGACGGGCAGGGACGCGCTGCGGGGACAACCCCCTCACGAGTTGCTCGGCAGGCGCCGCAGTTGTTTCCTGTGTCTTTCGCCCCTTTTTCTCTCCTGCAGGGGATCGCGGCGAAGTGGAGATGGTGGAGTACGAGTAAGAAGACGTCGGTTCTGCCACGCCGGAGGATTCCGTGTCGGTGCAGTCGACGGGTTCAGGTGAGGTGTTACAGTCGGTAGCGGGCTCATCCACGAGTCCCAGTTCTCGCAGCTTTTCCTCTTCCTCCTTTTCCTCTGCTCTGTCGTCGCAGGCGTCCGAAGGCAGTAGCGCGACTAGGGCGGGGAATCAGGCGGCTAAATTCGCCAAAAGGGCGGCGGGGCAGCTGGGAGCTCGAAGAGGCGTAAGCGGATTAGGGAGGAAGCTCGCAGGGCCATGAAACGCAGCGATTTGCACGGGTTTGTTCGCTGCGACTACACTGCAGTGATGCGGGGCCTGCGGGATAGCGGCCGTAGGAAGATTCGTAGTGGGACTTCGTGCATGTGTTCGTCTGTACGAAGGAAGCGAAGAAGGAGTATAGGTCGGCGGCTGCAAAGAGGGACATCGGGGCCGAGTCCTTCCGTACCTTCGATAACTGGCTGGCCGGTTTTTGGGTCTTTGCGGCGTGCTACCTGTAAGATAGGCCGGTCGAGCACAGGAACGTGATTCGGTACATGCTTCTCATACATGACTTGCAGCGCACTTCTTCGGGATCGGAGTGGCGTAGGTAGAAGCAGGATGGTTAGCGGGTCATGGACTTTGGGTTCAAGGACGTCTAGGTCTGGCTCAAAGTCACTCGGGCTTCGCAGCAGACGGAGGAGCCCCGGAAGCCGGGGGCGGACGGGCACCACCGCGCAGGGTCGTCCGCCCAGGGGTAAGGCGCGGACGGCGGATCGGCCAAATCCAGCCTCCTCCTGCTTCAAAGGCAGTCGTCAAGGTACCCGGGGTAAGCAAACTTATCCCAGGCAGGCCGCGGTCGGGAGCGCTCCACAGAGCTCCAACGCCATTTGCTTTAGAAACGATGGGCAAGGGGTTAAATTGGTATCCAAATAGGGCGGATGCAAAATTTCTGTTTTCCGGTTTTAGTTTTGTTTTCGCGTGCCTGTTGCGAGCGAGGTGTCGGTTCGGTCCCAGTGGATACGGAGGTCATCTCTCCAGTGGGGGTGGTTCCGAAGAAGACTCCGGGCGCTTGTCGGATTATTCAACATCTTTCTTACCCATCGGGGACGGTGGTCAAGGACGTGAGGCCGCCGGATCATGGTTCGGTGGTTTATCAGTCGTTTGACGAGGCATTGGCGCTGGTCCGCAGTTACGGGACTGGGGCACTCATGGCTAAGATTGAGGTTGAGTCCGCTTTTCGGTTGCTGCCGTTACATCCGGACTCATTCCGTTTTATGGGGTTTCGGATCGGAGCGGGGTATTTCATCGGCAACGGTTTGCCGAGGGGGTGTTCCGTTTCATGCTCGTTTTTCGAACGGTTTAGCACGTTTCTACACTGGTTCGTGGAGTCTTCGCCAAGGAGTCATGGGGTCGCCCATTACCTTAATGACTTCCTGTGTGAGGGGCGGCACATTCAGCACGGTGCGGCGACTTGCTGGTCAGCATCCGAGCCCTGTTTTTACACTTCGGCGTTTCAGTGGACGAGGAGAAAACTGAGGGACCGTCCTCCTGTTTGTCCTTTTGGGGATCGATTTTGACACAGCGGCAGGATCGGGTCGGCTGCACAAGGTGGTGAAGCTCCGCGAAGCTATTGGCCGGTTCGAAGGGTCGCGTAAGATCACACTGCCGGAAGCTGGAAAGGGCGACTGCGGGGTGTGCCAGACCACATAATTTCGTGCGATGATCCTCCGAGATTAAAGGGGATGGAGCAATATGGGCCTCATTCCTGGAGGATTTCAACGGGGGTGTATATGGCAGGCTCCAACGGTGGTCAGCGCTAGGTTGCAGTTGTTCACCGACGCAGCTGGGGCCTCTGGATACGGATGTTATCGGGAGGGATCTTGGTGCGCGGCTTCGTGGACAGCATCGCGAAGGCGTAACCAGGGACCTTTTGCTTCTGGAGTTTTTCCCCCATTATGGGGGCGCTGGAGGTTTGGGGCGAACGGCTGGCTCCTCGCAGCATCTTGTTTAGATGTGACAATCTGGGCGTTGGCGCATGCGATAAATAACAAGGGGGCGAAGTCGCTGTCATTCTGCGGGTGCTGGGACAGTTGCTGTTAGACATGCCTACGTCGGAACGTGTGGTTCCGCGCGCAACATGTGCCGGGGCTGGAGAACGGAATTGCCGACGCTCTGTCACGAGGGCAGTGGGAAAGTTTTTGTTTGTTGGCACCGGAGGCCGACGAACATGGTGTTCAGTTTCCCGGTTATGTTGGGAGGTGATCGGGACGGATTGGAGGGTCTTGCGTTGCGGTCAGTCGCGCCAGCCACGCTTAAGCCGCAAGCTTGGAGCGAGTAGGAGGAGTTTGTTTAAGGACGAATTCAGCAAGGTAAGAGCGGGCATCGGAGGATGCTTTCTTTTATTTGGCAGCTGTATGTTTCGGGTAGGTCCAGAGCGGTGGTATCCCGGTACTTGGCCAGGATTGCGTTTTTCAGCAGAATAAAGGGCGTCCCCGACGTGGCTAAGAGCAGGATTCTGTTGAAGGCGATGAAAGGATGGGCGCGAGTCGCGCCGACGCCGCCTGACAGGAGGAGGCCCATTGATGCGGCCTTGTTGCTGGATGTCATCAGGGCGGTTAGAGGTGTCGCGTCGTCCATGTTTTGAATTGCGGTTTGTTCTTCAGTTTGGCGTGCTCAATGGCTTACCACGGGGCTTTTAGGGTTTCGGAACTGGTAGCGCCTTCTAAGCGAGCAGATTCGCGCATGCTGGTCGGGGACGTGGTGGTGGGTGAGAAGGCCTTGCTTTGCAGATTGCGGCGCCCTAAGACGGACCAAGTGGGGAGAGGTCAATGGGTCACCTTGGTTCCGGCTCTTGAGGAGAGCATTTGCCCAGTGAGGTTGGCGGTGCAATATGAGGCAGTACGGCCCGACGGTCGGGGGTCATGGCCGCTGCACTATGACGGGCTGCCGGTGACGAAGTATCTATTTCATGGGATGCTGGGTCGCTGTCTTGCGAGCTTGGGCCTTCCACCCGCTGCGTTCGGGACGCATTCCTTCCGCATAGGGGCTGCGACGTCGGCTGCGGCGACGGGATTTTACATGGCTGAGATCCAGGAGGTAGGGCGATGGAAGTCGCCAAGTTACAGACAGTATATGCGCCCCGTTGCATGAGATGTTAGCTCGCGCGTACTTGTGTATCAATTCCAGTCGTTTAATCATGTTATTACAGTTCAGTACGTTATGGTGTTGTGCGTTTGTTTGTCTTCCCCTTTTTATCCTACTCAGGGATTAGCTACTTGCCGTTGCTGGCATGAGCCGGCAGCGGGGGTCTGGAGTTATTTTGCAATTTTTTGCCTGACTTGACGGACTGAATTCTAATCCACAATTCGGCTAATCTGTTTTAATCAGAGTCCCTCAGCAGGTCTTTATGCTTTCACCTCCAGCTGAGTTATTACATGTTTTTCCCCTTCCCTCCCCCCCCCCCCCTTTTTGTTTGTTATTTTCATCTTTCCCATTTGTGTGTTCATGTTAGGCTTCAAATTGGCTGATTGCTCGTGCAGATCGGCTAGGCCGAGACTGCTGCAATTTACGACAGCAAAAATTTTTCTTTTTGGCAGATCCTTCAGGTTAATACAGTAAATTAAACAATGGTATAGATGATTAGTAACCACTTTTACCCCCTTTTCCTCCTCTTCAGGTTGGTTGGAAGATGACTTGCCTATTTTGGTGGTTGGCCACTCTTATGTGTATTGGGCCGCCCAGTTTTGGCCTCGCAGGGGGCACAGATGTTTCCTAGGGCTCGAGAAGTTAGTTGGCTTGGTTGGCAAGGGATGATGTGGACGGAGTGGAGAAGTAGACTAGTGAGTCAGGCCAGCAAGCATGTTAGCCCTAGGGTGTTGGTTGTCCATTTAGGTGGCAACGACTTGGGGAAGAGGACTTCTTTGGAGATGCGGTGGGCCATGATACAGGATCTGGCAATTTTGGCCGCAGCCGTGGACCAGTTGTATATTGGTGTTCTCCTTGATGGTGCCAAGGTTGAGTTGGCAAGGTGTGGCGGACGGTCGCGAAATTGAGGAGGCCACGCAGAAGGGGAATGGACCACTTGTATATATTGGTGTTCTTCTTGATGGTGCCAAGGTTGAGTTGGCAAGGTGTGACGGACGGTCGCGAATTTGAGGAGGCCAGGCAGAAGGTGAATGGGGCGGTGGCGAAGTGGGTTGTCCCATGGAGGCCAAGTGGTTCGCCACCCTAGGATGCGGTTCAGAGACAAAGTCACCTTTTTCGGCCTGATGGTGTGCATCTATCCAATGTGGGGATGATGTTTTTTCCTGGAGGATCTGTTCCTAGTGTTGCTGGAGTTAGGGTGAGGTTATGGTGGCGGTGCGAAGACTCAGGGAAGGAGTCTTTCGCTGTTGGCGGAAAAGAACGGCAGTTGGTGGTTGTATGGTAAGCTGTAGTGATTTACAGTTTGATTTGGTTTAGGTGCACTCACCTCCATCGACTTATTGGCCGCTTGACCACCCGTCCGGGAAGGCAGCGGCAGGGCACCCAGGAGCGGTGGGTAGTCACTGTGGGGGTGGAGTTGTCACCTATTACCGGTTTTTGATAGTTGTAGTAAAATTAGGATGGTTTCGAATGTTTAGTATTTTACGGTTAATTTAGGTTAGTAGAGCCGTTCTTTTTGCTGCCACCATATGCCGGCTGTATCGGCATCTTAACAAAGTTTTCATTTACAGGTTTGCTATGGTTAGGGTCAAATAAATAGCTAGCAATTTTTCTGCCAAATTCAAGTCTCCGTGTCTTTATTTATTGGGTTTAGAGGTAACGAATGCTTTACTTGGAATGAACGGGTCCACCAAATGTCACTAGGATGTTTAATGACTATTTTGAAAAGGAACAGGCATTAGTAAATATTTTGGGTTTATTGCTCTTACTTACTTCTCCATCTGTCCTCTTTAGAAGGTTTGATACATCTCCCCATAGGGAAACCAGTGGGAAACCTGGAAACGCTACCTAAAGATAATGTTATTATTACATGGTTAATTTTTTTAAAATTTTTTAGCAAATTCATGCATATCGCATTTCCTATTACAAGTATGGAAATGCAATCTGGAATGCAAATTTAAGGGCTTGGAGGATAATTTTGCTAATTCTCCTCTAATTGTCCTTTAGAACATTCTGGTGATACTAAAACACAATTTTTCACATTATTTTAGTAAAAATTATTTTGATAAACAAACTGCAGCAAAGTCATAAGGAAAGCTGCAAGTGTATCCAACAAGAATCAGGCCCTATGAGGAGGGGCCCCCCACCTTCGATAGACTGCACCTCCTCAACAGACCCTGTCCCCTTTAGGGCTACTTCCATACATTTCCTGGGCTGGTTTTCCATCCCAGTCTACCCCTGGGTACACCTACCTTTAGGGCAGCAAGAGGCAGAGGAAGGGGGAAGAGGAGTTAAAAAGTCAGGTTACTAATCTATCCGGTAAAAGAAAATCTGTCTGCAATGTATGGTTAATTTATAAGGAGAATTCAGCTCTAATATCTAGTATTATCCCCTGCTATCAATGCATTTTGAACAGCCAAGCGGACAAAACATCATTAGCTATAAAACATATGGGGGTAGGGGTGGGAAGGGGTGTGTAGAGGTGTCAATGTAATGGGTGTTTTGAGAATTAGCGTGCAAAACTGCAAGAAAAGATTCTAAACTAAAATTTGCGGGTGAAAGAGGAAAAAAATGTCTGGTGAGAAAAGAGCAGTGTCTGGCATAGGACGGGGCACCACCTATCATATCCAAAATATTACTCATGAGAATTAAATGAAGCAAGTACTTCCTGGTGATATCTCTCACAGTCTCCGTTTGGTAAGTATGTACAACATTATTTCACTGGAAGTGTGTATATAACGTTTAACAAGTTTGACATTTGAAGTACACAATTGTAGTTCATTGTTGGTTTCCACCTGATGTGTCTAAATATTTGAATATACCATGACTAACATATGTTTTTACCTCACATCAGGATAAGGAAATAACTGCATCAAATAATATCTTAATTGTCCCATGTGAGTCAACCTAAAAGTAGCAGGTGAGTCTATAATGGCACAATGCAGCTTCATAATGTCTCATGTTAACATCAGGGCAGCCATGACAAATTGTCAGCCTTGTTACTTTAATGAGCCATGGCCAAAATTGTGGAGGCTTGACTGCCCTGCTGTTAATTCTGGGCCCTGTGTATTGTAGATGTTGCGCTATGGCAAAACTGGAGGGATATGGCCTCACCATGTTGAGAGTGTGTCTGTGCTTCATTGGCAAGCCCAAGGCCCTGGATAAACCTAGGTACAATTTACCTGCTGTCCACCCCCCATTTTGTCCTTAGTTACCCTTGTATGACCACTTTAAAGCCTTATATAGCCACCAAGGCTTAAAAAAATAACTATATATTGCACCATAATGTCTCCTAATGGGCATCATACAACCTCCATATATCAAACATATGTCTCATGACACTAATATAATCTTATGTCCAGAGGTAATCAGTAATCACCCCTTAGTCTCAGACATGGGAATATATTTACTAAAAGTCAATTTGGTAAATTTTTATTGATTTTTGGTCAATGCCGAGTCGATTTTTCAGGGTCTAAATCAAACATTTACTAACAGATGTTTTTTGACATCCTTTTTAAAAAAAAATCAAAAATCATGTTAGTAAATGTGGGATTTAGGGGTATATTTAATAAAAATCGATCTGGGTTGATGTTTGGTCGATTTTGTATTTCAGGGTCTAAATCACACATTTACTAACAGATGATTTTTTTTTTTAAAGGATGTCAAAAGTCATCTGCTAGTAAATATGTGATTTAGACCCTGAAACACAAAATCAATCAAACATCAATCCAACATTGACCAAAAATCGACCCAGATTGACCAAAATCGACATTTAGTAAATATACCCCATGTTGTTATAATAGAAAGTCTTAATGCAGTTTTAATGCTGTGTTTAGTGCTGTGATTGGCTGCATCTCTAAGCCTATACTTCAATGACCAGTATTAATTAAAGGTTACAGTATAATCCAATTGCCAGGATTCAACAGAACATTAGGATGATTACAGTCTTGTAATATCTTAGATGTAATAACCCAGCCCAGCTCTTGGCATTGGTTTTGCTGACCTGCCCTTCTTCAGTTCTGCTAATTCCCTGTTGACTGAAGTCTAGTTGAAGTCTAGCCCAGAGTGGAACCTAAAGGATTAATTTAATATTTAAAAGTTGTGGAAATGTATGAAGGAGTTGTGGAAACCATGCCATCAGGCAGAAGAAGGTACTGTCATGGAATGTGTGTGTGTTCTGTAAGGATTCTACCATGACAAGATGCATCTGCTTCTTAAATACAGGAAAAACAAGTTTCCCTGGCGGCAATTAAATACCCAGTGTTTTTAAGAATTGCCGTAGCTTTCCAACAACCAGGGAATATTCAACCCTTTAAAAAGACAAAACAAAGACCAAAGATTGAAAGCGCTGGCAAACTGTATGTGTATGTATAAAAAAATGTGTTTTATTTTTATTTAGTTATCCAATTCAATCTAAAACATCATAACAGTAGGATACATTTAAAATAACAAGAATCGCACACTTCCCCAAACAATCATTACCATATATTTTTCTGGTTTACAGAGACTGGTTTAATGGATATTATTTTTATATGCAACCTTCATGCATCCATTCAGTCTCTGTGTATACATTCACAGAGACTGAATGGATACCTAAAGGTTCTATACAAAAATAACTTCTTAAATACAGGCTTTTAAAAGTTTTAATTGAGATAATTTCAGGTTTAGCATTCCTGGTTAGGGCTACTCCAGTTGTTCTCAAACTGTATGCCGTGGCACCCTGGGGTGCCTCTGGACACTTGCTGGGGTGCCTTGGATTGATGGTCCAGGACCAATTTTAATTATTTATGGTCAATGCAATAGACAAAACCAGTGCTGGTGCTGCCAATCCTAAAATATGTGGACAAACAAAAGCAATCTTGTCCCTCACCACATAATTGAACCTAAGGATGACATATAAACACAATTTACTTAATTTCATATTTTTTCTACATTTCTCAATAAGAAACATTTGTCCCAGGGGAGCCGTGAAAAAAATTCTTATACCCTAGAGACTGTACTGGTTCGTATTGTGTGATGAGGGATCTTATAAAACACTACAGTACGGGGGGCGTGGCTTGACCATGGAGGAGAGCAGTCGCAGCTCGGTGTAGCTCCTGCTTCACGAACACCTTATCACCCTCCTAACCTGCCAAAACCCACTCTCCCATACCGCCCCCCACTATATATATCCCCCCAACATCACTGCCGATAAACACCCGTGGCCGCGGAATCGGGGAGCGCAGTGGAAGCTCCCGCGGATTGCGGCCCACTCACAGTCCGATTACAACGACGACCCGCCGGACTTCCGGGCGGGCCGCAACGGCAAAACCCGACATCGACTCACCTCTGCTGGGGCTCGCGGGGCTGACTGCCATCCACGGACGAGGGAGTGGACTCAGCGGTTGCTCCGGCTAGCGGCTGTGTCTGCCTGGGGGGACGGTGCCTCCTCTCCCCGGGACCCGGCGGCCATCTTGCCCTCTGCTGCTGAGAGTCGTGTCGCAGCGTGGTGCTGGAGACCCGGAGACGGAGCACCTCCGAGGTAGGTCCCCTGCCCATGCTCTGTCTCCCCAATGCTGCAGCGGAGTGACCTCTGGCAGTGACCGACTGTCACAACACCACCGGAGGCTGCTGCCCCCCCCCCTGCTCCTCCATCCACTAGAGAGGAGGCCTATTGATAACCTGGCCCTGGCCGGAGCGTCCCTGCCTTTAAACCTGCTATAACTGTCACACCTGCTAATCAGCCAGCCTGAAACCGGAACCCTCAATTCTGACCACCGACTGGCCGGACTCCTAGCTGTCCCGTGCCGTGGACGGATGATCCCGGCTCATCCAGCAGCATCTCTCCATTATCCCTGCTCGGGGTGACCTTACCCCCATAACCCGGAGGACTATTGTCTCACTCTCTGTCCCCCCGGCCCGCAATACGCGGTGACCGACGGCCGCATCTGACACACCCTCACAGGCAGAAACATAGACACCAGGACACAGGGAGACGGGAGCCGCACTGAATAGACCGTTACCCCACAGTGTGGTGAGGAACTCTCCCTTACCTATTTACCTGCTGCTTCTTCTTACTTGCGCCCCGCAGTGACGGGATGAGGGCTTGAGTCCTGCGGTCTTGGCCCTGCACCGCACCTGCCTCTACAGGCTCCTGGATCTCACTCCTACAGCAAGATCTCCTATGCCTCACACCTCGCACCTCCCTTACCCCTGGTGCTGTATAACCATGATGGAAGCGCACTGAAAATTATCACTTAAAATGTGAGGCCCGTTATATCCTTTACTACTTAGATCCTCTGCGAGTGGATACCACATCTCTATCTAGAATTACCTGCATGGAAAAGTTCCTGATCCCACTGCCCGTGATGTCCGCAGGCACTGCTCAACACTCTCAAGATGGTACCCCCCGTGGCGAATCATCGGATTCCGACCACTCGACTACTCGCTCGCTATCCCAACGTTCCCGCAAATCACGCCCGCCTACTAAGCAACCAAAGATGAAACCTAAAGACCTGGTTGCGGTCCTAGGGCCGCTCTTAGATGAGAAGTTGGCGGGCATTAAAGAAGCCATTGAATCTTCTTCGACTCTGCTGACTCAGCACTCCACCCGCCTTGATGAAGCGGAACAGAGGATATCGACCCTGGAGGATAATTTGGAGGAAGCTCAACGTTCCCTACAGGCCAGACAACTGGAGGTCTCTGACCTAGCGGAGAAGCTTGATGACCTCGAAAATCGCAGCAGACGCATTAATCTGAGGTTCATAGGTATCCCTGAGTCCGTAACAGTCCGCGAGCTCTTAGACCTCCTTTCATCTAGCATTCCAGAACGACTGTCTATAGATCTGAAAGGAACCCCTCTCGTCATCGAGAGAGCCCATAGATTGGGACCCGAAAGAAAAAATTCCTCGGGACGTCCTCGCCCAGTCATCGTGCGTTTTCTGAACTATGCAGACAAAGCGAGACTCCTTGACCACTACCGCAAGGCCACTGACCTCTATATCAATGGAAAATGCCTTCTCATTTTCCAGGACTTTTCCGCACTGGTATACAACAAGCGCAGAGAGTTTGCTCCCATCTGCAAACACCTCTTCGATGCGAAAATCAAGTTTTCACTACTCTATCCTGCCCGCCTCAGGGTTTTTGAAGATGGGCGGCCGCGTTTCTTTGAGGATCCTGGGGAGGCCAAACTACATTTCACCATACCTGATACTTGATTACTGCATAATTATACCTCTTAATAACCCACTACTGCCTGAGTCTGCACTTGGGCCTCACATGATGCTCTTGAGAAGTGTGATAGATACTCACTTTTGATTTACTGCCTACACTTCTTGTTGTTTATAGATGTTTTTGCTAATATTTGTATGTTTTGTTAGGTTTACCTGTCTGGGCTGGGACCCCTTCCCCCCATTGGGGGATCTCCCCCCCGCTCGCTGGGACGGGGTGGGACCCTACTTCACTCTTCATATTCTCCTTTTACTTTTCTACCCGGTAGGGATGGGTTGACATGTCTACTGACGCCCACCCACACCCCTATGTAGACGGAGATATAACAACTACACTACTCTGCATAGTTTCATGGAACACTGAGGGCCTTAATCACCCGGTTAAGAGGAAAAAATTGATCTCTCATCTGAAACGTATGTCCCCCCATATCATATTTCTTCAAGAGACCCACTGGTTAGATGATCCTAGACACACCCTACATGCCCCATGGATAGGAGAATGCATCTCAGCTCCATACCATTCTAAGTCCAGGGGGGTGGCAATATTGTTTCATACCAATTTCCAATATTCTATTCAGAGAAAGCTTTCCGACTCTGAAGGTAGATTTCTATTACTTGATGTGTGCATTGATAACGTTATATATACACTTCTAAATATCTATGCACCCAACATCTCACCTGATTCTTTTTTTTGCAGATCTTTTGACGACTCTTTATGTCTGGGGCAGCCAGAATTTAATAGTTGGAGGAGACTTCAATTTAGTGGTCGACCCATCCATGGACAGATCCAGGGTGAGTACCACCACAGCTACGACCCTTACACAGCTCCTGTCTTCTTTCTGCTCCCAATTAGACCTCTTAGACCCCTGGCGGATACTCCACCCCACTCAGAAGGACTTCTCTTTTTACTCCCACCCGCATTCCTCTCACTCTCGAATTGACTATATATTTACTGCCACTCACCTCCTCCCCAAAGTCACCCACACCTCCATCGATAACATCATCATATCAGATCATGCCCCCATAACTCTACATATCCAACTGGCCATATCCTCTCATAGTCCACCTCGCTGGCGCTTCCCTGCCTACCTCCGCCACTCCAATGATTTTCTTCTACATATGAAGCAATCCTGGCTCAACTATACCATGGACAACAATGATCAGAGCTCAGACGCACCGGTCTTTTGGGGAGCGGCTAAAGCCGTCCTTCGAGGACATGTAATATCATATACCCACTCTAAACGGAAGAAATTTTCTTCTAAACTACAGGCCCTAAGCACCACACTCACTTCTGCATATAGAAGATATACTCAACATGATACCCCTGCCCACAAAGAGGCCTATTTATCAGCTAAACTTATCTATGATACATTCCTCACGGAACGGGCCCAATTGTCCTATGACTATCAACGTAACAGACTCCATAGGTGGGGCAACAAATCAGGCAAATTACTGGCCAATCTAATTAAAGGTCCTAAAGCCCGCACATGGGTAAACGCCATTAATAGCCAAGACACGCTGAACACCGACCCAAAAATCATCTGCACTAAATTTAGAGACTTTTATCAATCTCTGTTTGCCAAAGGCCCTGATGACCCAGACGCCAACCTCGCTTTCTTGGAGGAGGCTGCTCTTCCTGTCTTGACTCAGGAGGAAAGAGAATCTTTGGAGAACCCGGTCACAATCGAGGAAATTGTTGACGTCATAAAATCTCTACCGAATAATAAAAGCCCCGGTCCTGACGGTTTTGGCGCAGAGTTTTATAAAATGCTTCGGGATGAACTGGCCCCCACCCTCACGTCTCTTTATAATCATATCCTCACCTCTAAACAAACCCCACTTAGATTCAACGAGGCCACGATTATAGTCATAGCAAAACCTGGTAAAGACCCCTCCCTACCTGGCTCTTACAGGCCGATCTCCCTTCTCAATCAGGATTTTAAAATCCTCACGAAACTGATGGCCAATAGACTACAATTCTGCCTGTCTCGAATTATATCGCCTGCACAGCTGGGATTTATTACACACAGACAGTCTGTCCGGGGCATTAGAACCGCCTTGGCGGCCATAACACACTCACGCTCCCAAAATCTCATAGACAATATCCTAATAAATCTTGATGCGGAGAATGCTTTCGATAAGATTGCCTGGCCTCATCTCGCAAGAGTTTTATCATATCAGCAATTTGGCGATAACTTTCGTGGCCCTGTTGACTCTCTTTATGACAACCCTACCGCCCAGGTGGTAGTCAATAATATCCCCTCAGCTCCCTTTACCCTCGAGAGAGGAACTAGACAGGGCTGCCCTCTCTCCCCCTCCTCTTTAATCTAGCTCTAGAGCCCTTCATACGCTACATTCTCAACCTCCCAGTATTTCGGGGTATTAAAATCGGTAACAGAGAGATCAAATTAATAGCATTCGCGGACAACATTCTTCTGCTCACCTCTAACCCGAGACAATCTGTTATGGCGCTACAGAAGGCTATCTCTCGATTTTCCTCCTTTGCAGGATTCTCAATTAATTTTGATAAATCAGAGGCTTTGGCTATTTTTCCCCAGATCACTACGGGATGGGACACCCCTTTTCCATTTCGGTGGGCTCCTGCCCATATCACATACCTTGGAGTCCTTCTCCCCTCTGACCCTACTCGCCTCTACCCTGACAACATACACCCCATCCTCACTAAAATCCAAACCGAGTTGATGCTGTGGCAAAAACTTCCCCTTAATCTTATGGGTCGATGTAATTTGGTAAAGATGGCTAGCTTTCCTAAACTGCTCTATGTCCTCCAGATGGTACCTGTCCTGCTCTATAAATCTGACCTCTCCCTCCTGAACTCATCTATTTCTAAATTCATATGGGCCGGTAAAAGACCCAGAATAAGCATTTTTAAATTGTCTCAGACGGTGCAGAATGGAGGGTTGAATCTGCCGGACATAGAGCAATACAACAGGGCCTGCCTTCTCCGTTTTGCTGTAGACTGGCTCAACGGCACATCGGTCTTCACTGACTCGCTGGTTGATTCCCAACTCTGCACCCCTCTGTCTCTTAGTTTTGTCCTACATGCTTCCAAATCTGACCTACCATCCACTCTCCTGGACAATGTACTCCTAACTTCCACTGCGGTGGCATGGAGACTATCCAGAAAATCTTTAAAATTACAGCATACCTTCTCCTTGTTCCTTCCCCTCCTCGGCAACCCACACTTTCAAAAGGGTCAGGCCTCATATCCTTTCAATGCTTGGCATACTGCTAATCTCACACGAGTTGGTGATTTTCTCGACTCTAGAAAGAAGCCACTCACTTTTACTGAAGCACTTGCCAAATTCGACATTAACCCTAACCACGAATTCTACTGCTTTCAGGCTTCACATTATGTACACTCAGTTCTCTCTCACCTCAGCCCATCAGACTTTATTAACAGCCTAGATGCGCTACTGCGCTCAGGGACATGCTCCATCTCGTCCCTGTATGCCCGCATTCGAACGGAACATACTCCCACCTCCGACCTATCCCAGATACAGACATGGTCCTCTCAAATTCCCTCCATGACCCCGGAAGCCATAATGGACAGCTTCACATCTTCCCTCAAACTTATTCCGGCTAGTTTATATCAGGAAATGTCCTACAAAATTTTACACAGAGCTTATGTCTCCCCAAGGAGGAGTCTCCCCATCGGCTTGGCTGATTCGGCAAAATGCTTAAAATGCTCGGCACCAGTAGCTGATCTTATACATTGCTTTTGGCACTGCCCCCTTATTCAGACATTTTGGGCTGAACTACAGTCATACGGTGCTTCCGAGTTAGGTCTACACTTCCAGTGCACTGCCCCTTGGGCTCTCTTTGGGTATATCCTGGATCAACCCAAACTTCCCCCCCAGAACACGAAAATGATAGTGATTCTCTCAGCGGTCGGCAGGAGAGCCATCCTCCAGCAATGGATCTCCGATACCCCCCCTACACTGACACTAGCTACCTCTAAACTACTCTTCCTATTCACAATGGATTGGCTGGAAACGTCTCTAAACAAAGAGATACTGACCCCTGCGTTATTTAAATGCTGGGGCCGATTTATCAATACATTGCCCACTCTGACAAAATTGGCAGTTAAACAAAGTTTTCAATGTACCACGTGGTACGGTTGTCAACTTTTATCTGATGGCCCTCTCATCTCCCTTTCATAATCAAGTAATCCTCTACACCTCTATGCTCTTCTGACTTTCACGTCTCTACTGTCGTACCCTCTGCTACTACCTCCCTGGGCCCTCTCTACTCCTCCACCCTACACCCTTTCTACAAATCTCCGTAGCATATATATTCTCGCTTGCTCTGATGATGTCTCCATGGATGGGTCGGCGGTCCCTTCACCCTGGCAGGTATTGTTGTTTATTGTTTTCGTTTTTGTTTTTTTTTCTTTCTCTTTCTTATTGTTCACCATTACATTTTTTATATTCTTACTTTATTTTAATTTTTAGTTACTTGTTCCCCAATAGGGAGAACATGCTAGAATGTTCTATAATCTATACTAGTTATATTATTATACTATTTCTGCCTCTAGGTTAACTTGGGGATAGATAGTTCTGTGATCTAGTTCTTTCATGATTCCCATAACACTGTCACCCTTAGTTATTCTATTTTGTACTAGAAAATGAAGAAAAGGAGGTTCTGTTTTTGATTTGGTTGCTTATCTGACCTGAGTGTCTCAGACCTCATCAGCCCTTACTCTCAACTATGTATTATGTCAATTTTTGAGATTGCATGTTGTACTATATAAACCTCAATAAAAATATGTTGGGGGAAAAAAAAAACACTACAGTACTGTATGTCTCTGGTTACTTCTTTATTACATTATAGACAGATACTGTAACTACTAAAAGACAAGTAGACGTATGCTGCGCTCAGCTACATGGTGTTCAATGGTTCTTGGTGCTGGGATCAATCTCAAGAAGTCACAGTGAGTATATACAGTACCATATTGATTATCAATATAAATGCAACTAAAAGTGTATATGTGAATGACACAGAAGGATCAGCCGATAACAAAAAATATTTACTTATCAATGTTAAATCAAATCAATACAAACTTGGCATGCACTGTCGCAGATGGCAATACGGTTTTATATTCATACACAAAATATTACATACTGACACACAGGTTAGTGTTTCCATTGGTAATAGCTGTATAAGACTGTTCACATACTGTACAAGCATAATAGTCATTATTGGATGATGTACTGGAACACAGCCCTTTGAGCCTGTGCTTTTGGGCAAAGTTCCAGCAATTGATGTCCCTTATAAAGTTTATTTGAGCCTAAATGGATGTAGACAGCAGTGCCCCGCATGTCTGTGCGCTTGAGTTGCAGCTGGAAGTTCCTGTATTAGTGGTCTTCATACTGGGACCAGTGACAGATAAAGATAACTACTAAATGTTTTACATTCCAGGACAGAAATTTAAATGCTCTGGGAAGCAGAAGTGAGGCCATGTTGAATAGCTTAATGGTAGCCCATTGCCAAAATTGTTTTCCAAATGCTATTTTACTTTAATTAAAAAATGGAAACCATAAGTGCACAGTAAATATGCGATACTATTGATTTTATAAAAATGTCCCTACTTTACAAATGAGGAATCAAATGACATGACTTTTCCATCCATGACAATAGCCATGTTGCACTATCCTCAAAAATGTGGTGAAACCTCCAAAAATGCAGATTCCCCATATGCATTAAGCTCTGGAACTCAAAACTTTCTGGAGCTTGTTCTTGATAGGCAACGCGGGATGAAAGAAAGGGTAGAAAGGGGACAGAGATGAAAGGGTAGGTGGAAACAGAAATTAAAGAGAGGGAAGGGCGTGACTGAGATGAAAGAGATAGAGGTAGTGGAGGGGGGCAGAGATGAAAGAGAGAGGGGAGGGGACAGAGATGGTTGATTAGGGGAACAGAGAGAAAAATGAGAGGCAGATGGGGAGGGGAGAAATGAGGGAGAGAGAAGAGAGACTAGGGGGAACCTTTTAGCACTTGGAGCTGGCACCCCCCTCATGCCCACTGCCTCCTCCCATCCACATTTTTCTTTGTTCATTCATTCATAGTAATATGGACCCTCAATGTTTGAGCTGCTTTGACTTTATTTATACTCTCGCAAATGATGAAATTTGGATTTACTAAATTCTTTATTAGACTTCAGGAGGAAGATTTATCAAACCTGCTGTAAGGGGGAGCAGAAGACTCTGTATATTTGTATATTCTACTGCTATTCTAGAATGTCTATTGTGGAAGCCGGGGCCGAACACAGTTAGGCATCTTCTTCTGTAACCTCATATGATGATGATGATGATGATGATGCAACACATTTTGCTCAGAGTCTAGTAGAGGTGTCACCTTTAAAATAGACAAATCATTGTCCAAAAATGAATGAAGAACAAATTGTGTGTTCACAAATCCCTGAGGAGAGTCTAGGGGGTGCCCTTGTGTGAGTCTGACATTTCTGACATTGTACTCATATAGAAACCTCCTTCCATCATTTCTGCCCCATCTGCAAATGTAAGGATGAGCAGTGCAAGTAAAGATGGTGACTGAGAAATTGAGGATGCTAGTGTGGTAGAAGTGCAACAGGATGAGGGGGATATTTGTGTACTCTATGACACTAATGAGAATGTTGATGATGAGGATGTTATTTGTGTTAAAGTAAATCAACTCCCATATTGGCAGCATTTCTTGCTAATGATAAAAAGAAGACCATTGTCACACCTAGGCAAAAGACCAAAAAATCCACCACTTGTGTGTGGAATTATTTTTACCCATATCCTGACAACATTTGTGAAGGTATCTATACCATTTGTGAGCCCAAAGTTAGTAGAGGTAGGGACATTAACCATCTAGGCACGTTCTCCTTGTTACGACATTTGCAGAGTTCATTCAAGTTAGTTATCAAAATCTGAAAAAAATCTTGTAAAAAAATAAGTATCAGCTGACAGCAGTTTGGACCAGCACCTGCAATTTGCACTGCTAACACCCTCATTATCAACATATTTATTAATGATATCAGGTAGTCCTTCCAAAAACTTGTTTTTTGGAGGTCCAAACAAACCAAGCACTTCAGCCACAAAAGTGGCAGTTCCTGTCACTGAAGTGCTTTATTTGTTAAACTGTGAATGTCCTTTTTAAATTAATGTACAACATAAGGGTGGTGGGTAGGAGACCAATTCCATCTTGCACCACTGGTGGACTAGATTTAGGAGGAAAAACATGTTATTATCCCTTATACTTGGACTCTCTGGTGTACATCATAAATGTACTACAGAGGTGTGTTACATAATCTGGGGATGGTGGCGGGAAGAGTATGGCCAGCAGGTCATCCTCCTAATATCTGTTAGTGTAAGATTGACTTTGTAGTTTGCAGCTCTGCAGTACAAGTATTCGTTTTCTTGGCTTATTTTTAACCTTAGTTAGAAATTCTTGGCTATTAACGCTCTTCTATGGCCTTTTCTCTTCTCAGTTGCTGCAAAACTGATAGTTGTGATTCTCTTTTACATTTATTTAATTTTCTGAATTAATCAATTTTGATCGATCAATCAATCAATCAATCAATCAATTAGTCAATCAACCCTTTACCTGCCTGCCACTAAGTATATACCCTATCTCCATTTCTCTGTACTGCCCTGGGGCCTCTACTTTTGAAAACATTATTTCTGTGGGGTTGTATAGTTTTATTAAACTGTCATACTGTTGGCCACCACTGTGCTGCAATGTTTCATAGTTGTCCTATAACTGCAATGTGCTCTGTCACTTTGTTCAGCCAGCCTTATTGGTGAACAATATTGTGAGCTGGTCAAAATTAAATGGAAATGACTGCAAATTCATGTTATTGATGTTAATAATACTGGAGAAATGAAAACAGGGCCAAATTACATGATATTAGCTGTTTTTAGCAATTTTTTAAAAAGAAATCCAGATTCAAAACCAAAACACTGAGGGCAGTTTTAGCAAAACCAAAACACGGGGGATGGCGCACATCTCTAATTTCAATGAATGAAACTAGGAATGTTGTATTCCCAGCATACACTAACATGACACCATCATCTATCAACAAGTGTGGATGAGACGGCAGCAGCATCTTGGCAGCAATAAACTAAAATGAGAACATTGCTGTAAAACTGGGTAATTAGGTGCACAATTGCCTGATTACTAGGTACATGATTGCACTCTCTGAAACTTTGTATTCTGCTAGGAGATGAATGATCTCTCTCTCTCTCTCTGCCCATTCTACAACATGCACATTGATTAGACATACGCACTGAATTAATGAAGATCAAAAACATATGTTGGCTTACGCTAATAAAGTATTTTAAAACACACACACAATGTTGGTATTTGAAATTCTATATATTACCAGAGATGAGTAAATACACACGAGGATTCAGTTTGATTTGGACCTGAATAGGGTAAGTTCAGTTCTAGGTCAGGCAGCTGACAAGCAGGATTTCTGTCAGTTGCATTGCATGAAAGGGTTAAAAGATTAGTTTGAGCACTTATTAGGAAATGTAATAATATTTTAAAGGTCAATCTGCAAGCAAAGTGACTTTTTTTCTGTGCAAATGAATTGCGAATAGCGCTAATATGTTGCAAATACATTGATTAACATTTTGCAAAAAGTTGCATAAACGTCACAAGTAATGATGCAATTACCCTTCTGGGCGACTCAAATTAAAGTAAAAGTAAGCAAAATTCATACACAACAAACAGTAACCAACTCAGTAAGGCAGTGGTTCTCAACTCCAGCTCTCAAGTACCACCAACAGGTTATGTTTTGTGGCTTCTTTAATCATTCACAGGTGAGTTCATCTATTTGCTGGTTAAGTAATTATTTTACCTTCTTCCACATACAGTAATCCTTAAAACATGATCTGTGTTGAGAAGACTGTGTTGAGAAGGGTTGAGAGCAGTAAGGTATGCAAACATGGACAGCAGTTAATCCCTTGTATCCATTATTCCATAATGTTCACCTGTGCTGTATATTATGGATGTATACGGTATAAGCATACCTCTCCACCACATAACCTCAACCATCTCTACCTCGCTTACTACCTGCCCTCAGGTCCCCATCCACAAGCTCACACCTCATGTCATCTGTCTGTCTCCCCTCTCCCCTAGATTGTAAGCTCCTAGGAGCAGGGTCCTCCGCCCTCTTGTTCTCACAGCCCTCTTTTCTAGCATTTCAGTAACAGCCTTCACCTACTCAGTGGCCATTGAGCCCAGAATTCCTCTTCCTCTAGCTTTTTGTCTCTTCAAACAGCTCTACTCCTGATAGTTATGCCGTCGCTATTGGAGACAGGTTCCACTCTTTGCCAATTACTCGCTTGCTTACCCTGCTTCCCAGCTGTATTGTGTATGGAGAACTGTGGTGCTGATTTTTACTTGTGCTCTGCTTATATCTTGGATACTTTAATGTTATTTAATGTTCTGTGTATCCTATACTGTCCTACTGTTGCCATATGTACAGTGCTGCGGACCACTTTTGGCACCTTATAAATAAAGTAATATAATAATAATAAAACTCTATGTGCATAAAAAAATACTAAAACGCTATGTGCATAAGTATATGGTGATTATGCTTTAGCACTAGATGGAATTAGGAAGTGCTAGTTTAAAAGTAAGAAAATACGACAAGGAAAAAAAGTCTCAAAATGTAGGGCCAATTACAAATCTCGGCAACAATGTTAAATATAAAGCAGTTGTTCACATGAAAATACATTCCCACAAAATATCAGTATCTATCTGTCTATCTATCTATCTATCTATCTATCTATCTATCTATCTATCTATCTGTCTGTCTGTCTGTCTGTCTGTCTGTCTGTCTGTCTGTCTGTCTATCTATCTATCTATCTATCTATCTCTCTTGCTATATCCAGCTATCTATCTAATTATCCACTCACAATACTTTCAGGTAAGACAGGCTGTACGAAACACCTGATGGAAGTTGAGCCAAACATAGTGAAAAGTTGATTAAGTTTCCTCGAAACACTATAAAATTTCCCTGGAGCTTTAATGACAGAAGGAACACACATTTGCACAGTGTACTATTTTCCCTACAGTAGTGCTTCTCTCACAATATATACAGCTAGTTTTTGCAAGGAAACATTGGAGGAGGTGGAATGTAATTGAATGGTTACCAACAGTTAATATTTAATCACACTTAGAGGCTAATGGGACAATAAAGTAGACATGTACTGTACAACATTGCTCTTTGCAGCAAGAACAATTCACTAGCGGTATTCAGGAGCTACTCTGAGTTTGACAAGTATCCTGAGAAGTTATTTCAGTTTATTAATAACGGCTAGTTTCATTTGGCATTTTCACTCTGACATTTTCATTCCTTTTTTTTTTTTATGCCCATAATGTTATTTTCACCATTTGCAATAGTTTTGAGAAAATGCTGTTATTAGCTGTATTTTTAGCACTTTTCATAATTCAGTAAAATGGAAAAACATCTTGCACATAAATAGTAATTTTCACACCTCTTTTTAAATGTCCCTACTAGTGATCAAATATAGGAATTTTGTTCTAAAGTTGGCCCAAAGGAGTCAGACACATTCTCAGCACCCAAAAATGACATGTGAAAGGTAAGAGAATCCCAGCCGTGATCACACCTCTACTACATTTCTTCTTTAATTAACACAATGCTGAGGATTCTATAGGGGATGGTTTTAAAGCATCTTGGGGAAGAAAAAGTCATATATATTGATTGGGGAGGCAATGTGGTTTTAATCAGCTGTCTACAGGTAATTCCATTTCTATGAGGTCATACTGTGCAAATCAGACAATGCGTATGAAAGGGAGCTGTCTTTAGTCTTACCTGATCTTGTACTATGCTGAGACCTCAGGATCAACAATGTTCCAGAATGAAAGTTTTTTTTTTTTTGCTTTTTTTTTTTTTTACTTGCAATGTATTGCATATGGGGCTTTATTCAGAGTTGGCTGCTAATGCGGCCCACAGCACAGTTTGCCTGCATCAGCAAACTGCACACATGCAGCAGCCGCATTGCGGCAGCGTGACCTTACACATTGCAGCTGCATTCCGGAAGGATGCGGCCACAATGTGATTGACAGAAGCGGGCGTACTTTGGGCGGTGACGTGGCATTGCGGAGGCGTGGCGGGGCCAAATGGGGGTGTGCCAGGAGCGTTTTCGGGGTGGCTGCATGACATCACAAACAGCCACTCAGATTAATAAAATGGCTGGAACGCCTGACAGCTGCGCTGCCAGGGGTCAACCTTAGTTCAACGTGGCCGTAATGTGATTGCGGATGCATTGTGAGACGGCGCTACACATGCTGGATAGCCTTGCCCTGTCCTGGACTGCCCCAGCATGTGAGGAGATGGACGTAGATCTGGCTGCGTATGTAGCGAATTGCGTCCATCTCTGAATAAGGTCCATTGTCAGTTGAAGGAAGTGATGCTGTCCATGTATATTTACCAGTGTTACACAGCAGGAGGACATTTCTAAACTGTAGGTACAAGGATATTGGATCAGTGTCCACTTTCCGCACTTTTCCTAAGCAAAGTTTAACAGACTGGAAGGGTCAATTTTGTAAAGGATGTCCCTGTGTATTTTTCTTCATTTGGTCCTTATACTGTCATTGCACAGACTTATCTCTTGTTAAAATGAACATTCAAAATTATTTCCATTACTCGCTTTACACTGGCAAATTTCTCATTTAGGGGGATATTTATCAACGCATGGAGAGTGAGAAAATGTAGAGAAATAAAGCACTAACCGATCAGCTCCTGTCATTTTGTAAACACATCCTGTAAACTGAGAGTTAGAAGCTGATTGATTAGTGCTTTGTATCTCTCTACTTTATCTCTCTCCATGCTTACTATCATTATCTTTTATGTAGAAAATGCAAACACATTACGCTACATCGCACATGGGTGGAAAGGGGAGGGATACAAAAATGACTACAGAAGCATGGCATTGACACGGCTTATAACCTAAGAGCTGTGGAGTACACTTCACGCATCAGGTGTTGATGCTGATATTTGTGCAGTTGAGCAATTATTTGCTACTGCGCATGCGCGAGAACCCATATAGTGCATGTGTTGCCCTGAAAGTACACAGAGTCGCTTGCAATAGAGTTGGTGGAGCACAACCATGGGTTTTCATGGGTGGTGACTGGGAGGTGGCTTGAAGTGTGTGCAAAAAAAGGCCTTCCCACATGCATGTCATTGGAGTGTCAGTGAACACGGCTGTGTCCCTAAATGCAGAGCCACTGCAACAGAGGCCATGCTTAGAAGAATTTTAGAAGGAATCACTGAGCAGCCCATAGGCTCTCATCAGTGTTGATGGAGGGCTAATGGTGTGTTTAGAACCACCAACATAGTTGCATGGTCCATGGACACTGATAGTGGGTGTCTCCACACTTGTACCCCTCATCGTATGCGTGCTTAAGGGGAATGCTACCATTAGCATGTCCGTATTAGCTCTTTGGCTGTTCCAACACTGGCAGCTATTGTGAACATAGTAGCATCCACCTCTGAATCAGGACCATGTCATCCACCTCTGAATCAGGACCATTGCATCCATCTCTGAATCAGGACCATTGCATCCATCTCTGAATCAGGACCATGTCATCCACCTCTGAATCAGGACCATAGCATCCATCTCTGAATCAGGACCATTGCATCCATCTCTGAATCAGGACAATAGCATCCATCTCTAAATCAGGACCATAGCATCCATCTCTGAATCAGGTCCATTGCATCCATCTCTGAATCAGGACCATAGCATCCATCTCTGAATCAGGACCATTGCATCCATCTCTGAATCAGGACCATAGCATCCATCTCTGAATCAGGACCATAGCATCCATCTCTGAATCAGGACCATATCATCCATCTCTGAATCAGGACAATAGCATCCATCTCTAAATCAGGACCATAGAATCCATCTCTGAATCAGGACCATATCATCCATCTCTGAATCAGGACAATAGCATCCATCTCTAAATCAGGACCATAGTATCCAGGACCATAGTAAAACGTTTCTGACACTGGGCAGCTAGTGAATACTGGCACTAGGAATTTCTATGAAAGACTGCTATAAGTCAGTAAAAGCTTACATAATATACTAGTTATAAGTCAACCTGTAGTAAACCCACACTTAGGAGTTAATCAGTAGAGGACACTAAGGATGTCTTCTAAATATTACTTATCTTGTTGAGGTACCAGCTGCTCTGAGGTACTTTACATTGAAGGTTTCAGTGCTCTATTTAGAAGCATCTTACACACGTAGATTTAATAAGCTTTGTCAGAGAGAAGTCTTCTGGATGTTAAAGTTTAATTCTTTACACCCAGATGGACTTAATGAAGCAATTGAACTAAATTCGGTCCTCTAGTTTGGGATTTTTGCCCCCGTTCTTGTTCTAATAATTGGTGCTTTCCCTCCTCTATATGCATTATTTGAAAATTTAGGTTGTTTAAATACCTGAATAGTATAGCTTAGCTTCCTACACATTGGTTGAGAAATAAATCAGATCAAACTCCATTATTGAGATGACCATCACTATACGAAATGATGGTTTATGTCTATGTGTGTATGTGTATATATATAGATTATAATTGCCTGATTGGTGACAATATTTTTTCAATTAGATTCACATGCATGTGTATGTGCATTTATATGTATATATATATTAAACATCTTGCCAATGTGTGTTATAAAGTATTATACATTCACCAAATAACAACTGAACACATATTTACATGAAATTATCTGTCTATTTAGATGTATGCATATATATGTATGTATGTATGTATATATATATATATATATATATATATATGTGTATTGTGTATATATGTATGAGAACAAGTGTGAATTGCATATACTTATATATGTGTATGTTCTCCCCTATTTATTCTTGTGTCACATTTCTGTTTTTTATGATCCATAATAACATATAAATATATATGAGGATCTTGTTTATATGTATTACTAATTAAAATGGTTATTTGTACAAATATGATAACTGTATGTACTGGACTGAGGGAATTCTGGGAGAGGTCTCATCAATAATGGAGGTTAGGTCTAATACATTTATATACAATGTTTCTCTCCCAGTGATTGTGGCCACGTCATCGAGGGATTTGTGAGACATGTAGAGAAGGTATAAGCATAGAAAGAACAGCAAGTACCCTTTGTGAAGGGGATTTTTCCTCCAATTACGTGACCCACATCATGTGACTAATCAGAACCAATGATAACGAAGTCACGTGACCGGAGACTCGGAGTCACGTGTACTAAAAAGGCCCATCTAAGCTCAGAAATAACACTTAGTACCTCCCGAGAAGGGGATGATGGAGTCTCCGATCACGTGACTTAGATCACATGTTTCAGCGGGACCAATAGGATTGCATAGAATCCGGATCACGTGTTCTACAATGTCACATGACCGGCTTCACTCGAATTTAGTTTTATGTGTAAATAAAGTACTAATACTCGTTTTAAGGTGAAAATTATCTTGATTATAATAGTAGAATTTTGTGAAATTAATCACATATTTAAAGTTTTATTTTGAGACGGTTTGCTGTGTGTCTTAATAAAGCACTGAACAGGTGCTGGTCATTAATTCATTAAGAAGGGTATAAATAGAGACCCAATATACACTGAATTTATGCTCCTGAGGAAGCTGGATCACCCTGTTGCCAGCGAAACGCGTTGAGCTTGTTTACCCACCTGGACATCACTCTCCGATATTCATTGGGACTTTGACACTCCTATCACTGGGAAGTTTTTCCAAACAAAGACCTGATCCACACATACAGCTAGCAATGGACTCTTCCTAAAGCTGATGCCACCATATACATCCATTGTGGAACTGGTAACTATCTTGTGCTACAGTGAATGCCATCTGGAGATTGTCCTAGCCGTAACGACATATGTCCCAGAGGAGAGTGGATTTAAAAGTGATTTCATCCAGGGGGAATTTATTACCAAAAGTGTTATTAAGAATAATAACAGGAATTTATTCCTGGTTTTTTTAATGGTTTAATAAATTGTTATTTTATTCAGCAAACCGTCTTTTTATAATCCTTACAGCCAGCGCTGGTACCCTGTGTGTTTTTTACACATGTAGGTTATGGATAAATCATGTAGTTTCCAAAATATCAGGATGGACTTTTTAGCATCTGTAATTCCAGTTGGATAATGATCAAGTTCTCTAGTAAGAGTAAGCTCCAACACTAGGGCCATTGTTGGCTGAGGAAATGTTTGAAAGAACAGATAACGTTGATTACAGAATAGAGTAAGAAGAAGGAAAGTTCTGTAGTACTAGAGCACTTATAACACGGAGTTGTAAATTATCTAGAGGGCCATTTCTCTTGTCAACTCTGGCAGGCCAACCATGGGGAAATGGAGATTCTCACCTCACCTACCTTATAACTCTAAGATTCACTTATGTTCTCAGTTACTGCAGCCATCACTACTTACCTACAACGACTGTAGGGGAAAGCACACTATGACATATAATAATGTGTGCTACTGTACCTCCTGCAGTCAAAAAGGGGGGAGGGGATTTATCACATCTTAGATAGATAAAGCACCAACCAATTAGCTTCTGTCATTTTTCTAGCACAGCCTTTAAAGTAACAGCAGCTTATTGGTTGGTACTTTAACTCTCTGCTCTTTATAGCACTCCAAGATTTGATAAATCTCCCCGTATGTGAGGATGGTTGTGGCTGAGCAAAGGGCATACAGTGTACGGAGAGTAGGTAACCAATGAGCAAATGAGAAACCCAACTAAATGTATTCAAATCATACACCAAATGTACCTCAATACACGCTCATGCTAGCACCATACCATACCATACCATACCAGTTGTTTTATTTTTTTATCAGTGTCTCATCTGGTTTTTGAGCACTTCACATTCAGTATAATGTGAGGTGTAAAAGGACATAGAGCTTGAATTGAATCATATGTAGCCGATTCTAGTTTCGATGTGATGACATATTAAAATTAGAACTAATCTGTCCTCACTTATTACAAACTTTGAATTATTACAAATTTTAGATGTTGATTTTTGTGGTCTATGAAAATCACCTCTTTTTTATTAGGTCACTTGACTCTGGTTTCATATATCTATATAATATATTTAGTAGGTGTTTACTAGGGATATAGGGGGTCATTCCGACCCGATCGCTCGCTGCAGTTTGTCGCAGCACAGCGATCGGGTCAGAACTGCGCATGCGCCGGCGCCTCAGTGCGCCGGCGCATGCCAGCTTTCATTACCTAGCGATCTCCTCTGAGACAGAGGCGGTTGCTAGGCGGGAGGGGGCTGAACAGCGGCGTTAAGCCGCCGTTTAGGGGGAGCGGTCCGGCCAATGCAGGCGTGGCCGGACCATTGGGGGGCGGCCGCGGCTGCTGCGTTGACGTCTCATGCAGCCGGTGCGGCCAGCAGGAGCGACGCTGGCCGGGAGTTACTCCTCAAATACAAAGGCATCGCCGCTGTGCAATGCTTTTGTATTTGTGCAGGGGGGCCGGCACTGACATGTGGGGCGGACTAGCCCTGTGCTGGCCGTCCCCCCGCATGTCTGAGTTTACGATCGTAGCTGTGCTAGATTTAGCACAGCTACGATCAACTCGGAATGACCCCCATAGTCAATAACCCGGCACTCAATGTTATGATTCCTTAACATTACTAAGGAGTCTATTTATCAAGAACATTATCCCCTAATCCCTGCAAAAATTAAAAAATTCTAGGATTTATAATCTGCCTATTTATAATAACCTGCAGCCTGCGATGGACCTCGATTGGGCATCTAAGTGAAGTATGCCTGTGTGACTATACCGGGTGAAATACCGGGTCATGCATGTACAGAAGGGACATGGTATATCACTGCTTTCTGCCCTGAAAATTACTTTCATTAATAGCCAAAAAAATATTTGTTATTGCAACAATGATCAGTGAGAGAAAATCCATCTTTCCAGGACTATTTGGTAAATAGAACCTTTAATATGCAGTAAAACAACACTATAAAAGTCTTAGCTGTCATAGAACATAAACTGTACACATATACCTATTATAACAGCATAACCATCCACCTGAGGAAATAGACGAGGGAAAGGAGGCAGCATGTACTAAACGTAGCCCCTGAGAGGTATGTTTAACGCATTATCTTACCAAATTGGGGCTTACTGTTAAATGGGATTCTGGTTATATTTGGTAGCAGATGGGTTAAGACTCATGCACATTTAAAAATGAAATGGTTACTTTTTTCCCCCCTTCTCGCAGCCATTACGGTGATCATCCAAAGCTTCTACAAGGTAAATACTTCTGGAAAATAAGTGGAAATTTGCTGTAAATCAGTCTCTTTTGTGCATGGCCACAGGAGCATTCTGAAATGTTTGGACACTAATACCCGTTCATTTTCCTGGTTCTATAAATAAAAGCTGCCAGCTATGTGGCAGCCTTGAAATGGTATTCTTCAGGGCACAGCAGGGGACCTCATCCTTATTACCTCGGCAGGGGGCAGGACAGGCCCAACACAGCAAGACAACTGAATCAAGACATTTTCAGTGTCTAACAAAATGACTATGGTTTAAAAAGGAGTAAAAGGTTGGGGGAAATTGGACTGCTTTTGTGCTCAGTGTAATACCTTTGTTAAAAGAGTTCAAATAACATATATATTTTTTGGGGGGATTTTTTTTTTATTTTAAAGATATGTACAAGCATATTTCTCAACCATATTCCTGAAATTGCAAGTCAAATTAACTCTTCATTTATCATTAAGAATGCTAGAACTCCCCTTCGAGTAGCAGGATTCTGTTTATGCATTACAATGTGCGGGAGACCTGAGCGGGGCCCCTGACAATAAAAATGTAAAACCAGGGCTGACACTGAAGTGCGGGCACGTTGTGAGCACCGTTTTCTATATTTCATCCCTCTGACAAAATTAAACAGTCACTTTGGCTCTCATTTGCAAGATTTGAGAAAGTCTTTCATTGGGCCACCATCAAATAAACCAGAGACTTACCAAATCAGGCATTGTCACAATGAATAAACAGTTGTCATTAGTCACACAAAAAAAAAAAGAATCCATGAATGAGATTTTTATTATTCACCAGCATTTCCCATTGTCCAAACAGATGGGCTTATTATTTTTACACAAGCCATTAAATGATGCAAAAAACCAAAATATGGGGGCTGAACATTCACAGTCAAATTGCTAGCAGCTGGATTGTAACACCCAGACGGTCTCCAGCATTTCTACACAAATGCCAGTTTTAAAGGCATTGAAAAAAGAATTAAGAGAAAAATAAACTTTTGGTTCACTTGTTGCACTGATCTAAACCACTCCCTAGTTTACACTTTGCATAAGCGCATGCATATTTAGATATCAAATATTTATCTATTTACTCATACATTATACATCGGACAGTAAGTACATGGAGCTACTAAATCACCCATGTGAAAATAAGTATTGTTACACAAACATCTATTGCAGATAAAAAGCTTCAAATTGTGTGTAGCTTATGCCTATAACTTACAAAGTAAATGGCTTTGGTAAGCAACATCCATGCATAGTATAGAAGATGAGTACTTTTAGTGCAAGAGGTGGCAATAATGACATTGTTCAATGTGAACTGCTGTTAGTCTTATATATATATATATATATATACATTATTATGGCATAACAGTAATGTATCTTTAGGAACTTAAACCTACTTCAGACAGATAATTTAGCATTTGGGGACGTCATATTTGTAAACAATGTATGTTACAAGTAATTGCACAATGTATGCTGCCTGCAGTAGCTCTCTCACAACATACGGCTAATAACACCTTGGCAGTATGCCACTACACAATATTTGTTGACAAACTAGTAATCCAATTCATGTCAGGCTATTATCATTTTGTCAGGTTATTTGATATGCTTGCAGTTACTCAGTATTTGAGTAATTATATTAGAGCACATAACCTACAAAATCTAAATGTATAGTAAGGGCTACTGATAGCAGACCTCAACTGTACGTGTAGATGTGTCTGTTTTGGTTGAATACATGTACATTGATGATATATTTATTTTTGTTTGATTGCTTTTAAATCAAGTCATCCTGGTAAGTTATTAAATTGAGGTTTATTCAATTTGTGCACTTTTTGAGAATGTCGATAAATCTCGATATTGTATGATAAATACTCTGTGATGAACATGTTTACATATTGGATGCGGGAAAGAAAAAGATTGTGCAATATGGACAAATTTTATCAATTATATTTAATTATTTTGAAATCATATGGGAAATCTGACCTCAATGTAACCCAATTGGTTTTGTCAAATCATATCAAATAAAGGTTTATACCATTAGATTCTTATGGTGAGTAACGTGCTATCAACACTTTTGTAGGAATAATGTATGTCTGATATCTTATACCATCTGCTGCCATCATCTACAAGCCAGTTACTGATTAATACGCCACTGACATTCTGATATGAACCAATGTAGTTTAATTAGATGCCATGTTTTGTTTCAAAAATATCCTAATGAACAATTTTCCATATACAGTACAGGGCTCCTCATATTATATTAGGATATTGTTTACACATAAAAACACAAATTGAGAGATGCTACTTGTTAAATGAGATTGTAGAATTTGAATGTTAATGATAGCAAGCAATAAATATCACCTTACCTAATAATACAGCAGACATTCTGGACTGGCAGGTAGCAAATTAACTGCATCTGGTGTCAAGAGGAGTTAATTAACATTTTCTTAGATGTATTCTGTCAGTTATGGATAAAAGAGAAGCGTTTGCGGATCTTCCATCAGAGCACAGAGGAATGAGGAAGGATGTAACTGGTTCTCTAGTTTCAACTAACCTCATGTAGACCAATTTTTTTACACAATATAGTTGTACACTCTAAATGTGTATGTGCATCATGCAGAGAACCACTTTCCCCATAACTCTGACATCTCACTTTAGTGCCCGCTGCTAGCTTGCTGTTATGCAGCAATGCAGACAGATGGATCAGCAGAAAGATAAACTGGCACATACCAGAGACATACCCTCACACAAAGCAGACATTGACCCAGCCATACCAAGCAACTGCACCCAGAGACCTCTAAAAACTGTTCTTCTATCAGGCGGTTGCTTATGGCACTGATAAGATTTATCTTACAGCACTGACTTAGAATTAAAAAAAAGAAAGATGAAATAGCACAAGAGAGGCTAATGTGTTTTTTCAAGCGTACCAATCGGCCTAGTGCAATGTCAAAGCCTCGGGCTAAATTTGCAGGTGGTCGAGCATCTTCTTTTCATAAGGTTAACCTACAAAGAGCACACAAGCTCTGCTCCATGTGAATGTGAGAGCAGCACCCAGGGAGCCGGGCAACAATAAGAAAATAATGACATCAACCTGACCGTGGTTAAGTACATAACACGCTGAAGGTTCACGGATGTGTGGCCCGGAACAATGAGTGGAGAGAGAAAGAAGGCTGGTTGGCTAAAGCCCAGCACTTATTATCCATGCTGTGAGACCAAGGGAAGGTATGATACAGGCTGCCATTTCAATTGACTGCCGGTTAATCTCTCAATTTGTGTAAGAGAAAAACAAAATAATGTATACAAAGTTCTGTAAGCGGCCCTCGATCCCTTCTTTAATGCTTTCATGTTTTTTTCTTAATTAATACATTCTTTTACTACTGCTTTCTCTTGTGAGAAGCCACCCACCGCTGATTGCCTACCACCAACATGAAAGAGGATGGGGTAACTCTTTCCCCACCATGGTTAGGCAAGCAATGCTTTGCAAAGCTTCAGTAATCTGGACACCAATTGACTGTACAATACATGTTAATGCAGTGTGAACAATGCCACAGAAGTTCTTCATATCCCAGTTGTGAAGACCTTTGTATCTAGCTGAAATGGAAGCCTAGCTTTCTGAACCCTACATTGTGCATCCTCACTTTATATTTCATATGAGAAGACCTTGTTGTTATTGTGTTATCAGTATTCTGATGATCTGGTTCATCAGACATGGAGTTCTTACAAATGGTTTTACAAGATGTTAGAGAAGGGCGAGGTTTATCACATGGTGTAATACAAATATACAGCCAATATATGAGATGGACTGTATGTGTTTACTACAGGGATGTGGTTAAATTACAGAATTCTGTAATCTAATAATGAAAAGGAACCTAAGTTCAACAGAAATACAATTAAAGGTTGTATTATGTCTGTTTGGTTTAAAAAGCCAAAGCTTAGCAAGTTTTACAATGATTTATACCTCTTGTCCAAAAATATGGAAAGCAGGAAGTTCTAGGGGACAGATAAACGATGGCTGCTAATATTAGCAAAACACTTGTAAAGGCTAAGTCCATATATGTGGGAGTATTTATCATGGATTCAGGGTGTCGGTACACATTGGCCTCTAGATCCAGGAGAACCCACACTGCACTCCCTGCACCCATTCACCATACTTACCTCTCCATCTGTGCTGCAATAATCACTGGGAAAATGGAGCACTCTCCATTTTCCTGAAGATATATGCATGCGCAAGATGACCATGTCTGGACTAAAGCTCAAGGAATTTATTAATACTGTTTTAGCTGCATGACAGAATGATATATTAAACTTGAAACATACAATATTTCCACAGCAATCTTCTACAATGTGTCTGTGTTATTATGTCCCTAAGATTTGTGGATGAATGGAACCACATCTGTGCAGGGCCAGCAGTACAGTAGCAGGAATAGAGCATTGAAATATTGTTGAAAGAAGAGTGCTCTTCTGTGCAGACTCCAGTCTTCCTGTTCTCCAGGGAGGCGTCATGCAGTATCCCATGATGGCCATCAAGATCTCCACTGAGCATGCACAGGGGCCATCTTGACACTGTGTGAGTCTGTGTTAGAGACATTGGAAGACATGTCTTTCTCTTAGTTCCAGGGAGAGCTACAATACAGTTGGTGAGCTGTATGACACACCACTCCACTGACGCTCTGCTCCTTGAGAATCAGTGTGTGTGTAACAGTGAGTATAACTGTACCTGCTGTCTATCAATAAACCAACACCACTGTTTAAGTAACTGGGCTGTTCATAGTTAGAGTCATCCTCTGTTGTGTGCCTATAAATCTGCAATATCAACACCTGCACTCACATAATTTCCAACAAATATCACCTTCTAACAGGTAGTGGGGTGAGAGTTATGGCAAACCACTGTGTGTCAGCATGATGCAGCTTGAGACCTGAGAGGGAGACCTTGGAACTTAGCTGAGATAAAACATGTACCTTATTAATAGACAAGAGACCATAGGTTCTGAGGAAGAGTCCCTGGAATCTAGTGAGAAGCAGATAGAAGGTGGTGATACCATTGTCTGGGTGAGAATTCAAAGGTACAGTCAAGAACAGTGCTGTAAGAATGACTTACTGTATGAGTACAATGAGAATTAGTGAGTGCAAGTAAATCCTGTCTATCCCTTGCATGCTGCAGTATGTCAAAATGGCATAGAAGGTAAAAGGGAAAGATATGATGTATTTAGAAGAGAGGAGGATGAATGAAATAACCCAGGTAGTGAAGAAGTTAGAGATAGAGAGAAAGGTTGACTATCACAATCCGCATGAGTATCAGTTCTGAGGATCAATAATGCGATATATCACAATAGGGATTTCTGCAACTAAGGACTGTGGGACTTATTCAGGTTGGATCGCTATTGAGACTGAACTTGCAATCATCTCAAAACTGCTACTACTGAAAATTGCATGTGAAGAGTCACCCTGAATGGTAAAAGAGACCCACCGATGCGATCGCAAATCTGCGTATGCATATGCAGAATTGCGATCCAGTCGCAGAAAGCGAGTATCATCAACAGGTGCGGTTGACTCAGAGCTATTCAGAATAATGAGAATGCAATCACACCCGCGCAATGTTTTTATTCGCAAACGGTTGCATACACGCCCAGAAAACAAATATGATCGCATTTCACTGAAGCTCCTATTGCATTTCAGTCTTTGCACATACGCAATGATTTTGCAGCACACGTGCAGTCTGATGGTAATCGCTCAATTTGCAATTTAGCAATCCATGCTGAATGAAGCCCTGTGTACGAGAGAAAAGATGTGCTACTGTAAAAGTGATTCTGTGTTTCAAGAGTGCATCTTGTACCCATTAAACTGTATCTTAACTTTGCTACTATGCTTGTGTCAGCTCTACACCTAGTCAACTTGTTACGAAAATTGAAGGTGCAGTAAGCTAAGTGGTGGTGGTGAGTATTTAGTGTTCCAGAGGTACTGTAGGTACCATGGAATTCTCTACTCCAACCAGGGGTTAAAGTGAGTTGTAACGGGGCGGAACTGTGTTCCATCAGTTCTATTTAGAGACGGAACGCAGTTCCACATCCTCCGGCTCACCTAACCTGATGTGTGCCCTGCGCCGCAGGGAGCTGCAAGGCGCCCACTGAGATTGTGTTACCAGCGGGTGCCCATCTCTCTCTCCAAAGCGGAAGCTGGAGGCAGGAGCTCACTACTGAGCACGGCTTCTGGCTCTGTCAGTGTGTGCTACGGAGAGACGTCATGACATCTCTCCCATAGTGCTGAGGAGTGGACGCCAGGAGGACTGCAGCGGTCAGATGCAGGAGCAGGGATTGGTGAGTATTGTGTTTATTTTTTTATATGTTTGAGTGTAAGCGACGCTTCTACTGAGGGCAAACTACACAGGGGCTAACTACTGGGAGCAAACTACATAGAGGCTAACTACTGGGGGGAAAACTACATAGGGGCTAACTACTGGGAGCAAACTACATAGGGGCTAACTACTGGGCACAAACTACATAGAGGCTAACTACTAGGGGAAAACTACATAGGGGCTAACTACTGGGAGCAAACTACATAGGGGCTAACTACTGGGAGTATACTACATAGGGGATAACTATTGGGGCAAACTACATAGGGGCTAACTACTTGGAGCAAACTACATAGGGGCCAGGGACGTGCAGTCAGGGGAGGCAGGGGAGGCAGTGCCTCCCCTGTCATAATGATTAAAATAATATAAAGAAGATGCAAATATCACATTCTACTTTGTATTATTTTAATCATTTTTACCTGACACTGCAGCTAAATCTGTATGGGAGGTAGCGCTCTGCTGCCTCCCAGTGACAATGATAAAGTGTCTGAAGAGGGGGGCGGGCAGGGGGTGGAGCAAAGTCACGGGCTGCAAAAGCCCATTGAAAAATGACGGGACAGCGGCACCAGCACAGTTGCCTCATTGACAGGGGCTGTGCCTTCAGGCTACATGAAGGCACACCCCTGGCAATCATTGGACAGTGGCAGGGGGTGGGCTGGGACGGACGGGCAGGGAGCCAGTTGCCTCCATTCCGTTTGGCCGCATGTCCCCGCTGCTCACAGCCGCTTCTCGCTTAGCAGGATCCGACAAGCGTGAGCTTCTGTGTGCTGCGCTCCCGCGCGCCCCCCGCCGCTCCTGTCTTCTCAGCCCCGGCCCTCTGTCTTGGTCCCCATGTGCTGGACAGTCTGACTTCCCTCCTGGCTGGCCCCCGTGCTGGTCTCCAGCGCCCCCCCCCCCCCGCTCCTCTTGGCCTGCAGTCACAGTGTACAAACATGGAGCACCAGGTCAGGAGCCTGCAGCAGCGGCGGAAGATGGAATCATGTAAGTGGCTGCACTACATTACACTACATTACAGTACACTATACTACACTACATTACAGTACACTATACTACACTACACTACACTACATTACAGTACACTATACTACACCACATTACAGTACACTATACTACACTACATTACAGTACACTATACTACACTACATTACACTACATTACAGTACACTATACTACACCACATTACAGTACACTATACTACACTACATTACAGTACACTATACTACACTACATTACAGTACACTATATTACACTACATTACACTACAGTACACTATGCTACACTACATTACACCCTAAGGGTAGAGGGGGGATGTAAAGTGCTCTACCTGCCGTTATGTGTAAAAAAGGGACACAGGCTGCCGTAATGTGTAAAAAGGGGGAATCTGTCCGCCGTAGTGTGTAAAAAGGGGACGCTGTCCACCGTAATGTGTAAAAAGGGGACGCTGGCTGTCGTAATGTGTAAAAAGGGGACGCTGTCTGCCGTAATGTGTAAAAAGGGGGGCGCTGTCTGTCATAATGTGTAAAAAAGGGGACACTGTGTTCCGTAATGTGCAAAATGGGGACGCTGTCTGCCGTAATGTGTAAAAAGGGGACACTGTCTGCCGTGGAGTGTAAAAAGGGTATGCTGTCTGCCATTATGTTTAAAAAAGGGGTCGCTGCCTGCCGTAATGTGTAAAAAAGGGGAATCTGTCCGCCGTAATGTGTAATAAGGGGGACGCTGTCTGCCGCAATGTGTAAAAAGGGGGATGCTGTCTGCCGTAATGTTTAAAAAGGGATCTCTACCTGCCGTAATGTGTAATAGGAGGCTGTACCTGCCGTAATGTGTAAAAGGGAGCTCTGCCTGGCGTAATTTGTCTAAGTGGCGCTACTGTGCAGCGTAATTTGACTAATGGAAGCCCTGGACAACAAAATTGCATTCATGTCCTCCTCCCACTCCCAAACATTTATTATTATAATTTTTTCTATAAAAATGTACAATATATCCCAAGTATGATGAGCAGGCAGGCAGCGGGCATTGGCGGCAGTGGCGGCATCGGACTGAGATGCAAATTAGTGGCGGAGGACTGGGTCAGTTGATGGTGGGCGAGTTTGTAAGCCATTGGCGGTGGCAGCAGGCATCGGCGCAGGAGCAGTAGCGGGCATTGGCTCAGCGGCGGTAGGGGTCATCGTCAGGATTTGGCGGACATTATTGCTGTAGTGCCTCACCAGCCACTGACCTCACCGCACGCCACTGATAGGGGCTAACTACTGGGAGCAAACTACATAGGGGCTAACTACTGGGGTAAACTGCATGTGGGCTAAACTACAGGGGGGGCTAAGCTACTGGGGGCATAACTACAGGAGCTAAACTAATGGGGGCATTACCACTGGGGGGCTAAACTACTGGGGGCATTACCAGTGGGGGGGGCTAAACTACTGGGAACATAACTACAGGGGCTATGACTACAGGGGCTATAACTAGAGGGGCATTACCACTGGGGGCTAAACTACAGGGGGGCATTACCATTGGGGTCATAACTACAGGGGGCATTACCACTGGGGGCATAACTACTGGGGGCATAACTACTGGGGGCATTACCACTGGGGCTAAACTACAGGGGACTAAATGACTGGGGGCATTACAACAGGCAGCATTACTACTGGGGAAAATACTACACAGTACATTACTACTGGTTGCACTACTAATGACGGCATTGTATAGGGGGTACTTCATAAGGGGCATCACTCCTGGGCACTACCACTGTGGGCATTGCATAAGGGGCACCACTACTATGGTCTCTACATATGGGGCACTACCACTGTGGGCATTGCATAAGGGGCACCACTACTATGGGCTCTACATAAGGGCCACTACCACTGTGGGCACTACTACTACAGTGGACATTGCATAAGGGGCACTACTACTGTGGGCATTGTATAAGGGGCGCTACTGCTATGGGCATTATGTGTATTAGGAGTGCTACTATTGTGGGCATTATGTGTATTAGGGGTGCTACTACTGTGGGCATTATGTGTATTAGGGGTGCTACTAGTGTGGGCATTATGTTTATTAGGGGTGCTACTACTGTGGGCTTTGTGTATAGGATCACTAATGTGTGTTATAATATGAATAAGGGACACTACTATGTTGTGTAATGTGAATAAGATTGTGCTACCGTGTGACATAATTTTAATTGGGGATAATATTGCGTGACCACGCCCCATTTTGTGGCGTGCGCTATCCATTTATTATATGGGCACCAGGGGGAGAGGGGGGGAGTTCCACCACCTCTCTAGGACCACTTTAAGCACTGACCCCAACACTACTGCACAGAGGGATAGCCCATGAGTATGACTACCAATGCTTATAGTAAATTGTATAACTTCCAAACATAAAGTATACAAGTGCAAACCGACTACTACGAGTACTGGCTTCAAGTGAAAATACAATGTATCAATGGTTGGCAATTACTGAAAGGGACAGACAAATTTGTAAACCCATTAAACCCATAACTTTCAGTAACGACTTGGAGTCAGTCAGCCAATTACAGATGACTACCAGGATCAACTAACTAAAAGTGAAAGACAATGAGAAAATGACAAATGGGGACATGTACTAAGCAGTGATAAAAGCGGAGAAGTGAGCCAGTGGAGAAGTTGCCCATGGCAACCAATCAGCTGCTCTGTATACGTTTATAGTACGCAAATTTTAAATGTTACGTCAATGCTGATTGGTTGCCATGGGTCACTTCTCCACTGGCTCACTTCTCCGCTTTTATCACTGCTTAGTACATGTCCCCATTTGTCATTTTCTCATTGTCTTTCACTTTTAGTTAGTTGATCCTGGTAGTCATCTGTAATTGGCTGACTGACTCCAAGTCGGTCGGTCACTTCTCCACTGGCTCACTTCTCCACTTTTATCACCGCTTAATACTGTACATGTCCCCCAAAATATCAAAATCTACGCTGTATGTTTTCTATAGAAATTGATTGGTTGGTACTTTGTCTCTCTCCACTATATCTACAAAATTTGATAAATCCCATCTTTTAAATTTGTGTTCTATTTAACTGTTACCAAAAGTGCCAACCGGTTCAGCTAGGATTGTGTAGGTAAACTAGGCTCTTGCCTAAGTAGCACCATTTATGGAGACAGCATATTTAGCTTTTTTTTTTATTTTCATTTATTTATTTATTATAGTTACTTATATACAGTAGTGTCAATATATTTCATTGCACTTTCCAATTGGTAACAAACAGTATAAACAAGACTGGGTAATAAGATACAGACAAATAGGTAAGAGGGTCCTGCCCACAATCTTACAATCTATAGGGAAATATCCTTGTGGCTCCCCTATATGTATTTTGTACTGTGCAGCCCCACCTCTGTATCCGCCACTGGGAACAACCAACTAATTTCATTTTGTATTATTATTCACAGGTAACATATTTTCATTTGCTAACTGGCATACACATGGTAGTACACTAGTACTAATAAAACCCTTGTGTTATACTTCATACCCTAAGAAACTCTGTTTTTTTGATGATGGCACATTTTTTGTTCACTACAAAAATCTTCAATATTGTGTGTTTGCAAAGAATCTAATAAAGCAAGTTATATGCTGGACGGCCCCTGCTGCATAATCTTACATCACACACACTTACAACCATGTTTATTACTATTTATTTTGTTTGCAAAATATGCATTTAGTGTTATGCAAAAATGAAACAGCAAATTCTTTATTAATTCATGAGAAACAATGCTCTGTCTCACATACAAGAAAAAAGATTGCATAAACAACATTACCATGGGTTTCATGCTCTGAGATCCATGCTCGTTGCCAAGGGTAATACTCATTGCCAAGGGTGTACATTTGCTGATGTGCGCCAGTCTGCCAGCACTGCTACCCTGATCCACCTCCTCCCACCCATAGCACTCAGCTTGGGGGGGCGGAGTTTCACAAAATAATGTGGTTGCATCGTGATGTCACAATGCAACCACGTCATTTCATAAAACTCCACCCCTGAGTGGAATAGAGGAGGGAGGAGGGGGAGCAGGATAGAACATAGTAACATAGGGGGTAATTCTGAGTTGATCGCAGCAGGAACTTTGTTAGCAGTTGGGCAAAACCATGTGCACTGCGGCAGATATAACATGTGCAGAGAGAGTTAGATTTGGGTGTGGTGTGTTTAATCTGCAATCTAAATTGCAGTGTAAAAATAAAGCAGCCAGTATTTACCCTGCACAGAAACAAAATAACCCACCCAAATCTAACTCTCTCTGCACATGTTATATCTGCCACACCTGCAGTGTACATGGTTTTGCCCAACTGCTAACAAAGTTCCTGCTGCAATCAACTCAGAATTACCCCATAGTAACATAGTATCTGAGGTTGAAAAAAGACAATTGTCCATCGAGTTCAACCTATTTGTGGTCTCCTATGCATGATGATTTGTCTAAAATTTTGACGGATGCTGCTGTCAGCCGTTGCATTTTATCCCTTTTTATAGTAACTATAGTGCGTGACTATGCACCATAACCCTGAATATCCTTATCCATTAGGAATTTAACCCATTCTTAAAGGTGTTGACAGAGTCCGCCATTACAACTCCCTCAGGCAGGGAATTCCAAACACGTATTGTCCTTATCGTGAAAAAGCCTTTACGACGTATTGTGTGGAATCTCCTCTCCTCTAACCTGAGCGAGTGTCCATGAGTCCTATGTGTTGATCTTGCCAAAAACAGGTCTTGCACAAGCTCTGTGTATTGTCCCCTTATATATTTGTAGATGTTGATCATATCCCCTCTTAGTCTCCTCTTTTACAATGTAAACATGCCTAGTCTTTCTAGCCTTTCCTTGTATTCCATCGTCTCCATGCCCTTAATTAGTTTGGTCGCCCTCCTCTGAACCTTTTCTAGCTCCAGGATATCCTTTTTGTAATATGGTGCCCAGAATTGTACACAGTTTTCAAGGTGTGGCCTCACTAGTGATTTATATAACGGGAGTATAACACCCTCGTCTCTTGCATCAATTCCCCGTTTTATGCTTGCTAGTATCTTATTAGCCTTCTTTGCTGCCATCCTACTTTGGGAACTGCTGCTTAGTTTGCTATCTATGAGAACACCTAAGTCTTTTTCCAGTACAGTATCTCCTAATTTTACCCCATTAAGTATGTAGGTGTTATTTTTGTTCTTGCTACCACAGTGCATTACCTTACACTTGTCTGTGTTGAAGTGCATTCTCCATTTGGCTGCACATGCTTCTAATTTAACGAAGTCGTTCTGAAGAGACTCAGCATCCTCCTCCGTATTTATAGCCTTACACAATTTGGTATCATCTGCAAAAATTGACACCATGCTCTCTAGACCTTCTGTTAGGTCGTTAATGAAAATGTTGAACAATAGCGGTCCTAATACCGAGTCTTGTGGCACACCACTTAACACTTTAGTCCAATTTGAAAGGGATCCATTAACCACAACGCGCTGCTCTCTATTAACTAACCAATTCTTGACCCAAGTGCATATAGTGCTTCCTAGCCCTTTTTCTTGTAGCTTGTAGATAAGTTGCATGTGTGGTACTGTGTCGAAAGCTTTTGCAAAGTCTAAAAAGATTACATCCACCTCTTTACCCTGATCGAGGTTTGCACTTACTGTTTCATAAAAACCAAGTAAGTTGGTTTGACAGGATCTGTCCTTCACGAATCCATGTTGATTCCTCTTAATGATTTTATTGGCTTCAAGGAACTTCTGAATACTATCCCTTAGAATACCTTCCAGTACTTTCCCCACTATAGATGTAAGACTAACTGGTCTATAGTTACCCGGTTCAGCTTTACTTCCCTTTTTGAATATAGGCACTACTTCCGCTATAGAATTTTTTGGGATTTGATTTGCTTTCCTTTGCTACTAGTTTTTCTGTTTCTACTTTAGCCGCTCTTATTTCTTTTTTGCATATTTTGTTACAGTCCTTATAGTGCTGAAATGATTCCGCATTCCCATCAGATTTGTATTTTTTAAATGCTCGCCTTCTCTTGCCCATAAGTTCCTTTATTTTTTTATTAAGCCACATCGGTTTATTATTTTTAATCCTTTTTTTGCAGCTCGTAGGGATAAATTTGAGAGTATTTTTTTGCTAGTAGTGATTTAATACATCCCATTTCTCTGTAGTATTTTTTTCTAGAAACAAACCTTCCCAATCAATATCCCTTAAAGTTTCCCTCATCATTTCAAAGTTGGCTTTGCTAAAGTTTAGAGTCCTAGTTGAGCCAGTATAGGACTGTTTATGAAAATTTATATTGAATGTGACCTTATTGTGGTCGCTGTTTCCTATGGGCTCTCCCACTTTAATATCTGATACCAATTCCTCATTTTTTGTTAATACCAGGTATAAGACTGCATTGTACCTGGTGGGTTCCTCAATTAGTTGAACTAAGTAGTAATCATTAAGTGTGTTTAAAAACCAATTACACCCTATAGTCTGTACTGATGATGAAGAGTGTCCCCATCAGTGGTGGTGCACTGACTTCCTCGTGCAAGGGGGGACCACTGAGCACATATAAACATACATGTGAAAATGTATGTAATATATGTGCTGCCATGTATCTGGGATTGGCAGCGGCAGCCTCCCTGCAGAACCAGGAATGGGAGATTAGACTTCACCCTACTAAGCCCACTCCTAGACTCTCATTGGCTAGTGTCACCAGAAGAGTGAAGCCTAATGCAGAGTCCTGGGTTCTGCATGGTAGCTGTGATATACAGTGACGCAGCCGATTACAGATACACGCCAGCACATATATTACATACATTGTTACATGTATGTTTATATGTGATTAATGGCTCCCCCACACAAATTAGTTGGCACTTTGCCGAATGTTCCCATGCTCCAGGTGCTCAGCCTCTACCTGGTCCTGTCAGCCCACTCCCTCATCATACATCCCAGCGTGTACTTAGGACAGTCCTGGTGCTCAGTTTCTTCATGGTACTGTCAGCCAAACCCCTTGTCATGCATCCCAGCATGTATTTAGGATGGGTGGGGATTAAAAGATCAACAATGGATAGGTCGACAGAATATGGTCAACATGCATTAGGTCAACAGGGTCAAAAGGTCATCAGGGCCAAAAGGTCAACATGGAAAAGGTAGACAGTACAAAATATAGACAGGTACAAAAATTGTCGACAAAAAAATGGTTGACACAATATTCTTTTGTTTTTAGGTGTCATTTTGTATGTATAACCATATATATGCCAAATTAGTTCAAACATCTACACTTGTGGACTCACTTCACTTGCCACGCTTCAGGTTACTATTGCCAATTGTAGTCCACATGGATTTTAAATGATAAAAAAGTTGAGAAAAATGAGAAAACCCCCCACTTGTGTCGACCACATGTGTGTCGACCATTGTCATGTAAACTATTTGAACCTGTTGATCTTTTGTACCAGTTGTCCTTTACACTGTCAAACTTTTGTATCTGTCAACCTAATTTATGTCGACCATATGGTGTTGACCTATTGACTGTCGATCTGTCATGCAGAACCCACTTAGGGGGTAATTCAGAGTTGATCACAGCAGCAAATTTGTTAGCAGTTGGGCAAAACCAAGTGCACCGCAGGGGAGGGGGGGCAGATATAACATGTACAGAGAGATTAGATTTGGGTGGGGTGTGTTCAAACTGAAATCTAATTTGCAGTGTAAAAATAAAGCAGCCAGTATTTACCTTGCACAGAAACAAAATAACCCACCCAAATCTAACTTTCTCTGCACATGTTATATCTGCCACACCTGCAGTGCACATGGTTTTGCCCAACTGCTAACAAATTTGCTGCTGCGATCAACTCTGAATTACCCACTTAGGACAGTCCTGGTGCCCAGCTTCTTTCCTGGTTCTGGCATCACATATTCCCTGCTACATCCTAGTAATTTTCATTATCCATTTGCACTGTATATGGCCATCCACAAATAATACCGCTTTCTCAGGGGTATATACTAGAGATGTGCACTTGAAATTTTTCGGGTTTTGTGTTTTGGTTTTGGGTTCGGTTCCGCGGCCGTGTTTTGGGTTCGACCGCGTTTTGGCAAAACCTCACCGAATTTTTTTTGTCGGATTCGGGTGTGTTTTGGATTCGGGTGTTTTTTTCAAAAAACACTAAAAAACAGCTTAAATCATAGAATTTGGGGGTCATTTTGATCCCAAAGTATTATTAACCTCAAAAACCATAATTTCCACTCATTTTCAGTCTATTCTGAATACCTCACACCTCACAATATTATTTTTAGTCCTAAAATTTGCACAGAGGTCGCTGGATGACTAAGCTAAGCGACCCTAGTGGCCGACACAAACACCTGGCCCATCTAGGAGTGGCACTGCAGTGTCACGCAGGATGGCCCTTCCAAAAAACACTCCCCAAACAGCACATGACGCAAAGAAAAAAAGAGGCGCAATGAGGTAGCTGTGTGAGTAAGATAAGCGACCCTAGTGGCCGACACAAACACCTGGCCCATCTAGGAGTGGCACTGCAGTGTCACGCAGGATGGCCCTTCCAAAAAACACTCCCCAAACAGCACATGACGCAAAGAAAAAAAGAGGCGCAATGAGGTAGCTGTGTGAGTAAGATAAGCGACCCTAGTGGCCGACACAAACACCTGGCCCATCTAGGAGTGGCACTGCAGTGTCACGCAGGATGGCCCTTCCAAAAAACACTCCCCAAACTGCACATGACGCAAAGAAAAAAAGAGGCGCAATGAGGTAGCTGTGTGAGTAAGATAAGCGACCCTAGTGGCCGACACAAACACCTGGCCCATCTAGGAGTGGCACTGCAGTGTCACGCAGGATGGCCCTTCCAAAAAACACTCCCCAAACAGCACATGACGCAAAGAAAAAAAGAGGCGCAATGAGGTAGCTGTGTGAGTAAGATAAGCGAACCTAGTGGCCGACACCAACACCTGGCCCATCTAGGAGTGGCACTGCAGTGTCACGCAGGATGGCCCTTCCAAAAAACACTCCCCAAACAGCACATGACGCAAAGAAAAAAAGAGGCGCAATGAGGTAGCTGTGTGAGTAAGATAAGCGACCCTAGTGGCCGACACAAACACCTGGCCCATCTAGGAGTGGCACTGCAGTGTCACGCAGGATGGCCCTTCCAAAAAACACTCCCCAAACAGCACATGACGCAAAGAAAAAAAGAGGCGCAATGAGGTAGCTGTGTGAGTAAGATAAGCGACCCTAGTGGCCGACACAAACACCTGGCCCATCTAGGAGTGGCACTGCAGTGTCACGCAGGATGGCCCTTCCAAAAAACACTCCCCAAACAGCACATGACGCAAAGAAAAAAAGAGGCGCAATGAGGTAGCTGTGTGAGTAAGATAAGCGACCCTAGTGGCCGACACAAACACCTGGCCCATCTAGGAGTGGCACTGCAGTGTCACGCAGGATGGCCCTTCCAAAAAACACTCCCCAAACAGCACATGACGCAAAGAAAAAAAGAGGCGCAATGAGGTAGCTGTGTGAGTAAGCTAAGCGACCCTAGTGGCCGACACAAACACCTGGCCCATCTAGGAGTGGCACTGCAGTGTCACGCAGGATGGCCCTTCCAAAAAACACTCCCCAAACAGCACATGACGCAAAGAAAAAAAGAGGCGCAATGAGGTAGCTGTGTGAGTAAGCTAAGCGACCCTAGTGGCCGACACAAACACCTGGCCCATCTAGGAGTGGCACTGCAGTGTCACGCAGGATGGCCCTTCCAAAAAACACTCCCCAAACAGCACATGAAGCAAAGAAGAAAAAAAGAGGCACAATGAGGTAGCTGTGTGAGTAAGCTAAGCGACCCTAGTGGCCGACACAAACACCTGGCCCATCTAGGAGTGGCACTGCAGTGTCACGCAGGATGGCCCTTCCAAAAAACACTCCCCAAACAGCACAAGACGCAAATAAAAATGAAAGAAAAAAGAGGTGCAAGATGGAATTGTCCTTGGGCCCTCCCACCCACCCTTATGTTGTATAAACAGGACATGCACACTTTAACCAACCCATCATTTCAGTGACAGGTTGGTTTGGACCCCCACCGAAAAAGAAGCAATTAATCTCTCCTTGCACAAACTGGCTCTACAGAGACAAGATGTCCACCTCATCATCATCCTCCGATATATCACCGTGTACATCCCCCTCCTCACAGATTATCAATTCGTCCCCACTGGAATCCACCATCTCAGCTCCCTGTGTACTTTGTGGAGGCAATTGCTGCTGGTCAATGTCTCCACGGAGGAATTGATTATAATTCATTTTAATGAACATCATCTTCTCCACATTTTCTGGAAGTAACCTCGTACGCCGATTGCTGACAAGGTGAGCGGCGGCACTAAACACTCTTTCGGAGTACACACTTGTGGGAGGGCAACTTAGGTAGAATAAAGCCAGTTTGTGCAAGGGCCTCCAAATTGCCTCTTTTTCCTGCCAGTATAAGTACGGACTGTCTGACGTGCCTACTTGGATGCGGTCACTCATATAATCCTCCACCATTCTTTCAATGGGGAGAGAATCATATGCAGTGACAGTAGACGACATGTCCGTAATCGTTGTCAGGTCCTTCAGTCCGGACCAGATGTCAGCATCAGCAGTCGCTCCAGACTGCCCTGCATCACCGCCAGCGGGTGGGCTCGGAATTCTGAGCCTTTTCCTCGCACCCCCAGTTGCGGGAGAATGTGAAGGAGGAGATGTTGACAGGTCGCGTTCCGCTTGACTTGACAATTTTGTCACCAGCAGGTCTTTGAACCCCAGCAGACTTGTGTCTGCCGGAAAGAGAGATCCAAGGTAGGTTTTAAATCTAGGATCGAGCACGGTGGCCAAAATGTAGTGCTCTGATTTCAACAGATTGACCACCCGTGAATCCTTGTTAAGCGAATTAAGGGCTCCATCCACAAGTCCCACATGCCTAGCGGAATCGCTCCCTTTTAGCTCCTCCTTCAATGCCTCCAGCTTCTTCTGCAAAAGCCTGATGAGGGGAATGACCTGACTCAGGCTGGCAGTGTCTGAACTGACTTCACGTGTGGCAAGTTCAAAAGGTTGCAGAACCTTGCACAACGTTGAAATCATTCTCCACTGCGCTTGAGACAGGTACATTCCACCTCCTATATCGTGCTCAATTGTATAGGCTTGAATGGCCTTTTGCTGCTCCTCCAACCTCTGAAGCATATATAGGGTTGAATTCCACCTCGTTACCACTTCTTGCTTCAGATGATGGCAGGGCAGGTTCAGGCGTTTTTGGTGGTGCTCCAGTCTTCTGTACGTGGTGCCTGTACGCCGAAAGTGTCCCGCAATTCTTCTGGCCACCGACAGCATCTCTTGCACGACCCTGTCGTTTTTTTAAAAATTCTGCACCACCAAATTCAAGGTATGTGCAAAACATGGGACGTGCTGGAATTTGCCCATATTTAATGCACACACAATATTGCTGGCGTTGTCCGATGCCACAAATCCACAGGAGAGTCCAATTGGGGTAAGCCATTCCGCGATGATCTTCCTCAGTTGCCGTAAGAGGTTTTCAGCTGTGTGCGTATTCTGGAAACCGGTGATACAAAGCGTAGCCTGCCTAGGAAAGAGTTGGCGTTTGCGAGATGCTGCTACTGGTGCCGCCGCTGCTGTTCTTGCGGCGGGAGTCCATACATCTACCCAGTGGGCTGTCACAGTCATATAGTCCTGACCCTGCCCTGCTCCACTTGTCCACATGTCCGTGGTTAAGTGGACATTGGGTACAACTGCATTTTTTAGGACACTGGTGAGTCTTTTTCTGACGTCCGTGTACATTCTCGGTATCGCCTGCCTAGAGAAGTGGAACCTAGATGGTATTTGGTAACGGGGGCACACTACCTCAAGAAATTGTCTAGTTCCCTGTGAACTAACGGCGGATACCGGACGCACGTCTAACACCAACATAGTTGTCAAGGCCTCAGTTATCCGCTTTGCAACAGGATGACTGCTGTGATATTTCATCTTCCTCGCAAAGGACTGTTGGACAGTCAATTGCTTGGTGGAAGTAGTAAAAGTGGGCTTACGACTTCCCCTCTGGGATGACCATCGACTCCCAGCAGCAACAACAGCAGCGCCAGCAGCAGTAGGCGTTACACGCAAGGATGCATCGGAGGAATCCCAGGCAGGAGAGGACTCGTCAGAATTGCCAGTGACATGGCCTGCAGGACTATTGGCATTCCTGGGGAAGGAGGAAATTGACACTGAGGGAGTTGGTGGGGTGGTTTGCGTGAGCTTGGTTAGAAGAGGAAGGGATTTACTGGTCAGTGGACTGCTTCCGCTGTCGCCCAAAGTTTTTGAACTTGTCACTGACTTATTATGAATGCGCTGCAGGTGACGTATAAGGGACGATGTTCCGAGGTGGTTAACGTCCTTACCCCTACTTATTACAGCTTGACAAAGGCAACACACGGCTTGACAAATGTTGTCCGCATTTCTGGTGAAATACTTCCACACCGAAGAGCTGATTTTTTTGGTATTTTCACCAGGCTTGTCAACGGCCCTATTCCTCCCACGGACAACAGGTGTCTCCCCGGGTGCCTGACTTAAACAAACCACCTCACCATCAGAATCCTCCTTGTCAATTTCCTCCCCAGCGCCAGCAACACCCATATCCTCCTCATCCTGGTGTACTTCAACACTGACATCTTCAATCTGACTATCAGGAACTGGACTGCGGGTGCTCCTTCCAGCACTTGCAGGGGGCGTGCAAATGGTGGAAGGCGCATGCTCTTCACGTCCAGTGTTGGGAAGGTCAGGCATCGCAACCGACACAATTGGACTCTCCTTGTGGATTTGGGATTTCGAAGAACGCACAGTTCTTTGCGGTGCTTTTGCCAGCTTGAGTTTTTTCATTTTTCTAGCGAGAGGCTGAGTGCTTCCATCCTCATGTGAAGCTGAACCACTAGCCATGAACATAGGCCAGGGCCTCAGCCGTTCCTTGCCACTCCGTGTGGTAAATGGCATATTGGCAAGTTTACGCTTCTCCTCCGACAATTTTATTTTAGATTTTGGAGTCCTTTTTTTACTGATATTTGGTGTTTTGGATTTTACATGCTCTGTACTATGACATTGGGCATCGGCCTTGGCAGACGACGTTGCTGGCATTTCATCGTCTCGGCCATGACTAGTGGCAGCAGCTTCAGCACGAGGTGGAAGTGGATCTTGATCTTTCCCTAATTTTGGAACCTCAACATTTTTGTTCTCCATATTTTAATAGGCACAACTAAAAGGCACCTCAGGTAAACAATGTAGATGGATGGATACTAGTATACTTATGGATGGACCAGCGACTGCCGACACAGAGGTAGCTACAGCCGTGGACTACCATACTGTGTCTTGTGCTAATATAGACTGGATGATAATGAGATGAAATTAATATATATATATATATATATATAATATCACTAGTACTGCAGCCGGACAGGTATATATATTTATTATGTAATGACTGATGACGGACCTGCTGGACACTGTCAGCTCAGCAGCACCGCAGACTGCTACAGTAAGCTACTATAGTAGTATGTATCAAGAAGAAAGAGAAAAAAAAAACACGGGTAGGTGGTATACAATTATGGATGGACCAGCGACTGCCGACACAGAGGTAGCTACAGCCGTGGACTACCGTACTGTGTCTGCTGCTAATATAGACTGGATGATAATGAGATGAAATTAATATATATATATATATATATATATATATAATATCACTAGTACTGCAGCCAGACAGGTATATATATTTATTATGTAATGACTGATGACGGACCTGCTGGACACTGTCAGCTCAGCAGCACCGCAGACTGCTACAGTAAGCTACTATAGTAGTATGTATCAAGAAGAAAGAAAGAAAAAAAAACCACGGGTAGGTGGTATACAATTATGGATGGACCAGCGACTGCCGACACAGAGGTAGCTACAGCCGTGGACTACCGTACTGTGTCTGCTGCTAATATAGACTGGATGATAATGAGATGAAATTAATATATATATATATATATAATATCACTAGTACTGCAGCCGGACAGGTATATATATTTATTATGTAATGACTGATGACGGACCTGCTGGACACTGTCAGCTCAGCAGCACCGCAGACTGCTACAGTAAGCTACTATAGTAGTATGTATCAAGAAGAAAAAAAAAACACGGGTAGGTGGTATACAATTATGGATGGACCAGCGACTGCCGACACAGAGGTAGCTACAGCCGTGGACTACCGTACTGTGTCTGCTGCTAATATAGACTGGATGATAATGAGATGAAATTAATATATATATATATATATAATATCACTAGTACTGCAGCCGGACAGGTATATATATTTATTATGTAATGACTGATGACGGACCTGCTGGACACTGTCAGCTCAGCAGCACCGCAGACTGCTACAGTAAGCTACTATAGTAGTATGTATCAAGAAAAAAAAAAAAAAAAAACACGGGTAGGTGGTATACAATTATGGATGGACCAGCGACTGCTGACACAGAGGTAGCTACAGCCGTGGACTACCGTACTGTGTCTGTTGCTATTATAGACTTGATGATAATGAGATGAAATTAATATATATATATATATAATATCACTAGTACTGCAGCCGGACAGGTATATATATTTATTATGTAATGACTGATGACGGACCTGCTGGACACTGTCAGCTCAGCAGCACCGCAGACTGCTACAGTAAGCTACTATAGTAGTATGTATCAAGAAGAAAGAAAAAAAAAAAAAACACGGGTAGGTGGTATACAATTATGGATGGACCAGCGACTGCCGACACAGAGGTAGCTACAGCCGTGGACTACCGTACTGTGTCTGCTGCTAATATAGACTGGATGATAATGAGATGAAATTAATATATATATATATAATATCACTAGTACTGCAGCCGGACAGGTATATATATTTATTATGTAATGACTGATGACGGACCTGCTGGACACTGTCAGCTCAGCAGCACCGCAGACTGCTACAGTAAGCTACTATAGTAGTATGTATCAAGAAGAAAGAAAAAAAAAAAACACGGGTAGGTGGTATACAATTATGGATGGACCAGCGACTGCCGACACAGTGGTAGCTACAGCCGTGGACTACCGTACTGTGTCTGCTGCTAATATAGACTGGATGATAATGAGATGAAATTAATATATATATATATAATATCACTAGTACTGCAGCCGGACAGGTATATATATTTATTATGTAATGACTGATGACCTGGACACTGTCAGCTCAGCAGCACCGCAGACTGCTACAGTAAGCTACTATAGTAGTATGTATCAAGAAGAAAGAAAAAAAAAAAAAACACGGGTAGGTGGTTTACAATTATGGATGGACCAGCGACTGCCGACACAGAGGTAGCTACAGCCGTGGACTACCGTACTGTGTCTGCTGCTAATATAGACTGGATGATAATGAGATGAAATTAATATATATATATATAATATCACTAGTACTGCAGCCGGACAGGTATATATATTTATTATGTAATGACTGATGACGGACCTGCTGGACACTGTCAGCTCAGCAGCACCGCAGACTGCTACAGTAAGCTACTATAGTAGTATGTATCAAGAAGAAAGAAAAAAAAAACACGGGTAGGTGGTATACAATTATATATATATTATATACAATTATATATATATATATATATATTAAAAAATGAAGTATAAAAAGCGCCTAGTAGTGTTGGTGACTCACTCCTCGTGAAAAAGTTGTGATAATAAAACAGATATAGTATAGTAAACTTAGCTGCGGGTATTTCTGGTAGATGACTCTTATAGACAGCACATGTAAAGGAGAGATAAAATAAACATAGTGTGTACTGTTTTTAAATTTCCACAGGTGTTTTTCTGTATATATAAAGAACAATTTATAGGAACTATGCAGGTTCCAATTTTAAAGGAGAAACTATGTTTAGTTAAAAACAATAGTTTAATAGACACACTCCTGCCCAAACATGCAGGTTACATATATAAATAAAACAGTACACAAAATCAAAGGACATATATAGCAGCTGGTTCAATTGTAAAAATGCAGGTATTAATCGTACAATGTTAAAAAATATAGCAGGCTTATCTGTCCACAAATATGGGTATTGGATTAGATTTCATCCATGAATGCAAGTATCAAACGTACAAGATATAAGGTAAAAACATGGCTTATCTGTCCACGGATAGGAAGTCAGAAAGGGGTGGGCATCCAGTCCCTGTCCCAACGCGTTTCGTCCTAAAATGAGGACTTCTTCAAGGGGATGACATGCTGTGGGAGTCCTGGGGTTTTTATCCTAAAATATGGGGTCACATGTAAGGAAGTGATCTCACTTCCTGTGTGTTCTTCCGGTTTTTAGTGGAGTTAGGTGATTCAAATATAAATCTCTTATATAGTCTGAAGGTAGCGAGGATAACGTGGTTGGAGCATATATATATTTGTAATAGATAAAACAGATGTTTTAAAACGGAGTTTAAACGAGTGTGGAACGCAAATGCGTCACTTCCGGTTCTCGCTGTGGAACGCATCGCGTCACTTCCGTTGTCAGTAATGCTCAGTTCAGTTCATAATACACGGGAGAGACGGCGCAACTTTTAGTAGAGATACAAAATAAGTTCATTGATACTCAGTGTTCAGTAATCTGTTTTTTAACATGAAGCGTTATAGCGCGACGTCTCTTCCGGCTTGATAAGTATAACAGAAAACGGACATTTCATTTCCGCCGACGTCACATCCTGTTGTTGGAACGCACGGCCATCTTTGATGGATGGATTTCATCTGTAAATGTTGGAACGCAAATGTTCATAGACGCTTAATATAACTTATATACATATATATAGTTTAAAAAAATGATTAATTAGTAAGGAAAATATTAATTAGTAAGGAAACCGTGTTAATTAATGATTTATTTAATATTATTTAAAATATATTATTTAAAATATATAATGGTGATAATAAAGTGCCATATAAGTGATAATAAAGAGAGCCGGGGGGTGGGGGGGGGGGGACTTTGGAGATGAGGATTAATTTATAGAAAAGGAGCAATTTCGAATCCCTCGTTGAATCCTAGGGGTGACATAGTATTCAGCTCGAAGATCCAAAACATCTCTCTTTGTGACAATGTATTCAAAATATCTCCGCCCCTTTCACCCAAGGTCACATTTTCAATACCTTTAAAGGTGAGGTTATCGGGGTTGGAGTTGTGCACTTCTTCAAAATGTCTATAGATCACGTGCGTTGAAATTTTGTTTTTTATATTTCTTACATGTTCTTGGATGCGTATTTTCAAACATCTTTTAGTTTTTCCGACATATCTCTGGCCGCACGTGCATTCCAATAAATAAATCACCATAGTGGAGTTGCAGTTGATGAAAGATTTAATAGTATATTCTTTTGTGTTGTCACTGTTAGAGAAAGTTTTTCTGTTTCTGTGGACTAGTTTGCAAATTATGCATTTGCCGCATTTGTAACTACCTTGACATTTCAATGTCGACACGGGCTTTGTCGTTTTCAGAAGACTTGGTGCTAAAATTTCTTTCAAGTTATTGCTTTTCCTATATACAATCTGTGGTTGAGAGGGAAGAATATCTTTAAGAATAGGATCCATCATAAGGATGTTCCAATGTTTACTCAGTGATTGTTTGATGGCTGTTTCATGACAACTGTAAGTTGTGACAAAAGGGATGGATGGCCGTTGAAGCACCTGATTGTTTTTAATTTGGGCATTCTGTATTGCATCTTTCTTGGTTTTTTCCAGGGCTTTTGAGATAATTTCTTCTGGATACTCCCTTTCTGCAAATCTCTTGGCATACAGCTGTAGTTGGTGGTCCTCGTCTTCCTTTTGGCTGCAGTTTCTTTTTATCCGATGGAATTGTGAATAAGGGATGTTTTGCTTCCAATTTTTTTGGTGACAGCTTTTAAAGTGCAGGTAGCTATTTGTGTCAACCTTTTTTATGAAGTTGCACGTGGTGATTTTTGTTTCTTTTGATGACAGTATTAGGTCCAGGAATTCGATTTTCTCTTTGTTATGTTTTTCTGTGAATTTCAAAAGCCCTGGAAAAAACCAAGAAAGATGCAATACAGAATGCCCAAATTAAAAACAATCAGGTGCTTCAACGGCCATCCATCCCTTTTGTCACAACTTACAGTTGTCATGAAACAGCCATCAAACAATCACTGAGTAAACATTGGAACATCCTTATGATGGATCCTATTCTTAAAGATATTCTTCCCTCTCAACCACAGATTGTATATAGGAAAAGCAATAACTTGAAAGAAATTTTAGCACCAAGTCTTCTGAAAACGACAAAGCCCGTGTCGACATTGAAATGTCAAGGTAGTTACAAATGCGGCAAATGCATAATTTGCAAACTAGTCCACAGAAACAGAAAAACTTTCTCTAACAGTGACAACACAAAAGAATATACTATTAAATCTTTCATCAACTGCAACTCCACTATGGTGATTTATTTATTGGAATGCACGTGCGGCCAGAGATATGTCGGAAAAACTAAAAGATGTTTGAAAATACGCATCCAAGAACATGTAAGAAATATAAAAAACAAAATTTCAACGCACGTGATCTATAGACATTTTGAAGAAGTGCACAACTCCAACCCCGATAACCTCACCTTTAAAGGTATTGAAAATGTGACCTTGGGTGAAAGGGGCGGAGATATTTTGAATAAATTGTCACAAAGAGAGATGTTTTGGATCTTCGAGCTGAATACTATGTCACCCCTAGGATTCAACGAGGGATTCGAAATTGCTCCTTTTCTATAAATTAATCCTCATCTCCAAAGTCCCCCCCCCCCCCGGCTCTCTTTATTATCACTTATATGGCACTTTATTATCACCATTATATATTTTAAATAATATATTTTAAATAATATTAAATAAATCATTAATTAACACGGTTTCCTTACTAATTAATATTTTCCTTACTAATTAATCATTTTTTTAAACTATATATATGTATATAAGTTATATTAAGCGTCTATGAACATTTGCGTTCCAACATTTACAGATGAAATCCATCCATCAAAGATGGCCGTGCGTTCCAACAACAGGATGTGACGTCGGCGGAAATGAAATGTCCGTTTTCTGTTATACTTATCAAGCCGGAAGTGACGTCGCGCTATAACGCTTCATGTTAAAAAACAGATTACTGAACACTGAGTATCAATGAACTTATTTTGTATCTCTACTAAAAGTTGCGCCGTCTCTCCCGTGTATTATGAACTGAACTGAGCATTACTGACAACGGAAGTGACGCGATGCGTTCCACAGCGAGAACCGGAAGTGACGCATTTGCGTTCCACACTCGTTTAAACTCCGTTTTAAAACATCTGTTTTATCTATTACAAATATATATATGCTCCAACCACGTTATCCTCGCTACCTTCAGACTATATAAGAGATTTATATTTGAATCACCTAACTCCACTAAAAACCGGAAGAACACACAGGAAGTGAGATCACTTCCTTACATGTGACCCCATATTTTAGGATAAAAACCCCAGGACTCCCACAGCATGTCATCCCCTTGAAGAAGTCCTCATTTTAGGACGAAACGCGTTGGGACAGGGACTGGATGCCCACCCCTTTCTGACTTCCTATCCGTGGACAGATAAGCCATGTTTTTACCTTATATCTTGTACGTTTGATACTTGCATTCATGGATGAAATCTAATCCAATACCCATATTTGTGGACAGATAAGCCTGCTATATTTTTTAACATTGTACGATTAATACCTGCATTTTTACAATTGAACCAGCTGCTATATATGTCCTTTGATTTTGTGTACTGTTTTATTTATATATGTAACCTGCATGTTTGGGCAGGAGTGTGTCTATTAAACTATTGTTTTTAACTAAACATAGTTTCTCCTTTAAAATTGGAACCTGCATAGTTCCTATAAATTGTTCTTTATATATACAGAAAAACACCTGTGGAAATTTAAAAACAGTACACACTATGTTTATTTTATCTCTCCTTTACATGTGCTGTCTATAAGAGTCATCTACCAGAAATACCCGCAGCTAAGTTTACTATACTATATCTGTTTTATTATCACAACTTTTTCACGAGGAGTGAGTCACCAACACTACTAGGCGCTTTTTATACTTCATTTTTTAATATTTATCTCTATATTGTTTAAAAGCTGCCACTTACGTATATGTAAGGAGTGTTAGGTGTGACCATATAGTCATTTTATCCCTTTGTATTTAGGGGGTCTTACTGAATTTACCTAGGCGCTATTCTCTACTTTTTCACTTAAATCACTTACTACTGTTTAGCTGCCGGTTATTCCCTAGACTTTCCTTGCCATGTTGAAACATAGAGGCCTTGACAAAAGAAATAATCTGTGTCAAAGAATCTTTAATGAAGACAATCCTACAGCCCAACAGCCGGGCAAACAAACAGATGACATAGACGAACTATTTTGGGAAACAGAGAGATTATTAACCAAAGAAATTAAAAGTTGGTGGGAAATAAAAGGACTAGAACACTATATTGCAGCCAATAGAGTTCCCAGGGGTCTCCGGATACAAAAAAACCCCACTTTTGGGATTGAAGATCAGGAATTCATATCCAGCTGGGATAAAATCCTACACGAGTGTTCAACTAATCTAATGAAATTGATTATTTCTGAAAAATCTAAAACTCTCCAGAAATTGGAAGAGGAATTACTACTTAAAGAAACACTCTTGTTACCCCACAAAGATAAAGAAATATTTAAGGCTAATGATCTGACCCTCACTAAGAAACTCGAAAAAATCGAAGAAGAAGTCATAAAAGGGAAGGAGAAAAAATTCCAATGAGATAAACAGGACTATCTCAACAATAGAATTAAAAATTGGAGTAGATTCACCACTAATAGAACGGAAAAAAATCCGATTTACCAAGACCCAAGACAGCGAGGCTGGAAAATTACACCACGCCAACCGAGATTAAGACAAAATCTGGGAATACAGAGAACATATACACCGCAATATAAGAAACTCAATATGGCCAACAGATTTACTGCCCTTCAACGACAAGAGTCAAACAGTGACTCGGATTTTTTATCCCCCGTTCCATACACCACCAACCCAGAGTCGCAGAAGAAAACATTCTTTCGAGAACGGTTCAAGAAACCATCACCAATAAAAAGGACCTTCGTAGAAGAAGAGGCACCCGAGGCAGCGGGCGGACAAAATGCGAAAAGAAAATACCAACAGAACTAGAAAATACGTCCAATGGAATTTTTAACCTTTCGCAACACAAACTTAACAAATCTGAAAATTCATTATTGAGTAAAGGATTAAAATTCGCACCATCAAACCAGATGAACAAGTTCAATACCTTCATAGACCTTAATAAATTTACTAGAAACCTCACACTGAAAAGACATTTCGCAAAAAAGGAAATTGACAAGAACCCTATTCCTGAATCAAAATCAGGCTTAAAAAGAAAATCAAAATTCTACCCGCTGGAATCCAAAGGACACCATATTGCCATATTTCAAGATCTAGTTAAGAAAGACCTATGTGAGCAAGACCTTCCACCCATAAAACAGAATAATTTGAAGAATCATGAGAAGCAAGCCCTGAAAAACCTGAAGACCAATCCTGAAATTGTGATCAAGCAGGCTGATAAAGGAGGAGGAGTGGTCATTTTAGACAGATCAGCGTATGAGAAAGAAGCTACTCGTCTTCTAAGCGACATCAACTCCTATAAACAATTATCTCAAGACCCCACACAACAGTACACTGAGGATCTGAGAATCTTGTTGATACATTACCTACACTGCTCTGTCCTGGAGAAAGAAGAGTACCAGTTTTTGATGATAACATCTCCAATTATTCCAATTTTTTATTATCTTCCTAAGATACATAAAAACATGATAAATCCCCCGGGCAGACCAATTATCGCGGGCATTGACTCCCTAACTTCACATTTATCGGAATACATTGACCTCTTCTTGAAAAAATATGTAATCGAATTACCGTCCTACTTAAAGGACACCAACAGTGTACTGGAAACTATAAAAAATATCACCTGGAAAGAAACTTACTTGTGGGTTACGATCGATGTAGAAAGCCTGTACACATGCATTGTACACGAAACTGGAATTACTGCTTGTAAAAAATTCCTGGACAGGGATACTGGTTTAACTACGGCACACAAAAAAGCCATTTGTGACTTTATCAGATTTATTCTGAGTCACAATTATTTTAAATTCAAAGAGTCTTTTTACCTACAAACACGTGGAACAGCCATGGGGACTATATTTGCCCCCAGCTTTGCCAACCTCCTAATGGGCAGCTGGGAAGAAGAGAACATCTTTTCGAATAATGTATTTGCCGACCAATTGGTGATCTACAAAAGGTATATCGATGATATACTGATCATCTGGGAAGGGACAGACTCCTCGTTCCTGGACTTCTTTCAGAAGATATCTGTAAACCAATATAATCTGAAATTCACAGAAAAACATAACAAAGAGAAAATCGAATTCCTGGACCTAATACTGTCATCAAAAGAAACAAAAATCACCACGTGCAACTTCATAAAAAAGGTTGACACAAATAGCTACCTGCACTTTAAAAGCTGTCACCAAAAAAATTGGAAGCAAAACATCCCTTATTCACAATTCCATCGGATAAAAAGAAACTGCAGCCAAAAGGAAGACGAGGACCACCAACTACAGCTGTATGCCAAGAGATTTGCAGAAAGGGAGTATCCAGAAGAAATTATCTCAAAAGCCCTGGAAAAAACCAAGAAAGATGCAATACAGAATGCCCAAATTAAAAACAATCAGGTGCTTCAACGGCCATCCATCCCTTTTGTCACAACTTACAGTTGTCATGAAACAGCCATCAAACAATCACTGAGTAAACATTGGAACATCCTTATGATGGATCCTATTCTTAAAGATATTCTTCCCTCTCAACCACAGATTGTATATAGGAAAAGCAATAACTTGAAAGAAATTTTAGCACCAAGTCTTCTGAAAACGACAAAGCCCGTGTCGACATTGAAATGTCAAGGTAGTTACAAATGCGGCAAATGCATAATTTGCAAACTAGTCCACAGAAACAGAAAAACTTTCTCTAACAGTGACAACACAAAAGAATATACTATTAAATCTTTCATCAACTGCAACTCCACTATGGTGATTTATTTATTGGAATGCACGTGCGGCCAGAGATATGTCGGAAAAACTAAAAGATGTTTGAAAATACGCATCCAAGAACATGTAAGAAATATAAAAAACAAAATTTCAACGCACGTGATCTATAGACATTTTGAAGAAGTGCACAACTCCAACCCCGATAACCTCACCTTTAAAGGTATTGAAAATGTGACCTTGGGTGAAAGGGGCGGAGATATTTTGAATAAATTGTCACAAAGAGAGATGTTTTGGATCTTCGAGCTGAATACTATGTCACCCCTAGGATTCAACGAGGGATTCGAAATTGCTCCTTTTCTATAAATTAATCCTCATCTCCAAAGTCCCCCCCCCCCCCCCCCCCCCGGCTCTCTTTATTATCACTTATATGGCACTTTATTATCACCATTATATATTTTAAATAATATATTTTAAATAATATTAAATAAATCATTAATTAACACGGTTTCCTTACTAATTAATATTTTCCTTACTAATTAATCATTTTTTTAAACTATATATATGTATATAAGTTATATTAAGCGTCTATGAACATTTGCGTTCCAACATTTACAGATGAAATCCATCCATCAAAGATGGCCGTGCGTTCCAACAACAGGATGTGACGTCGGCGGAAATGAAATGTCCGTTTTCTGTTATACTTATCAAGCCGGAAGTGACGTCGCGCTATAACGCTTCATGTTAAAAAACAGATTACTGAACACTGAGTATCAATGAACTTATTTTGTATCTCTACTAAAAGTTGCGCCGTCTCTCCCGTGTATTATGAACTGAACTGAGCATTACTGACAACGGAAGTGACGCGATGCGTTCCACAGCGAGAACCGGAAGTGATGCATTTGCGTTCCACACTCGTTTAAACTCCGTTTTAAAACATCTGTTTTATCTATTACAAATATATATATGCTCCAACCACGTTATCCTCGCTACCTTCAGACTATATAAGAGATTTATATTTGAATCACCTAACTCCACTAAAAACCGGAAGAACACACAGGAAGTGAGATCACTTCCTTACATGTGACCCCATATTTTAGGATAAAAACCCCAGGACTCCCACAGCATGTCATCCCCTTGAAGAAGTCCTCATTTTAGGACGAAACGCGTTGGGACAGGGACTGGATGCCCACCCCTTTCTGACTTCCTATCCGTGGACAGATAAGCCATGTTTTTACCTTATATCTTGTACGTTTGATACTTGCATTCATGGATGAAATCTAATCCAATACCCATATTTGTGGACAGATAAGCCTGCTATATTTTTTAACATTGTACGATTAATACCTGCATTTTTACAATTGAACCAGCTGCTATATATGTCCTTTGATTTTGTGTACTGATTTATTTATATATGTAACCTGCATGTTTGGGCAGGAGTGTGTCTATTAAACTATTGTTTTTAACTAAACATAGTTTCTCCTTTAAAATTGGAACCTGCATAGTTCCTATAAATTGTTCTTTATATATACAGAAAAACACCTGTGGAAATTTAAAAACAGTACACACTATGTTTATTTTATCTCTCCTTTACATGTGCTGTCTATAAGAGTCATCTACCAGAAATACCCGCAGCTAAGTTTACTATACTATATCTGTTTTATTATCACAACTTTTTCACGAGGAGTGAGTCACCAACACTACTAGGCGCTTTTTATACTTCATTTTTTAATATTTATCTCTATATTGTTTAAAAGCTGCCACTTACGTATATGTAAGGAGTGTTAGGTGTGACCATATAGTCATTTTATCCCTTTGTATTTAGGGGGTCTTACTGAATTTACCTAGGCGCTATTCTCTACTTTTTCACATATATATATATTAAACTGGTGGTGATTAATTAAACTGGTGGTCAGGTCACTGGTCACACTATCAGCAACTTGCAAGTAGTACTCCTAAGCAGACAATCACAATATATACTGGTGGTCAGTGTGGTCACAATGGCAGTGTGGCACTCTGGCAGCAAAAGTGTGCACTGTACGTTAAAATATGTACTCCTGCTCTCAGACTCTAACTGCTCCCCACTGTCTCCCCCATAAGTCAGATATACAGTCACACTATCACTTCAGCAAGTAGTAGTACTCCTCCTAATGCTCCCCAAAATTACTAAAGTAAATACTGTGTCTCTCTCTACTCTAGTCTCACTCTCTTCTCTATAAACGGAGAGGACGCCAGCCACGTCCTCTCCCTATCAATCTCAATGCACGTGTGAAAATGGCGGCGACGCGCGGCTCCTTATATAGAATCCGAGTCTCGCGATAGAATCCGAGCCTCGCGAGAATCCGACAGCGGGATGATGACGTTCGGGCGCGCTCGGGTTAACCGAGCAAGGCGGGAAGATCCGAGTCGCTCGGACCCGTGTAAAAAAACCTGAAGTTCGGGCGGGTTCGGATTCCGAGGAACCGAACCCGCTCATCTCTAGTATATACATCTGAGTCCTGGCTGACATCTGGTCACAATTGTACCCATCCTACAGTGGAACGAATTTCACACTATGCTAACTGCTGTAATACTCACCATGTGTAAGGCACAGGGTCGTCTTTATTTTACATTCGTAGCAGATTAACATTAGGGTTCATGCTCAAGATCTTAGTGTTTTAAGATAATATAGAGCCCCTGAAGACCATACTGTAATTACCATGAGCAGAGTATTGTTAGTTTAGCATTTATTTTTCTTTTTGTAACAGGAACCCACAAAAAACAGTTGTCAGCTTGCTTACACAGACGGCTGATGCAGTGGTTGCAATGGTGATCTGATGCTAAATTTTCGGAGGTAACACTCAGATCTGCAAAGCTGTCAGGAGGCATTGTCTCTCCTCAGACTCCTGCAGCATTAGCATATTAGCTATATGGTATTGCAATACTGTACAACTATGAATCAGGCCATATATTTGTATATATAGAGAGAGCATGGGGGATGCCTTTGTGCCTCCCGTCATCATGGAACTGGGAGGTTAGACAGCCATGGTATTATAATTTAATAGAGAGACTTTCCTGTATACAGTATAGATCTACAGCTGAATCTCGCTATTATAGCCGCTCCATAAACTAATCTATAGTTTAGTAATTACACCAATTTCACTCATTTTGTATATTTTTTATAACCATTCTGCCAAATTGAGCCACCAAATCAATTGCCTATTAGCTCCCCAGTAATAAACTTGCCACTGAGGCTTGTCCCCCCACCTGTTTGTCTGGTTTATACAGTCTGCGATTGATCAAGTCCAGCAGGGTTCCCTGGGCTGACCCCTGGTAGGTGAAGAAGATTTTATCAACCAATGCTGTGAGCTCAGATAAGAGAAATCTGGGTGGCATTGCCATAGGTGAGTGACAGTACAATAATAACTGCATAGCCCTGGAGCAGGTCTGTCCAGTGGTTACAATTATAAGACACAAGCACCTTTTATCAGGTATGCAGCTACAGCTTTCAGATCTGATATAGCATAAAATATGTCAGCAAAAATGCTAACCATCAGTAAAAAAAAAAAACGCAAACTATTTTAAATAGTTGCCAATCTGATTAAAACCTGGTGTAAAATATGTTGGTAGCTCTCAGGTATACAGGTGTTATTTTTCTTTAGATTTTGTTTGCTGTGCAGAGGAAGAACCACCATTGTGTAAGGGATGTTGTGCAGGCTCCACTTCAGCTGACAACTCAGGCAGTATAATGGGTAGTAGACACTTCCTAACCATACCAGGCATTCAAACTCATCACTAGATAAAAGTCCTGATATCATTTTTCATTGAAGAAAAAAAATCTTACTTGGCAGGGGTTTGAAACAGTGTTTTAGGCACACATTGTGCCATTTTTCTTTAATAAATAAGCACAATTAAATGCGATGGAGCAATATACTGTATATTTTAGATATGTATTTTCTGGAGTATACCTTGCATATCTTTAAAGAACAAGAATTCAATTATTTCTGTATCATTGGGTGTTCGTGGAGGCATTGTCTGCAGACAAGTTCAGGCGGTCATATAATTGTCTTCCGCGAGCTCCCGCCTTTTGCTGTACTAACGATCAGTCAGTGTTCTGGGTATCAATAATCAGTAGGAGTCACTTTTCTGGTTGTTAGAGTAATGCCTCATAACAATCTTGGAACATTTACTGCAGGACAGTAAAGAGAAAATGGAGCAATTTAATTCCTATTATCATATGTTATATTTCCTAAGTAGGCGACATTTCCATATTCTTTTTTCAAAATTGTTTCTGCATTTGTCTTGTGCTACAGGAGAGTGCTAAAGAACAAAGGAATGCAATAAATAAAAGGACCCGCATGCCAGGAACATCTCTGTGGAGTGTACAAAGCTTGATCACAGGCAAAGCAATCAGTGTTTCTTTAACCCTTCGCGTTTCTCTGCTATTAAATAAAACATTGTCAGGAAGCGATCAACTCATAATATGGTTAGACCGTTTTTTTTTATTTTACTGTTCCACAGACTTTTTTGAATAATTTTTATTAGTGCTTTTGACAATTATGTTAATTATCATTTACAATTTTATAATACATGTATAATGTAAATTTAAGTCTGCTTAGGAGTAAGCACAGGTTGTGGCAGGACTCAGGAGTCAGATATCCCAAGTTTACTTCCACCAAAATATTAAAATACCAGGCTAGTGTGGTATAACTTTGTCAGTTACTGGGAGTGATCATTTGAACCCTTGAATCTAGTGGCTGCTGGGCAGACACATCACAAGATGCATACAAGTATTCACATGGTGGATATAGTCATCCAAGTATGCAGCTTGCAAGCACACTGTTGCACCTACGTAGATTTGCATACACAAAAGTAAGAATGTGACAAAAACTAAACCAATGTACTCTAATGGGCCCTACACACTTGTCGTCCCGCTGCCGAGCTGCCTGACAGCCGATACGGCCGGTGGGCGACCAGGCGGTGGGGGGGGGGGGGGAGGTGATGGGGAGTGAAGTTTCTTCACTCCCCCGTCACCTGGCTCCATATCAGTGCATGCTAATATGGACGAGATTGTCCATATTGGCCTGCATGCATAAGCGACGGGGCACCAACGATGAACGAGTGCTGGGGTGCGCATCTTTCATCGTTGGTGCCTCCACACTAATGAACGAGAACGAGAACGTTCATATCGTTCAGTGTTATCTGCCAGTGTGTAGGGCCCATAACGCCAGTATTCTAGATTAGTAGAATATTAGGATATTTATTTAATGAAAGAGCCTTTGGTGTTCCAACTTTATTTCATCCCTCCAATTTCTCTGTTATACTGGACGTACACGGTCAGATAAAATGTATGTCAGACCTTCTGACATTTTATCTGATAGTCTTAAAACAATGAGATATTTCACCATGTATGATAACTGTGTTAATCCTTTGGAGAAGAAACATTTGTTCCTCCACTATGAAAGCATAGAGGAAATGTCCGTCAGTTGGCCATGGCAGTGCATACACTGCCTGATGCGGCCGACTTTCAACTTAAATTGAAGTTACATCCTAGAGGATGCTGGGAATGTACCAAAGCTCCCAGAATGGGAGGGGGAGTGCGGAGGCTCCTGCAGAACTGATTGACCAAACTTCAGGTCCTCAGAGGCCAAAGTATCGAACTTGTAGAACTTGCAAACGTGTTCGACCCAGACCAAGTAGCCGCTCGGCAAAGCTGTAAAGCCGAGACACCCCGGGCAGCCGCCCAAGAAGAACCCACTTTACGAGTAAAGTGGGCCTTAACAGACATGGGACATGGCAATCCTGCCGTAGAATACACATGCTAGATAGTGAACCTGATCCAGCGAGAGATTGTCTGCTTAGAAGCAGGACACCCAAGTTTCTTGGGATCATATAGGACAAACAGACAGTCTAATTTTCTGTGACAAGTAGTCCTTTTCACATAGATTTTCAGAGCCCTTACAGCATCCAAGGACTTTGATGAAACTGAAGAGTCAGTAGCAACTGGCACCACAATAGGTTGGTTGATATGAAATGACGACAAAACCTTCGGAAAGGAACTGCGGACATGTCCGGAGCTCAGCTCTATCTTCATGGCTCTATCTTTGTCTTAGCTCTATCTTTGTCTTACAAGATAAAGCCCCCAGCTCCGACACACGTCTAGCAGAAGCTAAGGCAACAAAGTGACAGCCTTCCACGTGAGAAACTTGACCTCAACCTCCGGTAGAGGCTCGAACCAATCCGATTGGAGGAACTGTAACACCACGTTAAGATCCCAGGATGCCGTAGGCGGCACAAAGGGAGGATGGGGGTGCAGAACCCCTCTCAGAAAAGTCTGAACCTCAGGGAGGGAAGCCAATTGTTTCTGGAAGAAAATGGATAGGGCCAAAATCTGGACCTTTACGGATCCCAACCTAAGGCCCATATCCACACCTGCTTGCAGGAAGCGGAGAAACCCTCCCGGTTGAAACTCCACTGTAGGAAATTGCTTGGACTCACACCACGATACATATATTTTTTTCCAAATACGATGGTAATGTTTAGACGTTACTCCTTTCCTAGCCTGTATCAGGGTAGGAATAACCTTGTTCGGAATGCCCTTCCGAGCTAATATCAAGCGTTCAACCTCCATGCCGTCAAACGTAGCTATGATAAATCTTGATAAGCGAACGGCCCCTGCTGCAGCAGGTCCTCCCGAAGAGGCCTTGGCCTCGGCTCTTCTAGCAGTAGATCGAGAAGATCCGCGTACCAAGCCCTTCTTGGCCAGTCCGGAGCAATGAGGATTGCCTAAACTTTTGTTCTTCTTATGAGTTTTAGAATTCTTGGAATGAGTGGAAGTTGAGGAAACACGTATACCGACTGGAACACCCACGGAGTCACTAGGGCGTCCACTGCCTCTGCCTGTGGGTCCCTCGACCTGCAACAATACCTCCGAAGCTTCTTGTTGAGGCGTGAGGCCATTATTTCTATTTGAGGTATGCCCCAAAGACTTGTCACCTCTGCAAACACCTCTGGGTGGAAGCCCCACTCTCCCGAGATGGAGATCGTGTCTACTGAGGAAGTCCGCTTCCCAGTTGTCTACTCCCAGAATGAAGATTGCTGACAGCGCCACCGCGTGTCTTTCTGTCCAGAGGATGATTCTTGTTACCTCTGACAATGCAGCTCTGCTCTTCATTCCGCCTTATCGGTTTATGTAGGCCACTGTCGTTGCATTGTCAGACTGATCTTGAATGGCCTGATCTTTTAGAAGATGAGCCGCCTGTAGAAGACTGTTGTACACGGGTCTTAGTTCCAGAATGTTTATTGGAAGGCTGGATTCCAGACTGGACCACCTTCCTTGGAAGTTTTCCCCCTGGGTGACTGCTCCCCAACCTCTGAGACTTGTATCCGTGGTTAGAAGGATCCAATTTTGAATCCCAAATCTTCAGCCCTCCAATAGGTGAGAAGTTTGCAGCCACCAGAGTAGCGAGGTTCTGGCTTTCGGTGACAGAGGTATCCTCTGGTGCATGTGAAGATGAGACCCTAACCATTTGTCCAGGAGATCTAGCTGGAAAGACCGTGCATGAAATCTTCCATACTGTAGAGCCTCGTAGGCGGCAACCATCTTCACCAGAAGGCGAATGCACTGATGAACCGATACTCGGGCTGGCTTCAGGACATCCCTTACCATTGATTGGATCACCAGTGCTTTCTCCACCAGGCGGGAACACCCTCTGCACTTCCATGTCGAGAATCATCCCCAGGAAGGACAGTTTTCTCGTCGGCTCCATATGTGACTTTGGAAGATTCAGGATCCAACCATGATCCCTGAGCAGTCGAGTTGTGAGAGCAATGGACTGTAACAACTTCTCCCTGGATGAAGCTTTTAACAGCAGATCATCCAGATATGGAATTATGTTCACACCCTGTTTATGGTGTAGAAGCATCATCCCCACCATTACCTTGGTGAACACTCTCAGTGCTGTGGATAGGCTGAATGGCAGCGCCTGGAACTGATAGTGACAGTCCAACAGCGCAAACCTGAGATAAGCCTGGTGTGGTGGCCAAATAGGAATGTGAAGGTAAGCATCTTTGATATCTAAGGACGCCAGGAATTCCCCTTCCTCCAAACCTGAGATCACCGCTCTCAGAAATTCCATTTTGAACTTGAATTCCCTCAAATATGGATTTATCGATTTGAGGTTCAATATTGGTCTGCCCAAACCGTCCGGCTTCTGCACCACAAAAAGGTTTGAGTAGTAACCTTTGTTTTCCAGGTGAGACAGAACTGGAACAATGACATTTGCTATTTCCAATTTTTGAATGGCTTCTTGTAAGACAGCCCTTTCTGTCAGCAAAGCTGGTAAGCTTGATTTGAAAAATCTGTGAGGTGGGAGCTCTTGAAACTTTAGTCTGTACCCCTGAGATACAATATCTTGAACCCAGGGGACCAGGCCTGAGGACGCCCAAACCTGACTGAAATTTTGTAGACGGGCTCCCACCTGCCCGACCTCCAGGCTGGGAGGTCCACCGTCATGCTGAGGATTTTGAGGAAACAGAGCCCGGCTTCTGTTCCTGGGAACCTGTCGGTGCAGGTTTTCTGGGTTTTCCTCGACCACCTCTGAAGAAGGTGGAAGGGGATTTGGACTTCTTAACCTTGGTGGTCCGAAAGGACTACATTGTTGACGCAGAAAAGGATTTCTTTGGCATCGAGTGGCTGAGGGAAGAAAGGTTGACTTACCCATGGTTGCCGTGGAGATCCACGCATCCAAAGCCTCCCCAAATAGAGTCTGACCAGTGTAGGGTAGGTTCTCCACACTCTTCTTGGATTCCGCATCCGCAGACCATTGGCGCAGCCAGAGTCCCCTACGTGCCGAGATAGCCATGGAAGACGTCCGTGCATTCAGATTACCAAGGTCCTTCATGGCCTCCACCATGAAACCCGCAGAATCCTGTATGTGACGTAAAAACCAATGTCACTTCTATCCATAGTATCCATAGTATCTAAATCCTCTAGTAACGTGCCTGACCACTTTACTATGGCTTTAGAAATCCATGCACAAGCAATAGTGGGCCTAAGCGCCACGCCTGAAGCAGTGTATATGGATTTGAGCGTAGTCTCAATCTTGCGGTCTGCCGTTTCTTTCAAAGCGGTAGACCCAGGGACAGGTAAAACTACCTTTTTAGACAATCTAGAAACAGAAGCGTCTACTATAGGAGGGTTTTCCCACTTTTTCCTCTCCTCTTCAGGGAAAGGAAAAGCAACCAGAACTCTCTTTGGTATCTGGAATTTTTTCTCTGGGTTTTCCCAGGATTTTTCAAATATGGCGTTTAAATCCCTAGATGCAGGAAAGGTAAGGGACACTTTCTTATTGTCAGAAAAAGAAGCCTCCTCGACTTGTTCAGGAACTTTGTAAGTAATGTGTAAAACATCCCTAATGGCCTCAATCATTAGCTGTACCCTTTTAGCAAGGGATGCCTCCCCCCGCAGTATGTCCTCATTACCATCACCTGTATCAGAGTCGGTATCCGTGTCGACTTGCATTACTTGGGCAAGAGCATGCTTTTGGGTGCATAAACCAGGGGACTTAGATGAGGTAGTGAGAGTTGAATATGACAAAACCTCCACAGATTGTTTTAAAACCTGGGATATCATACCCTTAATAGAAGCCACCCACTTGGGTTCGAGTTCAGAGGGTCGAGACAGTGTATTGCATTCCTGAGTACATGGAATAGACTCTTCTGGAGAAGATACATACTCTGCAGCACAAGATATAGAGTCCCTAGACATGGTAATGTGGGATATATAGCATACACACACACACACACACACACACACACACACAGGAAATTGTCAGACACAGTTTCCCCCAATACCCTTCAGAGAGACACAGAGTTATGGAGCCAGCCCACACAGCGTCCCAGTAGACAGATATATAATAAATGCTTGGTGCTGACTGTGCAACCTTAATAGACTACACAGTAATGTGAATAATACTCTCCCTCCCTTCTGTAACCCCCTGGTACCGCACAGGATAACTGGAGTTATGTGAAGGGTCAGGGCTCCCTGTCAGCGTCTCAGTAGTGTGATCTGCAGGAAGAAAAATTGCGCTGGTGAGTGCTGGATCTGCTCTGAGGAGAAGCTCCGCCCCCTAAAATGGCGCGTTTTTCCTGCACTTTGCAAGATTATATTGGCCTGAGGTAAATGTTGCTAGAGGTAGTACAGTGTCCCTGGTAGCTGCTGTGGCCAGTTTTAGGGTGTTTGTGCTGGCCCAGGGCGCCCCTCACAGCACCGCACTCTGTACCTCTGAGCCCTCTGGAGCGCAGGTACCTCTGAGCCCTCTGGAGGTACAGAGACGTAAGAGAAAAAGCCTAACAATGGTTTTGGATCTTAACAGGGTTTTTAGCCCTACTTTATTCCCTAGTCTCCTTTTTTCCTTTAGATACTATGAACTATACTTTGTGACAGTATTCTTATCCTATATATGGTGCGCAAGGGTGTGTCCAGCATTCCCAGAGGGGATGCAGCTACTTTGCCAGCTGTCCGGATCCCAGCGGTCAGGATATCCACGCTGGAATCCCGACATCTGACAATGTCAACAGCCAGAATCCTGGCTAACAAGGGGCTATTCCCACTTGTGGGTGTCCATGACACCCATAGAGTGGAAATAGAACCTGTGGCAAGTGAAGCTGGCGGCCGGGATGCCATTGTCGGTATACTGATTCCTCCCAGAGATGCTGGGCTGCCCCCGAAGGCTCATCTGCCTGCTCTGCCTCTCCTCCTCAGTGACAGGAGCCGTGTGCTGCAAAATTTCACACTCCAGCACCCTTCTCCTATCACTGCAGTGTAGCCGGCATTTAGGTGTCAACCCCTTTGAGGGTGACACCCAGGCATAGTTAGTACCCCCCGCACCCCTATAGTGACATCACTGCATTGGGCCTTTTCCCCTCATGTGCCTTTCCTTTAGTGATGAGCGGGTTCGGTTTCTCGGAAACGAACCCCCCCGAACTTCAGCCTTTTCACACGGGTCCGAGCCGTACTCGGATTCTCCCATGTGGCTCGGGTAAACCGAGCGCGCCCGAACGTCATCATCCCGCTGTCGGATTCTCGCGAGATTCGGATTCTATATAAGCAGCCGCGCGTCGCAGCCATTTTCACACGTGCATTGAGATTGATAGGGAGAGGACGTGGCTGGCGTCCTCTCCGTTTATATAGTTATAGTATTTAGTTGATCTGATTGCTACTGCTTAGCTTATTGTGGGGAGGATTGGGGAGCAGCTGTTAGGACAGGAGGAGTACAGTGCAGAGTTTTGCTAGTTTTTTTTATCCGTTCTCTGCCTGAAAAAAACGCTCCATACCATATCTGTGCTCAGCCTCAGTGTGCTGCATGATATATCTGACTGTGCTGAGTGCTCACACTGCTTAATTGTGGGGGAGACTGGGGAGCAGCTATAGCAGGAGTACAGTGCAGAGTTTTGCTGACAGTGACCACCAGTATACGTTTGTCTGCCTGAAAAACACTCCTGTGGTGTCTTTTTTTTTTTATACTATAAGTATAAACGCAGTCTGCTGACAGTGTCCACCAGGTCCATTATACTGCATATAGCAGTACGGTAGGCCACTGCTGTACCTACCTCTGTGTCTTCAGTCACTCGTCATCATACATAAAGTATACTATCCATCCATCTACATTGTATACCTGTGGTGTCTTTTTTTCTTTATACTATAAACGCAGTCTGCTGACAGTGTCCACCAGGTCCATTATACTGTATATAGCAGTACGGTAGGCCACTGCTGTACCTACCTCTGTGTCTTCAGTCACTCGTCGTCATACATAAAGTATACTATCCATCCATCTACATTGTATATCTGTGGTGTCTTTTTTTCTTTATACTATAAACTCAGTCTGCTGACAGTGTCCACCAGGTCCATTATACTGTATATAGCAGTACGGTAGGCCACTGCTGTACCTACCTCTGTGTCTTCAGTCACTCGTCGTCATACATAAAGTATACTATCCATCCATCTACATTGTATACCTGTGGTGTCTTTTTTTCTTTATACTATAAACGCAGTCTGCTGACAGTGTCCACCAGGTCCATTATACTGTATATAGCAGTACGGTAGGCCACTGCTGTACCTACCTCTGTGTCTTCAGTCACTCGTCGTCATACATAAAGTATACTATCCATCCATCTACATTGTATACCTGTGGTGTCTTTTTTTCTTTATACTATAAACGCAGTCTGCTGACAGTGTCCACCAGGTCCATTATACTGTATATAGCAGTACGGTAGGCCACTGCTGTACCTACCTCTGTGTCTTCAGTCACTCGTCGTCATACATAAAGTATACTATCCATCCATCTACATTGTATACCTGTGGTGTCTTTTTTTTCTTTATACTATAAACGCAGTCTGCTGACAGTGTCCACCAGGTCCATTATACTGTATATAGCAGTACGGTAGGCCACTGCTGTACCTACCTCTGTGTCTTCAGTCACTCGTCGTCATACATAAAGTATACTATCCATCCATCTACATTGTATATCTGTGGTGTCATTTTTTCTTTATACTATAAACTCAGTCTGCTGACAGTGTCCACCAGGTCCATTATACTGTATATAGCAGTACGGTAGGCCACTGCTGTACCTACCTCTGTGTCTTCAGTCACTCGTCGTCATACATAAAGTATACTATCCATCCATCTACATTGTATACCTGTGGTGTCTTTTTTTCTTTATACTATAAACGCAGTCTGCTGACAGTGTCCACCAGGTCCATTATACTGTATATAGCAGTACGGTAGGCCACTGCTGTACCTACCTCTGTGTCTTCAGTCATTCGTCGTCATACATAAAGTATACTATCCATCCATCTACATTGTATACCTGTGGTGTCTTTTTTTCTTTATACTATAAACGCAGTCTGCTGACAGTGTCCACCAGGTCCATTATACTGTATATAGCAGTACGGTAGGCCACTGCTGTACCTACCTCTGTGTCTTCAGTCAATCGTCGTCATACATAAAGTATACTATCCATCCATCTACATTGTATACCTGTGGTGTCTTTTTTTCTTTATACTATAAACGCAGTCTGCTGACAGTGTCCACCAGGTCCATTATACTGTATATAGCAGTACGGTAGGCCACTGCTGTACCTACCTCTGTGTCTTCAGTCACTCGTCGTCATACATAAAGTATACTATCCATCCATCTACATTGTATACCTGTGGTGTCTTTTTTTCTTTATACTATAAACGCAGTCTGCTGACAGTGTCCACCAGGTCCATTATACTGCATATAGCAGTACGGTAGGCCACTGCTGTACCTACCTCTGTGTCTTCAGTCACTCGTCGTCATACATAAAGTATACTATCCATCCATCTACATTGTATACCTGTGGTGTCTTTTTTTCTTTATACTATAAACGCAGTCTGCTGACAGTGTCCACCAGGTCCATTATACTGTATTTAGCAGTACGGTAGGCCATTGCTGTACCTACCTCTGTGTCTTCAGTCACTCGTCGTCATACATAAAGTATACTATCCATCCATCTACATTGTATACCTGTGGTGTCTTTTTTTCTTTATACTATAAACGCAGTCTGCTGACAGTGTCCACCAGGTCCATTATACTGTATATATCAGAACGGTAGGCCACTGCTGTACCTACCTCTGTGTTTTCAGTCACTCGTCGTCATACATAAAGTATACTATCCATCCATCTACATTGTATACCTGTGGTGTCTTTTTCTTTATACTATAAACGCAGTCTGCTGACAGTGTCCACCAGGTCCATTATACTGTATATAGCAGTACGGTAGGCCACTGCTGTACCTACCTCTGTGTCTTCAGTCACTCGTCGTCATACATAAAGTATACTATCCATCCATCTACATTGTATACCTGTGGTGCCTTTTAGTTGTGCGCATTAAAATATGGAGAACAAAAATGTGGAGATTAAAAAAATAGGGAAAGATCAAGATCCACTTCCACCTCGTGCTGAAGCTGCTGCAACTAGTCATGGCCGAGACAATGAAATGCCATCAACGTCGTCTGCCAAGGCCGATGCCCAATGTCATAGTACAGAGCATGTAAAATCCAAAACACAAAAGATCAGTAAAAAAAGCGTCTGAGGAGAAGCGTAAACTTGCCAATATGCCATTTACGACACGTAGTGGCAAGGAACGGCTGAGGCCCTGGCCTATGTTCATGGCTAGTGGTTCAGCTTCACATGAGGATGGAAGCACTCATCCTCACGCTAGAAAAAAGAAAAGACTTAAGCTGGCAAAAGCACAGCAAAGAACTGTGCGTTCTTCGAAATCACAAATCCCCAAGGAGAGTCCAATTGTGTCGGTTGCGATGCCTGACCTTCCCAACACTGGACCGGAAGAGCTTGCACCTTCCACCATTTGCACGCCCCCTGCAAGTGCTGGAAGGAGCACCCGCAGTCCAGTTCCTGATAGTCAAATTGAAGATGTCACTGTTGAAGTACACCAGGATGAGGATATGGGTGTTGCTGGCGCTGAGGAGGAAATTGACAAGGAGGATTCTGATGGTGAGGTGGTTTGTTTAAGTCAGGCACTCGGGGAGACACCTGTTGTCCGTGGGACGAATATGGCCACTGACATGCCTGGTCAAAATACAAAAAAAATCAGCTCTTCGGTGTGGAATTATTTCAACAGAAATGCGGACAACAGGTGTCAAGCCGTGTGTTGCCTTTGTCAAGCTGTAATAAGTAGGGGTAAGGACGTTAACCACCTTGGAACATCCTCCCTTATACGTCACCTGCATCGCATTCATCATAAGTCAGTGACAAGTTCAAAAACTTTGGGTGACAGCGGAAGCAGTCCACTGACCAGTAAATCCCTTCCTCTTGTAACCAAGCTCCTGCAAACCACACCACCAACTCCCTCAGTGTCAATTTCCTCCTTACCCAGGAAAGCCAATAGTCCTGCAGGCCATGTCACTGGCAAGTCTGATGAGTCCTCTCCTGCCTGGGATTCCTCCGATGCATCCTTGAGTGTAACGCCTACTGCTGCTGGCGCTGCTGTTGTTGCTGCTGGGAGTCGATCGTCATCCCAGAGGGGAAGTCGGAAGACCACTTGTACTACTTCCAGTAAGCAATTGACTGTCCAACAGTCCTTTGCGAGGAAGATGAAATATCACAGCAGTCATCCTGCTGCAAAGCGGATAACTGAGGCCTTGGCAGCCTGGGCGGTGAGAAACGTGGTTCCGGTATCCATCGTTAATTCAGAGCAAACTAGAAACTTGAATGAGGTACTGTGTCCCCGGTACCAAATACCATCTAGGTTCCATTTCTCTAGGCAGGCGATACTGAAAATGTACACAGACTTCAGAAAAAGAGTCACCAGTGTCCTAAAAAATGCATTTGTACCCAATGTCCACTTAACCACGGACATGTGGACAAGTGGAGCAGGGCAGACTCAGGACTACATGACTGTGACAGCCCACTGGGTAGATGTATTGCCTCCCGCTGCAAGAACAGCAGCGGCGGCACCAGTAGCAGCATCTCGCAAACGCCAACTCGTTCCTAGGCAGGCTACGCTTTGTATCACCGCTTTCCAGAATACGCACACAGCTGAAAACCTCTTACGGCAACTGAGGAAGATCATCGCAGAATGGCTTACCCCAATTGGACTCTCCTGGGGATTTTTGGCATCGGACAACGCCAGCAATATTGTGCGTGCATTACATCTGGGCAAATTCCAGCACGTCTCATGCTTTGAACATACCTTGAATTTGGTGGTGCAGAATTATTTTAAAAATGACAGGGGCGTGCAAGAGATGCTGTCGGTGGCCAGAAGAATTGCGGGCCACTTTCGGTGTACAGGCACCGCGTACAGAAGACTGGAGCACCACCAAGAACACCTGAACCTGCCCTGCCATCATCTGAAGCAAGAGGTGGTAACGAGGTGGAATTCAACCCTCTATATGCTTCAGAGGATGGAGGAGCAGAAAAAGGCCATTCAAGCCTATACATCTGGCCACGATATAGGCAAAGGAGGTGTAATGCACCTGACTCAAGCGCAGTGGAGAATGATTTCAACGTTGTGCAAGGTTCTGCAACCTTTTGAACTTGCCACACGTGAAGTCAGTTCAGACACTGCCAGCCTGAGTCAGGTCATTCCCCTCATCAGGCTTTTGCAGAAGAAGCTGGAGACATTGAAGGAGGAGCTAAAACAGAGCGATTCCGCTAGGCATGTGGGACTTGTGGATGGAGCCCTTCATCCGCTTAACCAGGATTCACGGGTGGTCAATCTGTTGAAATCAGAGCACTACATTTTGGCCACCGTGCTCGATCCTAGATTTAAAACCTACGTTGTATCTCTCTTTCCGGCAGACACAAGTCTGCAGAGGTTCAAAGACCTTCTGGTGAGAAAATTGTCAAGTCAAGCGGAACGTGACCCGTCAACATCTCCTCCTTCACATTCTCCTGCAACTGGGGGTGCGAGGAAAAGGATACGAATTCCGAGCCCACCCGCTGGCGGTGATGCAGGGCAGTCTGGAGCGAGTGCTGACATCTGGTCCGTACTGAAGGACCTGCCAACGATTACTGACATGTCGTCTACTGTCACTGCATATGATTCTCTCACCATTGAAAGAATGGTGGAGGATTATATGAGTGACCGCATCCAAGTAGGCACGTCAGACAGTCCGTACGTATACTGGCAGGAAAAAGAGGCAATTTGGAGGCCCTTGCACAAACTGGCTTTATTCTCCCTAAGTTGCCCTCCCTCCAGTGTGTACTCCGAAAGAGTGTTTAGTGCCGCCGCTCACCTTGTCAGCAATCGGCGTACGAGGTTACTTCCAGAAAATGTGCTCATTAAAATTAATTATAATCAATTCCTCCGTGGAGACATTCACCAGCAGCAATTGCCTGCAGAAAGTACACGGGGACCTGAGATGGTGGATTCCAGTGGGGACGAATTAATAATCTGTGAGGAGGGGGATGTACACAGTGAAAGGGGTGATGAATCGGACGATGATGATGAGGTGGACATCTTGCCTCTGTAGAGCCAGTTTGTGCAAGGAGAGATTGATTGCTTCTTTTTTGGTGGGGCCCCAAACCAACCAGTCATTTCAGTCACAGTCGTGTGTCAGACCCTGTCGCTGAAATGATGGGTTCGTTAAAGTGTGCATGTCCTGTTTATACAACATAAGGGTGGGTGGGAGGGCCCAAGAACAATTCCATCTTGCACCTCTTTTTTCTTTCATTTTTCTTTGCGTCATGTGCAGTTTGGGGAGTATTTTTTTGAAGGGCCATCCTGCGTGACACTGCAGTGACACTCCTAGATGGGCCAGGTGTTTGTGTCGGCCACTTGGGTCGCTTATCTTAGTCACACAGCTACCTCATTGCGCCTCTTTTTTTCTTTGCGTCATGTGCTTATTGGGGAGCATTTTTTTGAAGGGCCATCCTGCGTGACACTGCAGTGCCACTCCTAGATGGGCCAGGTGTTTGTGTCGGCCACTTGGGTCGCTTATCTTAGTCACACAGCTACCTCATTGCGCCTCTTTTTTTCTTTGCGTCATGTGCTGTTTGGGGAGTATTTTTTTCAAGTGCCATCCTGTCTTACACTGCAGTGCCACTCCTAGATGGGCCCGGTGTTTGTGTCGGCCACTTGGGTCGCTTATCTTAGTCACACAGCTACCTCATTGAGCCTCTTTTTTTCTTTGCATCATCTGCTGTTTGGGGGGTATTTTTTTGAATGGCCATCCTGCGTGACACTGCAGTGCCACTCCTAGATGGGCCAGGTGTTTGTGTCGGCCACTTGGGTCGCTTAGCTTAGTCACACAGCTACCTCGGTGCAAATTTTAGGACTAAAAATAATATTGTGAGGTGTGAGGTGTTCAGAATAGACTGAAAATGAGTGGACATAATGGTTATTGAGGTTAATAATACTATGGGATCAAAATGACCCCCAAATTCTATGATTTAAGCTGTTTTTTAGGGTTTTTTGAAAAAAACACCCGAATCCAAAACACACCCTAATCCAACAAAAAAATTTCGGTGAGGTTTTGCCAAAACGCGTTCGAACCCAAAACACGGCCGCGGAACCGAACCCAAAACCAAAACACAAAACCCGAAAAATGTCCGATGCACATCACTACTTTCCTTCTCTTACTTACACTATCTTATACTCCATTCTCCCTTTCATGGCACCTAACCCCTGGTTTTCCGTACTTGGCCTATATTGTTTTAAATTGTAAGTAATGTTTTCTTGTTTTGCTCATTTGTTTATATACTCTGTATTGGGCGTGCTGATCCCTTGTGGAACCATATAAATAAAGAATAAAGAATAATAATAATAATAATAATAATAATAATTAGAGCTAGATTTCAATGTAACATTGCCACTAGAAATCTCCTGCAATCTTGCTTGGTTTCGAAAAAGCAATATATTTTTAGCTACACATATATCAGTCAAGAGACATAGTATTTGCAATGCCTCTATTAGCTGGTGAGCTGGAATGCTGGAAACCCGACACCAGCTGAAATACCGGCGGTCGGAGTACTGACCACCGGCTGGTTACCCCTCTTGGGTGGTGGTCCACGCCACCACCCAGAGGGGAATAGAAACCTGTGGTGTCTGAAGGTCACCACCGGAACTGAAGCGTGGTGAGCGCAGCGAGCCCGTGAGGGACGTGTTGCGCTCGCTGCCGGTCTCCTGACCACCGGGATCTTGTACTGATCCCAGCTGGTACCATAATGGGTGCAGTGTGTGCAGTGGATATGTCCCCGGGAACAAGGCGTGGGCGCCATGTTCCCGGGGACCTGCACATACACATTAGACTTTTGCATTATGCCAGAGTCTACTTGCTGCCGGAGAGGAGGAGACCTGTGATGGAGGCTGCACGCAGGTCCCCTCCTCTCTTAAAATGCCCCTGGCTGGTGCCATTGCTGTGATGACACCTCCTGAAATCCAATATCATTTCATATTAAATCAATATGAAACACTGATTATATTCTTGTAATGTCAGACTGGAAAAAACACTTAAAATTACAAAGGTTCTTAAAATAATTAGAAATTAACATAACTTTTTAAAAAAAAGAATAAAATGATTGAAAACCAGTAGATTAATTGTTTTTACATAATTAATTATCCAGAAACCACAGGAGAATTTTTTTTGTCACTTTCCTCTACAGTTTTATATTTACTATAAAGGTTATTTGCAGCGTCAAGTACACTGAATGTCATATGTCCCGATACACAATACTGAAATGATGTTGGGTGAATGAAATTCTCTGAGGTATACTCACAGACAAAAGCGGAACACTACTACAGTTTTCATGATATGCTTAATGCCACATGCTTAGTAATATATCTGAAAAGTACATATACTTCATACATACCACTTTGCGGAAAGACACCTTCCCCTACGGGTATGGGAAGGTTGGGATAGATATATATATATATATATATATATATATATATATATATATATATATATACTGCATAGATTGTGATAAAAGCACTGGAAAAGTGACCTATTTGACTTTACCCCCAGGAAATGTATGTTCTGTTAAACAGACTTGATTAGAGTTTCGGGGTATGGGTGTGAGAGAGAAGGGTGGGTTTCACCCATAAAGTCCATTTCTGACCTTTAGGCCTTCAGGCTGAGAGTAGGCTAATTAGCATAGGGATGGGGAATCTTTGGCCCTCCAGCTGTTGTTGAACTACACATCCCAGCATGCCCTGCAACAGTTTTAGCATGGACAAATAGCAAAACTGTAGCAAGGCATGCTGGTATGTGTAGTTAAACAACAGCTGGAGGGCAGAAGATTCCCCATCCCTGAATTAGCACCTGCACCTGTAAGGGGCTGATAGAAGCTGTGTCAGGGCTTGATTAGGGTTTCTCTACCTGGGGAAACAGATAACAGGCCTGTTACTTGCCGATTTCTTGAAAAAGGATAAAAACTAATATCATGTAATTTTTGTAATCCAAACACTCAAAATTTGGTTTTAAAATCTGAATTCTGAACCACGGGAAGATCTGAACAGGAACTCGGTTCAGATCAGATCTCCTCAGGAGAACCAACCCTGGACTTGGTTTGGAACAGCAAAATTCGGATGGGTTCAGATTTAAAAAGTCCCAAAGCGCACATCGGTAATTGTAATGAAATTTGGGCTGAAGTAATTACTTCACATAGGCCCTCATTCCGAGTTGTTCTCTCGCTAGCCGCTTTTCGCAGCAGTGCACACGCTAAGCCGCCGCCCTCTGGGAGTGAATCTTAGCTTAGCTGAATTGCGAACGAAGTATTCGCAATATTGCAAAAAGATTTTTCTTTGCAGTTTCTGAGTAGCTCGAGACTTACTCTTCCAGTGCGATCAGTTCAGTTCTTGTCGTTCCTGGTTTGACGTCACAAACACACCCAGCGTTCGCCCAGACACTCCCCCGTTTCTCCAGCCACTCCCGCGTTTTTTCCCAGAAACGGCAGCGTTTTTTCCCACACACCCATAAAACGGGCAGTTTCCGCCCAGAAACACCCATTTCCTGTCATTCACACTACAATCACCAGAACGATGAAAAAACCTCGTAATGCCGTTAGTAAAATACCTAACTTCTTAGCAAATTTACTTGGCGCAGCCGCAGTGCGAACATTGCGCATGCGCAGTTAGCGGAAAATCGCACCGATGCGAAGGAAAATAACGAGCGAACAACTGGGAATGAGGGCCATTGTTCTGATCTTTGGGTTAAGCAATTTAGTTTACTAGAATATGTTTTAGATGAAGAAAGTATAAAAGGTAAATACATACACACTTATTCAGGAGGTGGAAATAGGATTCAGGTAGTGGATGGATAATAAACAAGGCCAGATTAACAATAGGGTGGATAAAGCTCCAGGTCTATGAATAAAAATAGGCCCATAATTGTGGCAACGTGATGATGACCAGCTGCCTAGCTGGCCATACAGTTGGCTATAAATCATATATATTCAAACCGCATTTCTAATTTTCTCGCTAATCAAATTTTTCCATTTTCATGTATATCGAGAGACAGAGCCCACATTGCCCTGTCCACATCTACATAGCTCTGGTCACAGCTGCTCCTCTTTTCAGTATAGGTCATTGAACATTTTCTGCCCAAGGGCCATGGCACTTAATCCGACACTTACCCTTTGCTCAATCCCCACTTCGCTATGCCAAGCTGGTTATACCTACAAATCAGCAGTATCAAATGACTGACAACAGGCCCAGCAACGGGAGGGGGGAGGGGGGCTCAAGGGGTACACTTGTATCAGGCCCTGAGATTCTGAGGGGCCCTGGCCTCTCAGGATTCTCATAAATCTGGTTTAACTACCCAAATTGACCAGTCAGGTTGCTCAGCTGCTGGTGAGCAGCGCAATAAAGTTGTTGGCTTTTTTTCTAGTGCAGCGGGTGGCATCATGAAGTTGCACCACTGGATGTACTAGGAACAGCAAAGTGGAGCAACAGGCAGCAGAAGATAATTGTGGGCTGGAGATATAGAGAGATCCGGGGTTGGGTCTGGAGATGCAGAAATACAGGTGTATGAATTCAAAGGCACAGGGATGTGCCGGGGAGATAGAGGGGGTTGTGATAGATGGGATAGATGAGATAGTGGTGGTACTGTATGATGCTGAGAGGCACAATGGATGATGAGGCTGAGAGACACGGGTGGGGGGGCTGAGAGATACAGATGGAATGAAGCTGAGAGACACAGGGAAGGATAAAGCTGAGAGACAGCTGAGTAGACCCTGTGCGTCTTGAATACTGGTTATCAGATGCACAGTGAAATCTACTAATATGGGATACATACGTATTGAAACATTGATATTGTCAACAGTCACTATGGCAACAGCATTATATCAAAGGGACAATGCCAGTCACTTAAGGCACTTTATCCATGTTGGCTTTATAACTTTATTCATAATAATAATAATAAAGAATCATATTTAACGTTATAATGTCAACACAGTCAAAATGCTTTAAGTAACATTCTATCGTGTTGCCATTTTGACTGTCAACTTCCCACTTACAGTATATAGGCGGAGGCATAACTATGGACAAGTAATGCCCCATACGTACTTCTGCAAACTCCAGTGCATGCCTCCCTACTTCCTATTGTTTCATCTTTTTCATTATTCTTCTTATTTATTTATTTTTAATACTTTTTGACCATATAATTGATTATTTGTTAACTTTATTATGGAGGTGAGATCTTAAAGTAAGACATCACCCAAAATGAAGAAATTATTTTTTGTTGGCGTTTAATCAGAAGAAATAAAGCACAAATGTTTAATGACGTTGCATAGTCTGTCAGTTAAATCTTCTGGCTGTACATGTCCCACTACACTCTTATCTTTACTATCTGTTTTGAAACTCATCAAACAAGCGTATATTCAGAAGAAATTGACTTGAGCATCATGACCTTTGTGTATTGATTCATATAGGCTGGATAGTAAGAGAAGAAAGGATTGTGGTGTGGTTCCTTTAGAGTGAGACCATCCAAACTTCCAGGATCCAAGCTGGGACTCGGATCTGCTGCCTGCCTTGGATCCCAAAATGAGGCAAAATGTCATCTTCCCACTGTCAGATCTCATGGGTTTTGGATTCGGGTGCAATTTCAAAGTCCCATTGAAATCAATGGGCTGGCTGTTGATTGGCTGAGAGAGCCATCTCTCACGGCTCTCTGTCAATAGGCTCCCTGAATTCTCATCCTGCTGCAGCCATGGTCCACACACAAGCCATCATGGTAGGCACTGAGAGAGTGCAGTGTACTCTGCAGTGCTCAGACCATTATCATCCTCACAGACACCAGCGGGGGCATTTACCATCAGGGGCTGCCTATTGGCATATCCAACCCACACTGCATCGAACCTGCACTCTAACCCGCACTGTATCCAGCCCACACTGTATCGAACCTGCACTGTATCCAACCCACACTATCTGACCTGCACTGTAACTTACACTGGATTCAGTATGATATCCCAATGGACAGGATGGTCAGAATACCAACAGTGGCATCCCAACCATCAGAATTCTGACAGCCCCCTGTAAAGTACCCTAACCCTCCCCTGCCCCCACCCTAACCCTCCCTTGTGGGCAGGAGCATAGCCAGAACTTTTGGGCCCCATAGCAACATTTTGAAGGGGCCCCCATCCTAATGCATCTAGAGAGACACTTCTCTGCAGCAATTGTTAATTTTATGCACTATAACAGTGCCCTAGTTCATTTTCTAAACCATAGTAGAGCCTTACTTAGTGTTATGCCCCATAATAGTGTCCTTGTTTCTTTTATGAATCCCAGGAGTGATTAAGTTCATCCTATGTCACATTTCAGAGCTCCCAGTACACATTATGCCACACAGTACCACCAATTGTCATTATGATATAAAGTGCTACCTGTTCATATTGTGCCTCATTACAGTACCCCGGTTTATATTACAGTATATTATTATTATTATTATTATCATTTATTTATATGGCGCCACAAGGGTTCCGCAGCGCCCAATTACAGAGTACATATGCACATAATCAAAACAGTGACTTACAGTTGAAATCAATTTTGGACAAGTACAGGGTAACTAAGCATAACTACACCAGTAAATGACAGAGATAAGTTCCAGGTGGCCCAAAAACTGTGATTTGGGCAGTTGAGAATTATTAAAGAAGAAAAGGGTGAGCACATGAGGGAAGAGGGCCCTACTCGTGAGAGCTTACATTCTAGGGGTAGGGGTAGACAGACAGGGGTGACACAGATGGGGTACATAGAGAGCATGGAACAGGGGGTTAGGATGAGATTTGGCTGGGTTTGGTAAAGAAATGGGTCTTGAGAGCCCGTTTGAAGTTTTGTAGAGAGGTGGAGAGTCTGAGGGGGAGAGGTAAAGAATTCCAAAGGAAGGGAGCAGCACGTGAAAAATCTTGGAGATAGGAGTGGGAGGAAGTAATCAGGAGACAGGAGAGGCGGCGTGCATTAGCAGAGCGAAGAGGACGGGTGGGAGAGTAAAGGGAGATAAGGTCAGAGATGTAAATGGGAGAGGATTGGGTGAGAGCTTTGTAAGTGAGAGTGAGAAGTTTGAATTGGATTCTGAAGGGGAAGGGAAGCCAGTGAAGGGCTAGTAGGAGAGGGGAGGTGGATGTAGTGCGTTTGGTGAGGAAGATGAGCCGAGCAGCAGCATTGAGGATAGACTGGAGTGGAGAGAGGTAATTGTCAGGGAGGCCAGTTAGGAGGAGATTACAGTAGTCCAGTCTGGAAATAATCAGTGAGTGAATAATGATCTTAGTGGCATCCTGGGTGAGAAAAGGTCTGATCCTGGAAATGTTTTTGAGATGAAAATGACAGGTTTGTGAGAGGTGCTGAATGTGTGGTTTGAAGGAGAGGGAGGAGTCAAGGATTACACCAAGACAGCGTACTTGGGGGCTAGAGGAGATAGTCGTGCCATATAACATTAAAATGCCCTCCAGTTCCTTTTATACCACACTACAATGAGCAGGTCCAGAAGCATACCTAGATATATTGCAGGCCCCAAGGAAAAAGTTTGAAATGACCCCTACGTACCACCCAATCCAAAAAATGTATATAACACATGTAACTTTGACAGGGAAGGTGGACCTCTCTTAGCTCTGGGCCCCATAGCAGCTGCACTGCCTGCACCTATGGTAGCTACACTCTGTATATAACACATGTAACTGTGACAGGGAAGGTGGCCCTTCTCAGCTCTGGGGCCCATAGCAGCTGCACTGCCTGCACCTATGGTAGCTACGCCCTTGTTTGTGGGTGCCTAACCCTCCTTTCCCCACTTCCTAAACCTAACCTTCCCTGCTTGGTGCTGAACCCTACCCTAACCTCCCCTTCTATGTGCCTAAACCTAAACCCCCATCATGCGGCAGGACGCCAGTGCATCATGCTGAAAGAACTATCAGGATTCCAGGCTTAAGGCGTTCTTCGGGATTCCTTTGGGATATTAACTGCATCCAATTATACTGTATCCGACCTGCACCGTCTCTGACCTGCACTGTATCCAACCCACACTGTAACCTGTACTGTATCCGACCAACACTATAACCTGCACTGTATCCGACCCACACTGTAACCTGCACTGTATCCGACCCACACTGTAACCTGCACTGTATCCGACCCACACTGTAACCTGCACTGTATCCGACCCACACTGTAACCTGCACTGTAACCTGCACTGTATCTGACCCTCACTCTATCCAACCTGCACTGTAACCTGCACTGTATCTGACCCACACTGTATCCAACCCGCACTGTATGCAAACTGTACTGTGACCGACCCACACTGTATCCAACCCACACTGTAACCTGCTGTGTATCCGACCTGCACTGTATCTAACTCACACTGTAACGTGTACTGTACTCCACAGGTACAGGATGCAGTTTTTATGGTTGGTGGAATTTTGGGGAGTTCCTAATAAAAGAGGCTGTTTGATCAGGGCTTTACATGAGCACTGGGTGCCAGTCACCAGTTGCCCTGGGCCCCCAGGAGTGAGGTACAGATTGGGCACTAAAAAAATGCAAGTGCTGAGAGCATGTGCACTTGTTCATCCACGTCTGCTGTTGTTATTTTACACATGGTTTAGGGTTTGTTTGTTTTGTTTGCTGTTTGTTAACTACTACTGCTTTTAGTTTTAAGCAATGAAATTCCACACACGATTCTTAGTAGATTTCTGTGTTGTATTGTTTTCTATTGAAAGTACTTCCGAGTTGGTTTGATTGGTTATTGCTAATTCATACTAATTTGCAAAACATTTTTAAACAGAAATAACTGCCGTGTGTATTTGTGCCGCTGCTCTGCTGCTTAGTTTAGCCAGCCTTTGGCCTATGTTGGTGAACAATATTGGGAGCTGTGACTGGAAATGACTAGAAATTAATAAGATGTTCACTTATGTAAATATGTTAGCAAACTCAGGGTTGTGCATGTGACATGAACAGTACCATGATGTGACGAGGGGAATGAAGACAAACAAAAGACCACAGGCTAAGTATTACCTACTAGAAGGAGCAGAGTCCCTAACAGCATGGGTTAGTGATATGAGGATCCTGTCACATTGACACAGAAAGACTATGACATTCAATGCATCTTTGTGTTAAAGTTCATACATACTGTACATCCAACATGCTTATTTCAGTTAATTGAACTACCCAAATCACAGTTTTGGGTGGAATTATTTTTTAAGAAAACCTTTATGGCTTTACCGTTCTGACAATATTATTTGATTTGTTCATCTGCGAAGACAAAGAATAATTTCTCTCACAATGACTTGAGAGTATCTTGTACCTGAACCTGCTGACTTATTGTCAATAACCTCTTGCAGTGAAGGGTTAACAGTCTTGATATTCCAAAAGCATCTGCTTGAGATTACTATAATTGAGGGTCTGGATTAAAAGCAAGAAAGGAAACCAAATATCAGAAGACTTGCTCACATTGCTATACCGCTCATTTAAGTATTTTATCCCAACATAATATATCATCTTTAATCACTGCTCCATGTACTGCTTGAACTGTGACCTATGACATTCACCCAAATGGAGGCACTGGCAGCTTGCTCCCTGTCCAGATGCCGTGCGATACTTCTTCATTAGCGAGATCTGCTTCACCTTTAAAAAACCTTGCGCTTCCTGTTTATATCCAGTCAGATAGAGACGTCTTGGGTCATAATGACATTTTGGAGTAAGCCTTCGACTAAAAAGGAAGTCAATTACATCTGCAGTTCTACTGCAAAGGAGATGTCATCACGGGTAAAGCAGCAAATGAACTGGTGTCAACTTGTTAGGTCTGCAGAGGTAATGCAGCCATTGGATCTTCAGGAGAGTGGGATGGAGAATCCTATCATTACTGACACCAAAGAGCTTACTGGTGTCAAAGGTTTCCCTTGTCACAAAAGTTCAGGTGTTGCTAAATTCATTAGTGTGTCATTTTCAGGAGACATGATGTCATTTCTGTTGTCTGCTGTGATAGGAACCACTGTACTCTCTCTGCTCCTGTCAACACCCTGTCATCTTCATATCTTTCCTTGTATCTTTCATTATTGGCATCTGGAAGAAGAAAATGGAATATAATAAATTAGTAAAAAAAAATAAAAAAAAATCCAACTTGACATTTATCCTGTTAAAACTACTGTTATTTGTCAGAAAGATAGTAGGAGTTGACATTTCTCTGTGAAGCAGTATATTGTTTCACACATCTAAAATTGTTCTTTAAAAATATAGATTTTTTGGGGGGGGTACACACTGTATACTTGGTATGAATACAGTATGGATGACATTACATAGACTAGTTCACGTTATGATATAGGATTAAATATGTCATCTAGAAACACCATTTCTCTTATCATTAGGATGATGCAAATACAGTAGTGACTTTCTTATTCCTACACAAAGGCCCTCATTCCGAGTTGTTCGCTCGTGGCTGAGTTTCGCTATATTGCGATTAGTCGCTTACTGCGCATGCGCAAGGTTCACAGAGTGCATGCGCTTAGTTATTTTACTCAAAAGTTAGGTATTTTACTCACGTCATAACGAGGATTTTTCATCGTTCTGGTGATCGGAGTGTGATTGACAGGAAGTGGGTATTTCTGGGCGGAAACTGGCCATTTTATGGGAGTGTGCGAAAAAACGCTGGCGTTTCTGGGAAAAACGCGGGAGTGTCTGAAGAAACGGGGGAGTGTCTGGGCGAACGCTGGGTGTGTTTGTGACGTCAAACCAGGAACGAAACTGACTGAACTGATCTCAATGGCTGAGTAAGTCTGGAGCTACTCAGAAACTGCTAAGAATTTTCTAAACGCAAATCTGCTAATCTGCTAATCTTTCGTTCGCAATTCTGCTATGCTAAGATACACTCCCAGAGGGCGTCGGCCTAGCGTGTGCAATGCTGCTAAAAGCAGCTAGCGAGCGAACAACTCGGAATGAGGGCCAATATACCATAAATATATTTCTTAGCTTAGTATATACTTTGCGTTATTAGATCTTACAGCAAACTCATTTACATAGATTTTTTATGTTTATTTACTTCCCTTTATTTTGCTGCCCCTTGAAAATCAGCTCTTGTGACAGCTGCCTGACCCTGGGCTCTTCCCTGGATATCATAAAGGCAGTGCAAACCAACTGACAACTTTATGTAATGCACATTTAAAATTGGCTGGTACTTTATCTCCGTCCTCTTTATCTCTATCCAAGGCTTAGTAAATAGAATCCTTACTCCCCAGCCAGTGGCGGAAGTACCAGAGAAAATGGAGTCGGTCACCGCTGGGCACTAGTTCTGAGGGGACACCCTGACCTCTCCATGCACAAGCCAGCAGAGCGCCACTCAGCAGCAGTATTCTGCATGAACCACAGTGGTGGAGGAGGCGGGGTTTGATGGAGGTGTCAAGCAGTGCTTCCGCCTCCTAATAGCCCGCAGCCCGTCTTCCGGCCAAACACCTCTCACCCCGTTCGCCACCCGCACGAACACCTCCCATTCTCCAATGCCGCCGGGATAGCTCATGTGAGGTGAGAAGCAGTGTGGGAACCAATATGTGATACTGGAAGAGGGGACTGATATGGGAGGCTGTTGTTGCGGGGCAGACTGCTCAGGTGGGCAATAAGAGCACATAAGTTCCTTAGTATGTTTGTGCAGGGGCGGATTGGGATGGGAAACCAGGAAATTTAGGGAAGAAGCCCTAATGGGGGTGCGTTCTGATGAGGGGGTGGGGTCTATTGAAGGGGGAAGATCCCTCCTCATAGGGCCTGATTGTATGCAGTTGCTGCCTTCCTTGCATTTTTTGCTGCAGTTGTGTCTGAGACCAGGGGCAGATTAGAAACTAAAAGTGAACCTGTAAAATTTTGTAGAAGCGGCCCGACATGAAGTGCTCTACTGCAGAGATGAAATAACAGAATTAATGGGGCAATGCAGTATACTGAGTGTGGTAAGCTGCCTGTCATGTGGGGCCACATGACAACACACAAAACCGGCCCCACAGACACATCAGCCTTCTAGGAATCTTTCTGGGGAGCCCTATGTCCAATCTACCCCTGTGTGTGTGTGTATATATGGATGTGTGTATATATATGTGTGGCTGTGTGTGTTTGTGTATATGTGGCTGTGTGTGCATATGGCTGTGTATGTACATATGGCTGTGTCTGTGCACTGACTTCTTACTATTTATTTAATACTTTTTTGGTGGGGAATAATAGTTATTTTTGTTTTATTTATAATTATTATTTATGCTTTGAATATATTATACTTTTTTTTTTTAAATGAAGTGTGACTATTGTTAGGTATGGTGCTATTGTGGACTGTGGGCTTGATTCAATGATGTATGCAGTTCATACAGCAGCTGCGCCTTTGGCCGCTGCTTCTGTACAAACATACAGCAGCAAGACGCGTCTTGAGTAGTGATGAGCGGGTTCGGTTCCTCGGAATCCGAACCCCCCCGAACTTCATCCATTTTACACGGTTCCGAGGCGGACTCGAAACTTCCCGCCTTGCTCGGTAAACCCGAGCGGGCCCGAACGTCATCATCCCGCTGTCGGATTCTCGCGAGATTCGTATTCTATATAAGGAGCCGCGCGTCGCCGCCATTTTCACTCGTGCATTGGAGATGATAGGGAGAGGACGTGTGCAGCGTTCTCTCAGTTGTGTTCAGTGTGCTGCAAATATCTGTGCTCAGTGTGCTGCAAATATCTGTGCTCAGTGTGCTTGCAAATATCTGTGCTCAGTGTGCTGAAAATATCTACGTTCTCTGCCTGAAAAACGCTCCATATCGGTGCTCAGTGTGCTGCAAAGATCTGTGCTCAGTGTGCTTTATTGTGGGGACTGGGGACCACCAGTATTTTACAGTATAGTAGGAGGACAGTGCAGAGTTTTGCTGACCAGTGACCACCAGTATTATACGTTCTCTGCCTGAAAAACGCTCAATATCTGTGCTGCATTGTAGTATATAGTAGGAGGACAGTGCAGAATTTTGCTGACCAGTGACCACCAGTATTATATCAGTACGGTACAGTAGTCCACTGCTCTACCTACCTCTGTGTCGTCAAGTATACTATCTATCCATACCTGTGGTGCATTTAAGTATTGCGCAGTATATATAGTAGGAGGACAGTGCATAATTTTGCTGACCACCAGTATATAATATATAGCAGTACGGTACAGAAGGCCACTGCTCTACCTACCTCTGTGTCGTCAAGTATACTATCCATCCATACCTGTGGTGCATTTTAGTTGTTGTGCGCAGTAGTAGGTGGACAGTGCATAATTTTGCTGACCACCAGTATATAATATATAGCAGTACGGTACAGTAGTCCACTACTCTACCTAACTCTGTGTCGTCAAGTATACTATCCATCCATACCTGTGGTGCATTTAAGTTTTGTGCAGTATATATAGTAGGAGGACAGTGCATAATTTTGCTGACCACCAGTATATAATATATAGCAGTACGGTACAGTAGGCCACTGCTCTGCCTACCTCTGTGTCGTCAAGTATACTATCCATCCATACCTCTGGTGCATTTTAGTTGTTGTGAGCAGTAGTAGGAGGACAGTGCATAATTTTGCTGACCACCAGTATATAATATATAGCAGTACGGTACAGTAGTCCACTGCTCTATCTCTGTGTCGTCAAGTATACTACAAAAGTTCAGTAAAATGACCCAAAAAGCAAAATTAAAAGCATCTGAGGAGAAGCGTAAACTTGCCAATATGCCATTTACGACACGGAGTGGCAAGGAACGGCGGATGCCCTGGCCTATGTTCATGGCTAGTGGTTCAGATTCACATAAGGATGGAAGCACTCATCCTCTCGCTAGAAAACTGCAGTGCCACACCTAGATGTGCCAGGTGTTTGTGTCGGCCACTTGGGTCGCTTAGCTTAGTCACACAGCTACCTCATTGCACCTCTTTTTTTCTTTGCATCATGTGCTGTTTGGGGACAATTTTTTTAAGTGCCATCCTGTCTGACACTGCAGTGCCACTCCTAGATGGGCCAGGTGTTTGTGTCGGCCACTTGGGTCGCTTAGCTTAGCCATCCAGCGACCTTGGTGCACCTCTTTTTTTCTTTGCATCATGTGCTGTTTGGGGACTATTTTTTAAATCTGCCATCCTGTCTGACACTGCAGTGCCACTCCTAGATGGGCCAGGTGTTTTTGTCGGCCACTTGGGTCGCTTAGCTTAGTCACACAGCGACCTTGGTGCACCTCTTTTTTTCTTTGCATCATGTGCTGTTTGGGGACTATTTTTTGAAGTGCCATCCTGTCTGACACTGCAGTGCCACTCCTAGGTGAGCCAGGTGTTTGTGTCGGCCACTTGGGTCGCTTAGCTTAGCCATCCAGCGACCTTGGTGCACCTCTTTTTTTCTTTGCATCATGTGCTGTTTTGGGACTATTTTTTGAAGTGCCTGTCCTGTTTGACTCTGCAGTGCCACTCCTAGATGGGCCAGGTGTTTGTGTCGGCCACTTGGGTCGCTTAGCTTAGCCATCCAGCGACCTTGGTGCACCTCTTTTTTCTTTGCATCATGTGCTGTTTGGGGACTATTTTTTTGAAGTGCCATCCTGTCTGACACTGCAGTGCCACTCCTAGATGGGCCAGGTGTTTGTGTCGGCCACTTGGGTCGCTTAGCTTAGTCACACAGCGACCTTGGTGCACCTCTTTTTTTCTTTGCATCATGTGCTGTTTGGGGACTTTTTTTTGAAGTGCCATCCTGTCTGACACTGCAGTGCCACTCCTAGATAGGCCAGGTGTTTGTGTCGGCCACTTGGGTCGCTTAGCTTAGTCATCCAGCGACCTCGGTGCAAATTTTAGGACTAAAAATAATATTGTGAGGTGTGAGGTGTTCAGAATAGACTGGAAATGAGTGAAAATTATGGTTATTGAGGATAATAATACTATGGGATCAAAATGACCCCCAAATTCTATGATTTAAGCTGTTTTTGAGGGATTTTTGTAAAAAAACACTTGAATCCAAAACACACCCGAATCCGACAAAAAATTTTTCAGGGAGGTTTTGCCAAAACGCGTCCGAATCCAAAACACGCCCGCGGAACTGAATCCAAAACCAAAACACAAAACCCGAAAAATTTCCGGTGCACATCACTAGTTCTTAAGTAAATAGACGCCTCCAGCAGGCTTGTGTGATATATGCTGCTGCATCCGAAGAAGCAATATCGGATCACTTGCTTGAACATCGGCCATCTGAGTAAATCATCAGACTAATGCAGAATGGCCCGGCTGTTCATGCTGCTGGGGACAGGAATATGCGTCCAAAGATGCAAACACTGTCTTTGCCGCTCCCAGTAAAAGGGGGTGATACGCCTCCATTTTCGGGAATTCAGCCCAGCTCCTCCCCCCCAATCGCCCACCACGCAGGACATGTTCTGCACAAGTGTAACCACTCCTCCATAGGAGATATACAGAAATCGGCAGGTTTAAGTACATCTCTGAATAAGGCCCAGTGTCCCTTATTACATTTTTATTATTATTTTTTTTTTTTATGACAGATAGGAGTCACACCAAAGGGCAGACAGAAAACACTAAATATAAAATCCTTGACAAAAAAAACCCTCAAAAACAAGATTTAAAAAAATAAAATAAAACTTCTGGAAAAGTAACGGAAATACATGCACAAGATAGTAGTTTAAAGTTATCTGAAAATAAAACATTGCAAAGATTGTTTTCAAATGAATGTGGGTAATTATTTATTCCAGTATTTTTCATAGGCTATTGAAATATTTACTTGCACACAATCAACATGTATGTTTTTAACTAATAATCCTGTTTGTTCTTTGGGGATACATATTATTGACCGGCGGGCGTGATGCCGGCTGTCAAGATCTCGACAGCGGCATCCTGCACGCCGAGCGCTAACAGTTCCCATGTGTCGTGGACACCCACGAGTGGGAATAGCCCCTGTGCATCGGGATTCCGTCCGTCGGCATTGTCTACTGTCGGGATTCCAGCGTCGGTATCCTGACCGCAGGGATTCCGACAGCTGGCAACTTTATTGCATCCGATTCTTTGCAGCATGTGACACATTCTTGTGCAAGTGGACAAGTGATATATTTTTGACTATCACGATTAACACGTTCCAATTGTAAACAAGTATGCCTGGTCAGGCTCCCATATGCTTTACTGAGGGAGAGCTACCACTGTAAAATATCTGCGCTTTGCTGTTGATACGAATACACAGAACGGCAGATGCTTCATCTTGGTGTCTACATTTAATAATTTGCACATTACAGACATTCTCCACTGGTAATGTCCTTCTTGCTCCTTGCTTTCACATTCAGTATTAACAGTATTAATAGGGTTAAAGGTTCTGGCATGGAGAATTTATTGTCAACATCTCTCAGTCTGTTAGAGCAGGAGCACTAATGGTTGACCTTGGGATTCGACCATTGGAGTCAGGTCCTCGCTCCTTCAGAGTGTTGTGAGTCATGACCCTTCCATTCTTGCTCTCGCTGGCCTAACCTCTAACTGGTTGATCTTTGGACTGAATTATTAAGCAAACACCTGCTTTGGTTTGTGACCAAGGGACCTTCGATCGGCAGAGATACCATAATTTCTTGTTTTATTATTAGCTGGAGAAATTACAAATATCAGCTACATTATAGGAAAGCTACCTTCTCGAAAGAAGTTTTGAGAGTAAAAAAATCTGAATCACTCCTCTTGGCTTCAAACAAGTACCGTGGCAGATATATGATTCTTGCGGCTGAACAATTAGAATTTTTTTTTTTTAAGGATGAAATACAGTTCTATGATGTCAGCTGCTATAACTGGCGCCAACAAGTAGCTCCTAAATTAATTGATATTTATGGTGCTAATTGTTCACTTATGCCACCCATAATCACAATTAAAAAGTGTTATCTAATCTTAGAAAAGGAGAGAAGCTGTGAAACTATCTTTGTAGTTTTTGAATCTGTCCCAGTTGGGGGGATTATCTGAGGGTGTTGCACGAACTAGAAAAGCCCACTAGCAATGCAGGCACAATTTGGAATTCAGAGAATACTCACAAGTGACGTTTGAAGTTTGTGATTGTTTTTGACATTTACTGTAAATGTAATGAAGGGTAATCAAAATAGAAAATTGCAAAAATAGCACATAATCATCTTTAAGTGTTGCTTTTCTTCTTCCAAAGTTAAGAAACACATTTTGACTTTCACCAGCCTGTGATATTTCCATGTTCTCAATAAAAAAAGACACAGCCGGCGTTGTCCCATGTGTCCCCTACTCAGAAAATAATATAGAATAATAAGTAGCCATTTTAATAAGTACACTTGCTACTCCCATGTAACTGGCCAGTTAAATAACATGTTACTGTATGTAAAGACAATGCTATTTTAACTTTTTAAGCAGGTTGGAAAGTATCGGTGTATCAATCATCTGCAGTTCAGAAGGGGAATGGTTCAACTAAAGTTTGAAATGATTGTATGACATGAGTGTATTAGAAATAATAACACTACTAGAATGTATTATGCATTTTTATAATAAACCACCAGTTAAATAATATTAAGGCAATTGGGGACCAAGGGGTTGGAAGCAGAAAATGGGCCAACACAACGGTTCTCAAACTCAGGGGTCTATTTACTAAGCCTTGGATTAAGACTGAGATAAAGTGGAAGCCACGGAGATAAAGTACCAGCCAATAGACTTCTGCCATGTCACAGGCTGGATTTGAAAAATGACAGTTAGGAGCTGGTTGGCTGGTACTTTATCTCCATCCACTTTATATCCATCCAAGGCTTAGTAAATAGACCCCTCAGTCCTCAAGGCCTCCTAACAGTCCAGGTTTTAAAACTACCTTTAATTTAACCATCTGTGCTCAGGCATTGATTTCCTTAAAACCTGGAATGCCAGAGTGCCTTGAGGACTGAGTTTGGGAAACCATGGATTCAATTTTAGACTTAAACTGATCAGAGTTACCTATTGAAGCACCTTAGCATCAGAAGAAGGATTTGCCTTGCTGACAATCTATTTAAACTGATTGTGAATGGGAAGTTTATCTTTGTGTCTGTAATCTAGACTTGAAAAACTAAGGTAGATTTGCTTATTTAAACAGTTGTATGACTTGGTTGGTTATGTGAAAAAGTTAAAAGTTGTTGCAGGATCTAAGGCTACTTCTGTGATATAGCAGATACTAAGCTAGCCCAGACAGAATACAACATATAATAAACAACACTTGAATTCTGGGTAATCTGGCCTTCAAGCACAGCCTTAAACTGAAACAATTTTATAAAGAATTACAAAGTATCCAAAAAAAAATGGTGTCCAATCGTTCTTCTTACCAACACCCTGGCACTAATTAATCTATGTGCGTGCTGCCCTGCTTCTCTCAGACAAGACACCAGAAGCTGGGAAAGTGTGGTTCATGTTGTTTCCATACGATTCCAAATCATCTCCAGCTATGGATTTCATGTCTCAGATAGTCTCAGCAGATAGGCATAGGAAAGTGATTATAAACAAAAGAGCAAGTGCATATTTAGTATATTGTGCTGGCCAAGCATAAAAATGCTGATGCATCTCCTCCATTAGCCATGAGAGCAAGGTAAAGTATCTCCATGCTGTTGATTGCTGCACTGGGCAGTGGACTGTTCAATTATTCATATGTGAAAATTCCATCCCCTTCTCAGGCATATGTTGCAAATTAATTTGGGATCTTAGTTCACTGTAGTAGGTGTAAAGCTATATAGGTTACTGGTTCAAGTTATTCAACAACCTAGATAGATCTTTTGTCCCAAGAGTTTGCCCCAACGTGACCTTAGTTTCTAATAAATTAGGCTTTGGTTAAGTAACGCTGAGGCCTTTCAACTGTTTCTGAAACCATGACATAACCTGCCCTCTTGACCACATGTAACATATCTATTACAAAGGCATCCTGCTTAAAGTGGACGGCATAGCCTGACTGGTGGAGTAAGGTTCCCTCATATTATAACATTTTAGATAAACTGGTAATTGTTAAAGTGCACTAAAGAGTCGTCACTGTATCCCCCAATCAAGTTATTTCTTTAAGTCCAAAACATGTAAGCAGGTACTATTGAAAATTCACTATGAATACACAAACTAACTACTGTATTTATCATGCTCTCTTTGAGAGGTACAGCACCCACTGTGTGAATTCTAAAAGGGTAATTAGTAATAAGATGTAAAGTGCTGGAGAAACAGATAGAGAACCAACACATCGTGGCCACCAGCATTGCACAGTTTCCATTGCTGAATGCTTTGCGGGTTTATAGGCGAAAGTGATTATGGGCCCGTTGGACAGCCTTAAAAAATAGGGGCGTATTGTGTCTGGTTTTAAACAAGAAACTAAATGTATGATACACATTTTAAACAATGTTATACTTATACTATACAGCTCTATCTAACCATCAGAGTTAGACTGGCCCACAGGGTTTCAGGGGAACCCCCCGGTCGACCCTACTGTCTGCGGGCCCACCTCCTCCTCTAAGGATCAGGTACTAGACTGTGCCCTTTAATTTTACATTATACATTTGATAACTTATACTGCACAGGACTGTGGTGTATTCTCTACAGTGCATTGGTGTTATTAATCTGCTACATTATCATGCATGACCTATCAGTATATACTATACTGTGTATATTTATCAAGGGGCCCAGACCATTTACTCTCTGATGGTCAGCCAATCCTCTGTGGCAGCTGGCCACACTCCCTCTGGAGACTGGCCACACTCCTACACATGGGCCCATACCACTGCATTCCGCCGGTAGGTCCTTCATGCCCCAGTCCAACACTGCTAACCATTATACAATGCAGAACAATTTGAGAGGCAAGCATACAATAGAATCACATTTGGGTGACCAGCATATGAAATATACACATTAATGACCAGTATACAATGTAGAGACACATTAGGGTGACTACTATACAATGCAAAGACACGTTTTTTAGTAACCAGTATTCAATGTAGAGATATATTTTTGTGACAAGTATACAATGGAGAGACTTTTTTTGACAAATACACAATGGATACATATTTTTGTGACCAGCATACAATGGACAGACACACAATTGGGATCATGATAGCCACAACACACTTTACACTTGGAGCAAGAATGAACTGTGCATCGTTTATTGTTCTGACAGTTGGGATCCCACTGTCAGAATACTGACTGTCAGGATACTGACCGCTGGGAAGTCGTACCCAACCCAATCAGAGTCACTCAATCCATGTAGATTCCAATCTTGAGAAGAGATACACTAAAGTCCATTATGGTGATAATAAACAATGCACAGTTCAAGTGTAAGATGTCCATCCCAGACTGAGTGAAAGGATTACATACAGTATAATGTGAGCCTCATCTACAATGCATAATCATGCCATGTAGTAGTACTTATCCCACTAAAACACACAGCATTAGTAACAAACCATTAGATAAAGATTCTAAATTTGTAATACAATTCTAGAACTTTCAAGTGAACTGAGGATTATCATGCTTAATTTCAGAGGCCAGTTAAAATAAGGGATCTGGTCAGGATACTAGGGTTCGGGATGCACATGGAAGGCTTAGGTTCACAGTGGGGTATGTACAGTTGGAAGGAATTATTTCTGGTGGTTGTTTGCATGGTGTCATTATTTATAAGTTGTTTATTTGCTCTTGTATCAGTGACAGCATGTCTGACACTAAAGATTCTTTAGCCCAACTCAGGCCTACCTCTCAGTACTAATTAGAGGTGGACAGTGTCTTCCGTCTGCATTTCAGGGTCTGAATATGAAAGGAGGTGGAAGCTGGTCAAGACATGCCAATTGAAGTGAACAGTAATGAGATGACCTGGGATGAATGTAGTCATTAGCTGTGGCCCATGCAATGGGAGGGAGGCAATTTTGTATTGGGAGCAGAGTAGAGTATAGCTAGGGAAATGTATTTAAGGAAAGTGTTTAGAACTGTGATCCAGCCATGCGTGCGCATATGGTGGGAGCTTATAAAAATCTTGCTCAAGGTGATAGTAGACCTGGAGCCGGCCCTGATAGAGAGACCATCCAGATACAAGAGACCAGCTACAGCAGTTCTTTAGCTCTGCAAATAAGTGCCCCTTGTGCTATGGTGTGGATGTTGAGAGTGATGAAGAAGAGAAGGTGGTACAGGTGTAAGTATTTGAAGAAATTCACAGCAGTGACATGGTCCTTGGTCTAGGCACTAAGCATGGACAAATTAAGGAGGCACATCTGGCAGATCTGTGCAACTTCCACATACAGATGGGCAAGGCATGAATGAGAAAGTTGGTAAAGAGGGACTTGACATTAACAAAGCTATAGACTATGAGACAATGTTTCTACACCTTCTGGGCAGTTTCATGGAATACAGTTTCTGGCAGATGTATCAAAATCAGGCAATCCTAAAGCAGTTTCTCAACTGTTCCAAGTGGTGACTAGTAATCCAATCCCTAGTAAGGACATGGTTGTATATGGCTGTAATATGACCCTGGATGTGTTCAGTGGGAGCCTACATAGACAAGTACTGAGACATATTGGGTGGGAAGAAGGAGTCTTGGAAATTTTATGACATGTCCATGATTTAGGAATGAGTGTAAACATATTTTATTTACTTATCTTGGAACATGTTTGTCTATACTGAGTGGGAAGGAAAGAAAGATAGGAGAGGGATAGGAGGCATTTGGAAAAGAGTCCCATGCATTTGTAAGTTTATTCAGGAAAATTGGAAACAGTGGCCAGAAAATGTCTGCTTGGCCTTTAGGACTGAGTGGGCACCATCATTGAGGTTGTGGTGAGATCACCCAGTAACAAAGTATTTTAAGAAGGAAAGACAAAACAGGCACAGTGAACTTTTTTATTAGGACATGACACACTGTAGATACAAACAGACACAATGTGCCACTAGCTTAGGGTTTGTCATTACTACTAGAAGAGTGGTTTTCAGTGGGTTTCCAGAATCCTTACAGAGAGCCTAAGAGGGGCAACCATATGTCCGCCAAGGATTGCTCAGTGGTGGTTATAGATAAATTAATAAAGCAGGTGGGCCTGGGAGGTATATTTAATTTTATTGCACAATTTCACAACCGATTTGCTACACTAGAAAGCCCTTCCTCTTTCCTTCCATATATAGATTATTGTTCTGATTTTTGTAATATCAGTAAGGCCTGAAGAGTCAGCAGCCAACCAAGGGGAGTGTATACCCCATATCAGAGAAAATTATTGTTGGACAGAATGGCTTGACACTTGATTGTGTCATAGTATAGCACTAGAATTATTGATTTTTGCTTTAGTAGTACTCCTAGTATTTGTATTATATATATATATATATATATATATAGAGAGAGAGAGAGAGAGAGGGGG